>NW_005358689.1:1168779-1192643 GCF_000412655.1 Myotis brandtii
CCCTCGACCCGGGTCCCCCTGGCAGTTCGTTTCCTAACTAGGGGTTCGCGCCGACCCCCAGCCTTAGGCGAGGGTTCCCCCGACAACCCGTCCGTCCAGCCGGGGACTCCGGGACGGATGGCTGTGCCTGGGGGTCTGGCCGGGGGTGGAGGGAGGTCCCGGTGCAGCCACGCGCGGCCTCCTTCCCGTGGATTCACAGTCGCGGGGGACATGGATGGGGGACCGGACCCCATCCCGGTTCTTACGAGGACAAAGACGCGTGTCTGCGCTTCCTTCCTCATCAATATGTGTGTTTCGGGGTTACACCTCCCGTTTAAAATGGATTGTCATGGCTTTTTAAAAAAAAGGAAATCACGCTTATTTTTAAAAACAACAACAACAAAGCTTATTAATATTAATTCAACCTGATGACTGATTATTTTTCTCGACAACACAGCAGTTCATTCCAGTCTGCAGGATGGAACATTCTTCCCTTGGAAAGTGTGTTTCAGAATGGACTGTCCCTGACTTTTCAACATATCCCGTCCTTAGAATCCCATGTAGAATCTTAAATATTTCTTCAATTTGTGTCAAGGATGGTGTCTGCGCGGACATGACATGTGAATTGAGCCTTTCAGCCCGACAATAGCTTTGCAGAGCTTGGGGCGGTCACGGTTCTGTTTCATACAAGTGTTGAGGAAAACGGGGGGGTTTTTGTTCTTTTGTTGTTTTACTTTTTTAAAAATTAAAAACATTTTTAAAGGGGGGGAGGAACCGGCCCATTCTAGGGGACAGTTAAAACACACCCCACAATTTATCAAGTGACATTTCTTCCGAGTGAAATATTCAGTCGCATTGTTCATCTTTAAGCAACTATCTGTTCTAGCCTTTTAAGGATACAGATTTGTAGTTTCAAAGATTGTTTCACACGGAGCCCTTCCTCACCAACCCTCCCAACCCCTCACCCCAAGAGGCTACAGCCAGTTTTACCTCTGAGATGTTTTTTCTCCGCTTTAGCAAAAGGGAACTCACTCCTTTCTTTACTTGAGGTTAATGGATAATTCTTAGATTAAATCAGTGGTTCTCAACCTCCTGGCCCTATAAATACAGTTCCTCATGTTGTGACCCAACCATAAAATTATTTTCGTTGCTACTTCATAACTGTAATGTTGCTACTGTTATGAATCGTCATGTAAATATCTGATATGCAGGATGGTCTTAGGCGACCCCTGTGAAAGGGTCGTTCGACCGCCAAAGGGGTCGAGACCCACAGGTTGAGAACCGCTGGATTAAATGCATCATCTTTTCGGGGGGTTGGAGATGCCTTTAGTTTTAGATTCTTTGGTTTGGTGTCATAGGGTACAATTTGGTTAACGTTAGAAAAGCAAGATGTTCTTTCTAGCCACTAGATGTCAGCATTAAATTTAATTATGCCCTTCACATGAAATTGGCAGTCTAGAGCCAATGCCTGGGAGGTGCCACACATGCCTCTTCTATGTAAGTGGCATTCGTACCTGAAGAATTGTTTGCCAAAAAATCCAGGAACTTTAGTACGTATGGTGTTATGAAGCATAGAGATTACATAGTTCCTTTTGTTATTTTTTTAGGGGAATTAGGCTGGATGTGGTTGGAAGGAATTGGTTTCCTAAGCTAAATGTCAGCTACTCGGGCGTATTGGCTAGTTGACGTATGGTTCAGGAGTTTGTTTTTCCTCCTTCCCAGTTGACTTGCCTGATTAGGACCTCAGTCATCATTCTGTTAGCATCTAGATTAGAGAACAGGCACACAACAGGTACTTAGGACTCTATATTTTCTTTAAAAGATTTGCTCTACGTTGAAATTGCAATCGTAACATTTTTCAGTGATTTGTGCACTTAGGTTGATCACAAGCTTTGCCTCCTGCTGCCGTGAATAATGAAATTGGACTCCCCAGTCCAGTCACTTCCAAAGGACTGCCCAGGTGCCTTCTTAAGTCCTTTGTTTGTTTTTCTGCCATCGAGTTGCTCCAGAAATGTACCCAGAGCTTGGAAATCCTGGTTACACAGGATTTTAAGTACTTAACTTTAAGTATTTAATTCCTCTAGTGTATTTAAAATTATTTGGCTGGACTCAGCTTTTGTACTGACCAAACCTGTACTTTGAGTTGTTTTTCTAGCAAATCAGACAAATTTGTGCTGATGCAGCAGTAGACTGTCACCCAGGTCCCTGTGACAGGCATGAGAGTTTTTGAAACTAGAGGCAAAGGTCAAGGAGTTGGGGAGCAGAGTAAAGCCACTTGGAGAGGACAGCACTGACTCGGGTGCAGGGGAGGCTTTCTGAGAGGTTTTAGGGGATCCTATTGGATATTCGGGGGTGGGGGGGCAAGTGGAGTGCCTGTAAATGGAATGGAATCCTATTAGTGGCTCAGGACGTACGTTTTCCTGAAGGTTGGATTCAGAAGTCTTGCACATTATCAATTGGAATGAAACTTTTCCGTTGATAACAAAATACATAAATACATGCTTTTGTCCCAAGGTATTTCTCAAGAGCACTCTAACTAGTTAAATCTGTTACCCATTTGTAATTCTTTTCTTCCATTGTTAGAAAATTTCAGTCATAGAGAGGGTTGATTGGTAGGAAATTTAAAGGAAAATGAGAAACCATTATTATTATTATTTTTTTTTTAACCAGGCAAGCTGTCTTCTTCATATTGCTTGCTCTGTGTCAGTGGTTCTCAACTTTTTTGTTTTGAGACACCTTTACAATCTTAAAAGTTGCTGAGGACCCTCAGAGCTTACCTTAGGAATTTCTAGAAAGCACAAGAATATACAGTATATCAGCTGTCAGAACAGTGTCCTCAGATGTGTTGCCTCTGGAAAACTCCACTGTATGTTGTGAGAGAATTGAGAGTGAACGTGGCAGATAACATCTTAATATTATGCAAATAGTTGGCCTCCCAAACCCATGAAAGTATCTTGGGAAGCCCAGGGGTCCCTCCCTAGACCACACTTTGGGAACCACTGCTCCTCTTGCTGTGTCATAGAGAATACACTCTCTTTATTGCTGCTTTTCCTTTTTTCTTTACAATCTCATCACCAGGTAATTGATTTTTTTAGGAGGTGCTTAAGTTCAAGTAAGAGATTGTAATATTTGGGGGATAGTTCCTTCTTTCTATAGATTCTAGTCTGAGAGTGAAGGGTTCAGTCAGGAACGCTGTCCAGTCTCTTCACGGAAGCAGTGTTCCTTGAGCACTTAGCGCAGGACAACACGCACAAGCAGATACGTACAAGGGTGTCGGGGTCATCGGGAGGGTTTATCTGGACAGGCTTCTTCAAGATAATGGGGTTTTATCCAGGGAGTAAAGTAGAAGAATGTTCCTCTCAGAAAAAACAAAAAAACAACAACAGACATAGAGTGGAACAAAGTAATTGCAGAAGGGGACTTAGATTAAAATGAGATTGGTTTTGGATGTGTGACGTTTTAGATGTCCTAGACTAGTGAGCAGACTCCCTCCTGCTTTCTACCATTTTATTTCACAGACTTGTCAGATTTAAGAAACTGTTTTTGAGAACCTCTGGGGTTGACAACTTGTGGGGGAAGCAAGTAAGGATGTTAAACAGCAATAGCTTCTCTCTCTTATCATCATTTCATTTAAAAAAAAGAGACCAGATATAACTGTATGTCCTGGTAAACTGAGAGCTGTGGATTCTTACAATGTTGAAGAAGGTACTACCTTAAAAGGATGGCTTCTGGCTCTCGCTGGTTTGGCTTAGTGGATAGAGCATCGGCCTGTGGACTGAAGGGTCCCGGGTTCGGTCTGGTCAGGGGCGCGTGCCCAGGTGCAGGCTCGGTCCAACGTGCAGGAGGCAGCCAATCAATGATTCCCTCTCATCACTGATGTTTCTCTCTCTCCCTCTCCCTTCCTTTCTGAAATCAATAAAAATATTTTTTTTTTAAAAAAGGAGGCTTTATAGCCTGGCCGGCGTGGCTGAGTGGTTGAGCATTGACCTGTGAACCAGGAGGTCACGGTTTGATTACCAGTCAGGGCACATGCCCGGGTTGTGGGCTAGATCCCCAGTAGGGACGTGCAGGAGGCAGCCAATCAGTGATTCTCTCTCACCATTGATGTTTCTATCTTCTTCTCCCTCCCTCTCTGAAGTCAATAAATATATAGTCAAAAAATATAGATGAAAAGAACTGTTTTCCTTAATACCTTTCATTTGACATGTGATTTAGGAAGTATCTATTATTTAATATTAAGAGTACTAATGCTTTTATTAGCATAACCAGTTTGAATTTATTTGTCCCTGTATTCCCAGGAGGAAGCAAACTTGTATCAGTAGTTTCAGCAAGTATTTGTCAAACATTTGTCCTTGGGTGTTATGAGAGAGAGAAAAAAGTATAAGACAGCCCGTGCCTGATTGACTTGAACTTGATATAGATTTATCTGTCACCATCAACATCTGTACAATGAGAATTAATGTTCTGAGTCACTGCAAAATTGTCCGGGATCAAAGAACAAACAAACAGATACTAAGTACTAGGTCTCATTAAGAAAGATGCTGAGATAGCTCAGAAACATAAACTAAGTATATAGAGCATAGTTTTTAAATTAGTACTTAGTTAAAATTTATTTAACATAGTTTTTATGTAACACTTTAGAGTTTACCAAATGATTTAGCATGTATTGTTTCATTTAATCCTCATGATGTCCTGAGTTAGATACTATCCACATTTTACAGGTGGCTGGCTCAGGTTTCAAATGGTAGCTGACTTGCTCAAGAGAGCATAGAGATTGGACTCAAATCTAGGTGTTTTGATCCTGTGCTCTTACTGTATATAAACATCATATTCCTTAAAGATTCAAAATAGTTGAGAGTCTGTTACACATGTTAAGATATTTTGGAGGACATCATAGTATCTGGAATAGAGAAACTGTCTATAGTTAACCCAAATCACTAGTAGAAATGAGTAGGAATTCTCATTCAGTTACAGGTCATATAAACTTTGTGAGAGGTTGGACTCTAGCTCGAATATACATATTTTTTAAATATATTTTTATTGATTTCAGAGAGGGAGAGAGAGAAACATCAGTGATGAGAAAGAATCATTGATCGGCTGCCTCCTGCATACCCCCTACTGGGGATCGAGCCCACAACCCGGGCATGTGCCCTTGATTGGAATCGAACCCAGGACCCTTCAGTCCACAGGCTCTATCCACTGAGCCAAACCAGCTAGGGCTGAATATACATTTTTATCTAAGAATTTCCCTTGTTTCAAACCATTAAAAACCTTTGAATATATTGTTTGATTGATCTTCAGGACTACATTTTCTGACCATATTAGTGGGGATACATTTAGAACTATTAACAAATACCTAAATTAAAAGATCAGTTTTCTCCCCCACAGGTGTGGCTCAGTGGTTGAGCATTGACCTATGAACCTGGAGATCATGATTCCATTTCTGGTCAGGGCGCATGCTCAGGTTGCAGGCTGTATCCCCAGTGGGAGTTAGGGAGGTTGCGGGAGGCGGCCAATCAATGATTCTCTTTCATCATTAATGTTTCTATCTCTCTCTCCCTCTCCCTTCCTCTCTGAAATCAATAAAAATATATTTTTTAAAAAGATAAGTTTACCTTGCCTACACATATTAATTTTTAATGCATTATTGTCAGAATTGCGAAGTATGAGGGGTTCACCCACATATGATCAAAGGATTCAGACCGTAAATGGGAACAATACTAGCACAGAGAACTTACAGTGTTCAGTTATGAGTCTTAAGTTAATTGTCTGTCATTAATTTGATTATTACTTTCTAAAATTCTTCTTTCTCCTCCTCTCTCCCTGTAGGTCTGTAAAAGAATGGACTTGGTCTGCCAGAGAATGTTGAATCAGGGATTTCTAAAAGTGGAGAGGTACCATAATCTGTGTCAGAAACAAGTCAAAGCACAGCTCCCAAGGTGTGTCATGGCCAGCAATGGCAGTGCTTCACAGCTGGGGATTTTGTTGGTGTGTTTCTTGATTTTGCTTGGGTGTTATGAGAGAGAGAGAAAAGAATTACTCTTAGTATCAGTATTTAAAATATATTATGTGTTATTTGTTAAATAGTCATTTGTAGTAAAGGGGTACCCAGATCTCAATAAGAGATACTTTACTATAGTTTGCTCCCTCTCGTCATTTCTGTTCAACATTTTACTGGAGGTTCTAGCCAGGGCAGTTAGGCAAGAAAATGAAATAAAAGACGTTCTCGTTGAAAAGAAGGAGTTCCTCTCTCTGTTCACAGATGACATGATCTTGTATGTATAGAACCTTATACATAAGGAATACACACTAATTAATTATTAGAGCTAATAAATGAGTTGGGTAGGGATATAGGATACAAGATTGATATACAAAAATCAATTCTGTAATTGGATACACTAGCAATAAACAATCCAAAAATGAAGTTAAGAAGGCAATCCCATTTACAAGAGCATTGAAAAGAATAAAATACTTAGTAATAAATATTACAAAACAAATGCAGGACTTGTACACTGAAAACTGCCAAACATTGTTAAAAGAATTTAAAGAGAATTAGATGGAAAGACATTCCATGCTGAGGGATTGGAAGATTTTCTATTGTTGAGATGGCAATACTCCCTAAACTGATTTGTACATTTAATGCAACCCCGACAAAATCCTAGCTATCCTTTTTGAAAACATTGGTAAGCTGATTTTACTATTTCTCGGGAAATACAAAAGACTCAGAATAATAAAAAACAATTGAGAAAGAACAGAGTTGTTGGAGGACTACCACTTTCCAATTTCAAAACTTACTACAAAGCTGTAATAAAACAATGTGGTACTGACGCAAGGACACACATAGAGAGCAGTGGACTAGAACTGAGAGTCCGTAAAATAAACCTCTGATTTTAACAGTTGATTTTTAACAAGAATGCCAACACAGTTCAGTGGGGAAAGAATAATGTTTTCAACAAATGATGCTGGGACAACTGGGTAGCTACACACAAAAGAATCAAGTTGGACTCCGTCACACCACATACCTGTAAATGTCAGTGCTCTGCTGTAAAACCTCAGATGAACCTGGGTTAGGCACTGGCTTCGTAGGTATGACACCGAAAGCACAAGCAGCAGCAGAAAAAGGCAAACTGGACTTTATCACCATTTAAAACTGCTTCGCCTCAAAGGACAACATGAAGAAAGTGAAAAGACAACCTACAGTTTGGGAGAAAATATGTGCAGCTAATAAAGGACTTGTGTCCAGATTTATGAGACGCTTTTAGAACTCAACACCAAAGGGACGAGCCAGTTTAAAAATGGGCAAAGGATCTGAATAGACGTGTCTGCAGAGAAGACATGCTAAAGTCTGCAGCCGTGAATGGTGCTCGGCATCCTTAGTCATCAGGGCATTGCAAATCAAATGCTGAGACACCACTTCACACTGAGTAGGATGGTTCAAATACTAAAAGAGACAGACAGTGCGGGAAGGGTGTGGGCAAACTGGGACATTCATAAATTACTGAGGGAATTATAAAATGGTGCAGCCATTTTAGAAAGCAACTTGTTCCTCAAAAAGCTAAGCATAGTGTTACCACTTGACCCAGCAATTTCACTCCAGAGAAGACATGCTAAAGTCTGCAGCCGTGAACGGTGCTCGGCATCCTTAGTCATCAGGGCATTGCGAATCCAACGCTGAGACACCACTTCACACTGAGTATCATGGCTCAAATAAAAAAGACAGACAGCGCGGGAAGGGTGTGGGCAAACTGGGACGTTCATAAATTACTGAGGGAATTATAAAATAGTGCAGCCATTTTAGAAAGCAACTTGTTCCTCAAAAAGCTAAGCATAGTGTTACCACTTGACCCAGCAATTTCACTCCTAGGTATAGAATCGAGAAATTAAACTATATCAACACAAAAGCTTAGATATGAATGTTCGCGGCAGCATTATTCATAACAGCCAAAAGGTAGAAACAACCCAAAAGTCCAACAACTGATAACAAAAATAATGATATAACATGTAATAGAATGTTATTTGGCCATAACTGTGCTAAATGAGAGATGTACCCAGAATGCCACATACTGCACAAATCCAGTTATCTGAAATGTCCAGATTAGGCAAATGCATAGAAACAGAAAAAAGACTAGTGGTTGCCAGAGGCTGGGGAATGGGAGTGACTGATGCTGTGCGTGGGCTTGCTTTCTGTAGTAATGAGATTGGTCTAAAATAGAGGTGGCGATGGGTCCACAACTCTGAATACACCCAAACCACTCAATTGTACATTTTAAACGTGGTTTTTATTATATGTGAATTATTTCTTAATAAAACTTTAAAAAGTTTAAATGAGTTCGTTTTATGGGCCAAAAGATACAATCTCTATATGTCCAAGCGTAATTCTTTTATTTTTCTAATTTCTCTGATTCTAACAGCCATTAGGCTTGATATAGACCAAAAAAGCCCATAATTTTTTTTTTCTAAGTATTTTGTCAGTAAGTGCTAGTCGTTAGCAAAGATTTCTGGACATGATTTATTTATCCTTACAGTTGAATTATGATCCTGTTGTAGATTTCTAATTGGACATGTAAATGTTAGGTTGTTTCATTAAGATGTTTTGATTGTTTAACGCTTTAGTCTACAGCGCATCTTTAAAGGTTGCTTTTGTAATTATAGGAGAGAGTCAGAAAGGAGAAACCATTCATTAGCTCGTCATGCAGACATCCTTGCTGCCGTCGAAACAAGGCTTTCACTATTAAATATGACCTTCATGAAGTATGTGGATTCCAATCTCTGTTGCTTCATCCCAGGAAAGGTAAAATAGAATTGCTTACTTACAACAGCTGGATTGTACTATGTAAACTTCATTATAAAGTTACAGTGATTTTTAAATGTCAGAATTGTTCCTAATTCCCTGGAATGAGTTTTTGTGGATGGATTTGTATAGCTTCTTTCTGTACAGTATCTAATAGAAATATGAGTCATTTGTGTGTTCTTTATATTTAAAATGTTAATTATGAAATATACAGTAGGAACCCTGCTGTTCTTTAGAGAAGCCTGTTAAGAGTTCATATTCAAGAAAAAAACTTTTGAACTTTTACTTTTTGTTAAGATGCCAGAGATACCGCAGCAATGAACAAGATAAGTATTGTCCTGCCTTCAGGATTGTTATAATTTAGCGGGGGGTGGGGGGGATCGGGGGGCGTAGAGTAGGAGGGACAAGCTGGGTTTTGTTTTATTTGAGAAATGTTTCATGAGAAAACTTTATAAAACTTCCAGATTTGAAAAGAATGAATAATTATATAGCAACATACTCAGAGCTAAGTAATAGCGCTGTTTAACCCAGAAATAAGTATATGTGGCATATTGGTGTTATGAAGTTAAAAGGCCCCAGTATTCAGTATGCTACTCATACCTTCAGTAGTATCATCCTTCTTGAATTGAGTGTAAATTCAGATGAAATATGTCTAGATCCTTTTTTTATATGGAAGGGTGGAGGTGGAATTAAAGGTCATTTTGCTACTTAGTTGACACTAGCAAAAGTATCAACATGGTTAGAACTAATTACTACCTAGTAAAATCGGAATGTTCTTTTTTTTGTTATTTCCATAGATAATTAACATTGGCAATATTTTGTATGCACTTTCTCTATTTTCAATTTTATGTGGTATTTATTGGGGGGGGGGTATTCTGTTTCTTTACATTTTATTTTAAATATTCTTTGGTATATCTCACTTTCCTCATATTAGCTACATTGCTTTTTTGTAGGATACTCTAAAAGGGTGACCAGTTAGAAATTTTAGATTCTGCCCTGACCGATTTGGCTCAGTGGATAGAGCGTCGGCCTGCGGACTCAAGGGTCCCAGGTTCAATTCCAGTCAAGGGCATGTACCTTGGTTGTGGGCACATCCCCAGTGCGGGGTGTGCAGGAGGCAGCTGATCGATGTTTCTCTCTCATCGATGTTTCTAACTCCTTATCCCTCTCCCTTCCTCTCTGTAAAAAATCAATAAAATATATTTTTTAAAAAATTATTTAAAAAAAAAAGAAATTTTAGATTCTGATTTTATACACACACACTAGTATATATATTTTTATTGATTTCAGAGAGGAAGGGAGAGAGAGAGATTGAAATATCAATGATGACAGAGAATTGGCTGCCTCCTGCACACCCCTCACTGGGGATTCAGCCTGCAACCAGGGCATGTGCCCTGACCAGGAATCGAACTGTGACCTCCTGGTTCATAGGTCGATGCTCAACCACTGACCCACGCCAGCCCGGCTAGATTCTGATTCTTAATGCCAGATTGTATCCTGATTTGATTGATAGGCCTTATCTCTTAAGTATTCCTGGAAAGTTCATTGAACTAGTTACCCCCTATCGCCTCATTTTATTGCATATCTCATTGTTAAGAATATGAATATTTAAGAATCATCTTGCCGTTTTCATGACCTCAGAGGCAATTCAGTCAGCTGTTACTAACAAGAGTTGAGTTGTTTGGGCAGAGTCCATGTGGTCTGCACAGCCCAAGGTATTTAGTATCTGGCCTTTATAGAGGTTGCTAATCTTTGTTCTAATTCATTGGGATCATGTGATTGGAATGATGATCTTTACAGTCTAAACAAATGAGATCAAATCCATTTTTTTTAGAAACCCCTACTTGACCTCTCGCTTCTAGTACCAAAATAAAAGGATAAAACCGGCAGCAGTGGAGAATGTCTTAAGTTTTCAAGATGCAGTCGGTCCCCTTGGGCATTTGCTCTGGACAGCTCCTTAACTGCAGCCTTGACCTCGCCCTCAGGAGAGGAGAGGTTGAAAAGGAATTTTGTGCCTAATTTATCATATAGGCAGCTACCTATCTTTTTCTCTTGCCATTGCCCTCATCTTATATTTATGAAATACTTTCTAATTCTCAGAGCATTTATATATAGTATCTCATTACTTTCCATCACAGCCATGCAAGGTAGATAAAAGTATTATTCCTATTTCATTGATCAGAAAACTGAGGCCTAGAGACCTTAAGTGATGTGACAAAAGCTGCACTCAAGTTTTCTGATTTCTCAATTGTGGGGCTTTACTGTTTTATTCCATTTTTCCTTAATACCCATTTCTTCACAAGACCTTATTTTAATTTTTCTCCTGTAAGCCTAAACTTGACTGGACAATTAAAAAATAGTAATTTTTGTTTTAATTACCACACTTAATTCAGCTTGGATTATTTTGTTTCTTAAAAGTGCCATCTTAGCCCTAGCTGGTTTTGCTCAGTGGGTAGAGCAGTGGCCTGCGGACTGAAGGGTTCCAGGTTCAAATCCAGTCAAGGGCACATGCCTGGATTATGGGCCTGATCCCCAGTGTGGGGCATGCAGGAGGCAGCCGATCAATGATTCTTTCTCATCATTGATGTTTTTCTCTCTCTCCCTCTCCCTCTCCCTTCCTCTCTGAAATCAATCAATTTTTTAAAGTCCCCTCTTATTTACAAAAACAGGCACAAGTCAGATAGGGACCTAGTTGCTGATCCCGCCACTACATTGATATCCATTCATCTTCTCTCCAAACTAAGGGGGTTCAGATTGTTGGCTTATTCCTATACACATTTCTCCAATCTTCAATCTGACATTTAGAAGTTAAACTTTTTACAGTAAGCTTATGGTCAGTGTCAGCATTCACATACACATGTGAGCAGAGGCCAACCATTTTGAGAGAATGGTTAGTTGGCCTCTGTACTATAGTACAGATCTCAAATCAGGAGATTTAACATTGATACAATTACAATTAAATATCTCGTTGATAATCCATATTCAGATTTCATCACTTATCCCAATAATACCTTCCTAACTATTCTTTTCTCAATCCAGGGTCATACATGGACTTTTTAATCTTCTTTAATGTGGAATAGTTCTCTGTCCAGAATCCAATCCAGGGTCATACGTGGACTTTTTAATCTTCTTTAATGTGGAATAGTTCTCTCTACTTTGTTTCTTGATCTAGATTTTTGAAGAGAATGGGTCATTTTGAAGAGTATTCTCTAATATGAGCTTATGTTTCCAGAAAGTTGTATTTTTGTGTCCTTTAAATTTGATTTTAATGTGATGACATTCTTAAAAATCAAATCAATTTATTCTCATACTGAATTTTTAGTTCCCTCCTTTTTCCTCCCCTCGCTTCCCCTGACAGCCATCTTGGCTCACTCTAGGGAGTTCTGATAACATTTTTTGGGCTCCATCCTATATATTAAAAGGCTAATATGCAAATTGTCCCCTCAACTGGGAGTTTGACAGGGAGTTCGATTGGGGGCGGGGCTGGCCGGCCAACCTCCCGTGTCCCCTCCCCCAAGCCGACCCTGCCCGATTGGGGCAGGCCGGCCGGACCCCACCCATGCACAAATTCGTGCACTGGGCCTCTAGCTCTTTAATATAAGCAGAGAGTAGAGAATCGCGGGCAAGGGCAATTACTGTGCCAGTTTAAACATTGCATGATAGAGTGAACCACAATGTCAGAAATGGGATGGCTGGTCACTATATTTGGTTTCTTCCATACGATTTTAAAACTTAGAAATATTTTTCATAACTAATATTTTATTATCATCTCAAACCCGGGCAGGATTCAGCATGTGGCGCATTATGTGAAAAGTGTAGAAAGAGCCTCTCGTGCTGCTTATCCTGTGGGATTTTATGGTTCCTATCAGGACTCAGCAGCCTGCAGAAGGAGAAGGTAGATAATGGGATTGTTCCAGAGTCGGGTGCTGGCCAGATAATGCAGCAAGAGGAATGAGTGGGATTGGAAGTGGCTTGAGATATTTTGGTGGCAATCATTTCGTGATTCACCCACAATTGGGGAGGTAAAGGCCCATTGGAATAGATGTCATCCATCTGGAGGTTTTCAGCGATGTGAGTTACTGTCTTCAGGTCTATGCCGGAGCCATGGGAAGGATGAAGGATAAACTCCCAGGGATTACAGCTGAGGGTAAAGTTGCCCTAAGAGGGTTCAGTTACTATTCCAGCAAGAGAATTAGGATTTTCAGAATTTTGTTTCTTCTCCCTGTATACTATGCCTGTATGCTAATGTCTCCCCATCGCAGTTACCATGGAATGAAAAAGGTTCTCTTGCTACCCTTTGGTGACAGCAAGCAAGTGGGATCTGAGGAGACCTCATTCTAATCCATAGCAAGTTTTAGAGAACAAAACCTCCAGGGACAGAGCACGGTGGCAGTGTAGACGAGAGGAGGAGGTCAGGCGGGGTTCCTGGGGCTCCGGGAGACACATTCGGGCTAGAGTGAAGTGGGTTTGGAGGATTAGCAGAACCCCTGCTTGCACACAGGATTTCATGTCTTAGTTTAGTCCTCTAGTTTTTAGCATGTGTATGTCCCTCTTTGTGGCACTTATTTATACATGTCTTCCCAGTTATACTGTGATTTTCTTCAGGGCAGGAGCTATATTCATCCTGATTCTTTAGCCCCCCACAGTGCCTGGTACTTATTAAATGTAAGTATGAAACATATAAAGTATTCTAACAAGGCCAAAGCCGTGTGTTCCAGATGGTAATATTATCAATGGCCAGTACATCAGTTAAATCATCCTACAGATTTTTACAGGAATTGCAGACACGCAGTCACTTCTCTCCCTGTTTAACTGTTTTCATATATATGTCTCGAACGTGCTAATGAGAGCTCATTGTTTCAGGTTATTGATGAGATTTACCGTGTGTTGAGATATGTCAATTCTACCAGAGCCCCTCAGCGAGCTCACGAGGTGCTTCAGGAGCTGAGGGACATTTCCTCCATGGCAATGGAGTACTTTGATGAAAAGATTGTTCCCATTCTGAAGAGGAAACTACCAGGGTCAGATGTGTCCGGGAGACTCATGGGCTCGCCTCCAGGTACCTCTTGACTTGACTGTGTTCAGTGTGTCATGTTCTATGTAGATGAGATAAGCTGCTCTTTTCCTTGTTTGATCATATATCTGAACTTTCCTGTGTCTGTAAATAAGTATCTGCACCATCATTTTTAACGACAAATTGGTTATAGACCATCCCTTACGTGACTGATCCACTGCCGTACGCACACTTGTCTCTAGTTTTTCAGTATTGAAACTACACTCTAAACAACAGTCTTGTGGCTAAATTTTCATACATATCCATTCCTATGGACCCAAAGTAAATTTATTATAGTAAAATTTCTCAGTGAAAAACTATATGTAGGTATATATATGTAGATTCCATAGGCATATTTTTTGATGTTTCTGACTAGTTAATATTCATTATCCTAAAACAATTAAAAATACCAGATAAAATTCTTCCTGGAAATATCCAGTTAATTATTTCAGCCCTCAGGGTGTCTGGTTGCTACTTCAAAAGACAGGGTGCATAGGCTATTGTGAACACTGCCACTTCTGTGGTGGCTGTTTCACAGAAGGACACGAGCCTAGAGACTTGTGCCCTTATCTACTGAAGGACTAAATTGCTCAGTAGTCTCAGTCCTTAAAACTTTGGCAAAACATTTTGTTCGGGTAGTTAGCTCCCTGGAGTACTTACTCAGCGGGGGTAACTGAGTGCCTCTCTGTAATTTAATTATAAAGCCTATGGCATCTCAGCATTAATAATATACCTGTTATTTATTGAGTACTTATTATGCGCACAGCACTGTACTGTGTCCTGTGGAGACTAAAAAGAAGTGTAATACGTGGTGTCTGCCCTCAAGGATCTTACTATTTCAAAAGGTAAGACATATCCAGGCCCAAAGTTCAATTATCGTAGGCAACAGAAATATTTTACAGGAGTGTCCATTTAAATGCCAAATGAGTAGCAGAGACAGAATCTTACGGAAGATCAGATCATTGTTGGCTGGACTGATAAGACCTCACAAGAGGTAAAATTGACCTGAGTGCTGATGGATGAGTGGAAGTTGGATAAACAGAGAGAGAAGGAAAAGATTCTGGTATTTAAATGGACAAGGAGAAAATTAGCATGGGGTTAGGGCATGAACGGATCCCTCTGGTCCTTTTAGAAAACCTTCAGGAGAAAAGGTGGTTGTTGTTTTTTAAAATAGGTTATTAGTTTAAAATAGTGATTTTTATGTCCATGTGACATTGTATTATTCCTAACAGAACAGTGCCAGAGCCTTCCTGCACGTGTCAGAAAGTCTCCATGATCGTCAGGAGTGGTGTCCATTTGTCCTTAAAGTTGGGGCTTTTGTATGTAACTAAGTGCAGCGAGAATTTAAGAACATGATAGGTCTACGTCTGACTCCAATGTTTATGTTGGTCTCGGTAAAATAAGATAGAAATGTTATTTTCTTACTAGGTCCAAAAGTGATTTATAGTATTTTAAATCCAAGTTTATGCCATTAAATGTCCTCCTCCATGCTGGCAATCCACACTTTGCCACATGAACACGAGAATCAGAATTCAGACTCATTTGTAGTTAAAACCAGGTGTCTGAGTGGAGTAATCCAGTAGACAAAGTAGATTGCAAAGAAGAAATGATCAGAAGTGGTAGAAGGACATTCCATTTCAAAATAAGCTTAATTAATGAAGTATTACTGGTAGAGTGACATTTTAAGTGACTAACTGGCTGTTTTAAACTATTTTCCCAACAGTTCCAGGACCTTCTGCAGCCCTAACAACAATGCAGCTCCTCTCCAAGCAAAACCCTTCAAGACAAGAGGTTACCAAACTCCAGCAGCAGGTTAAGACAAATGGTGCTGGTGTGACTGTTCTCAGGCGTGAAATTTCTGAGCTCCGCACCAAAGTGCAAGAGCAACAGAAACAGCTTCAGGACCAGGACCAGAAACTGCTAGAGCAGACCCAGATCATAGGTGAACAGAACGCACGGCTGGCGGAGCTGGAGCGCAAACTGCGGGAAGTCATGGAAAGCGCAGTAGGAAACCCCTCAGGGTCTGGGCAGAGTGAAGAGTCTCCCCGGAAACGGAAAAAGGCAGCAGAAGCCATAGACTCCCTTAGGAAGTCCAAACGTCTCCGGAGCAGAAAGTGAATGGGAACGAGCTCTGGGCTCCAGAGGGAGGCCTGGCTTAGTCGCTTGAGCAGTCATGCATATCAGGACACCGTGAGCAACGTGGCGTCCCCTAGGCTTCTAGG
This sequence comes from Myotis brandtii, assembly GCF_000412655.1. Taxonomy (NCBI): domain Eukaryota; kingdom Metazoa; phylum Chordata; class Mammalia; order Chiroptera; family Vespertilionidae; genus Myotis; species Myotis brandtii. Next base: position 1,184,825 of record NW_005358689.1, read on the forward strand.
CGCTCAGAACACAACTTCAACTTGAACTCTCGTGATTGGGACATTCTTTCCCCGCTTCTCCTGGTTGAACTGACGCACAGAACCTTTTTACTTTGCAATAGATTTGTACTAACCAGACCTATTCTATCATGTTTTGAGGAGTTAACTTTTTTTCTGTGCAGCTCATGTTTAAAGTAAGTTAATTTGTTTCTGCATATATGCACATTACTTAAGGATCTAAACCAGTCTTGACAGACTAGAAGTTTAATACAGAAAATGTCCTGTTCACTTGAAAGAAAAGACCTACTTTTTAAATGGACAGTATCTTGTTTTAAAAAAAATTGACTTTTTGTTATAAGTGACCTTTGTCTGGAATGTCTGAAAAGTAGTAAATGCTTTTTGGTATTGAAGTAATGGGTAACTGAAACGGACTTCCATAGTATTGACTGTAGAAGGGGCCTCTACAGTATTGACTATATATTTTTATAAACTACTGGCAAGGGACTTATGCAGTTATATCATGTTTTCAGTTCTCTTTGGGGCCACGTCGTACGTTTGCATGGATGGATGCATGCATTGCCTAGGCAACTCACTTAAAAAGCTCTTGCACTGGTATTGATCTTGAACCTCTATACTTCTCCACTTGTTAGAGCAGCGGCTGAGTTAATTTAAGCACTTAACATCGTCCACCACAACAGCTGGCCTCTGGGGGAGGGGGTTGTGAGTCCATTTGTCCTCCAGTTTTACAGGAACAATGGAGCATTAAAGCCCATTGCTTTATCTGTTCTCTGTAGGGTCCAGGTACACTGGCTAAGGCAGAACCCCAAATCCAAGGCTCTCTCTATCGATATCAGACCTCTGGTTACTAGTACTTTCCTTACTCACCACTGTGTGTGCTCCTTGATCAAGTGTGATGACCAGTGGGGTGAGTAGGGGACCCAACCTGTGGGATGCAGTTTTGCCATTGAAAGAAAGTTCATTGAAGAACACTGTACTACGAAAAAGCATTTTGATCATTTCATTTCTGGGGGATAACCGGAGGGAAGCTTTTTAATATTAATTTCAAGCTTTCCTTGTCCTCAACTTTAAACAAAAGCTTTAATTTTGTTTGCACTCCTGTGTTGAGCTTGTAACTGGAAAAGCATGTCTTGCACTGTTCAGCCTTCTAAGTGGTCACTTTAACAGCCTCCAAATTGTGCACAGTGGTTATTTTCCCCAGTTGTATATTTTTGAGACATTCAGATGTTACTGTTCTAGTTTTATTTTAATGTACTAAGTTATGTCATTATTTGACTGTTGTTTTAAACAACTGTTGCCCTGGGCTTCAGTTATTTAAAATAAATTTAGGTGTAATGTAGAAAACTGTCCCTTTCCAGGTGGGAATTAGTACCTGTATATAAAACCTAAGGTTTTGGTAAGTACCTTAGTTGAATAAAAGCACAAAGTTGTCACCTTTTTTTATCCGTCCAACATGACATGGTTCTGCATCCTTCAGATTAACCTCACCAAATGGAATTTTTTCTGACCCATTTTTTATATTGTCCTTACATAGTATTGTCCTTAGATTTTGATCAATTCTATGTCTAACTTTGAAACTCCATTTACGACATAGTATGTTTTCAATGAAAAAACCATAAAATAACTTCCAAGTGTTTCATGGTTTATTGGGAAGGTAATTTTAAAATAAACAATTTCCAAAAAAGGTTTGTCAGCCAAGGTCATCTGTAAAAGTCCCTGTCTGGAACTCATTTCCTCAGCAGGTCTCATTTTTTGTAATCATAGGATTTAGCCATATTGTCATAACTTTGGAAGAGGCCTACTGGAATATTCATGGCCTTTAATAGTCTGCTTTCCTGGTAATAGGAAGACTTTTTTAAGTAACAAAGTACATGTTTACAGGTTTACAAAGTATGATTCTTATGCATCAAAGGGATATAACCTCAGATGGTTTCTTTTAATAGTTGTTAATGAATTCTTTCAAGTTGCCTGGGTTTCTTTAGAAACGATCTAGATACCCTAAATGTATCTGTAGTCTTCCATTAGCAAACACGAGTATTTGGCTTTCATTACAAGCTTTTACACATTAGAAGGTAGATTTTGTTTTGAAATCCAAATTTCTACAGTGTACACTTGTAATCACCTGTCCGTAAGATTAATGAGTTGCGATTGTTAATGCATGAATGTTCCATAAGAGTCGGAGAATAAAACACTACAGTTCTGTTGTTTGTTTAAGTCTTAAATCTTACTTAGGACATCTAGTTAAAACATGTTATGGTATTGTCTTGACCGATTTGGTAGTTTTTATACTTGCTTTTGGATAGCATAATGGTATTTAAGGTTCAACAAATCACAAATCCTTTTGATCAGCTTAAACACGTATGTTGTAGGTAAATTGTAAACTAGCCTCCCAGAGAGAGAACCATCCTGCCTGGATCCTACGTCAATAATGTAAATGCCGCAATGTTAATGTCCTAGAACAACATTTCATGAAATATTCTTGTCATCTCCCTTGGCTGGTTTTCAGAGGAGATGTCTCTATTTTAATGGGTCATTCCCACTTACAAGGTGATTATGGTACAAGAGTACAGACAGATCCAAGGTGAAAAGGCATACAGAAGAGAAAAAGAAGACTGCCCCCCACAGGGTCCCTGGCTTATCTCCTGCATGGACTTGGTTTCCACATGGGCTGAAACATGAGTTCTTTCGGAACCTGAGGTTAGAGAACCTGCTGTTTTTTTAAGCTGCTCTTTTGGGCAAACATGAGTGTATGCAGAGTAATCGTGCTTTAAAAATGACTGGGGTGCCATGCAGTCTGAAGCCACTGGTTTTGGAAGCAACTTCTTTTTGTAAACCATGTTTTTTGGAGTGTTGAACTTTATAGGGGCTTGCCTTAATCTCTGTTTAGTAGTTCCGAGATGTACGCTCTATTCTACTTGTTAAAATGTTAAGATATTCTATGTAGCCCCAAAGGTGGGTAAAGGTATAAATAATGCCTAAATAAATAAGCTAAAAGGTGTCACGACAGCTGGATTTTGAGAGAAAATGGACATGTAAACATAGGCTATGTATAATAAAAACAATGGCACCTTAAGATTGCACTATTTTATGCATTATTTTCTATGCCATTTCATAGCCTGCACTTTAAGCTCCAAAGAAATGATGTATGATGTCCCAGTTGTCCCTTATTATTAATAAACTTTTTCCTAAGACAGGGCACTCAGTTCTATTTTACTATACTGAATCAGTTTCTTGGACGTGATTCCCTTTTTTGAGTTCTCTATTTCCTTAGCCATAATATTTTCTAGGATCTAGGAACTCCCTATCTTATTGGTGTCCACCAGTGTATAATTTTAATTTAATGTAATGTAAAATCTCATACTTGGTGATCAGCACGTTTTTATATCCTGCTCTAGGCATGAGTACCAGTTTGTTAACACTTAATCAAACTGTCTACAAGTGTCATATGCTGATAGTAAGATTTGAAGCCAGGAATAAAAGACATTCTGAAAGGAAAGGTCCTATATAATGCAGACTCTTGCAAACAGCTGTTTCTAGTACAAAATCCAATTCGATAGGCCATCCAATTCTTTGGCTTGGGATCTCTCTGAATTAACTAGTCCACAAAAGATTAGTAAGTTAAAACCACTTAAATGTAACAAAATCCTATAGCCTCTAATTCTAAAGCAAATTATTTTTCAAAGATGCTAAAGCGATCTACAAAATGAAACTAGCAATTAGTTGGTTGCTGTGTACCCTGATTTTATTTTTAATAGCAATATACGTATAATCATGATAAATATGATAGGCTCAAGTCTTGTTGGCCTTTGTCAGCTCCCTAAAATCCTGTTCAATTTCTGAAAAAAAAAAAAAATCCTAGCTTTTCCTGTTGTGTCTGAAGTGAATTGATGGGGTTTGGAAGCATATTGATAATCTGTTAGGTCCACGGCCAAAGTATAGCGGTCCATATTCAAAACTTAGACCAAGAGTCTAGAAGTGTTCGAAACTCCTTCATGTGGTACCATGTCTGTTTACTTATGCTCATGAGCAGCAATAAATGACCCGTTTACCTTCTGGAATTTTCATTGTTATAACCGAATTCAATCATTGGAAAGTGAAAAACACCTCCCAGTCACACAACAGGGTACGGAAATAAAGGTGTTGTTACCAGCGCTGCCTGTTTTCTTTGTATTTCGTGCGCAAAGGGTTGTGGAGCTCCACTTTGCACAAGTGCCATGGGAACAGCTAGCTGCCTCCTCTTGAAGCAGTTGTGTGGGGGTTTACATGTGACCTGAGTCCTCACAGCTGCTCTATGAAGTGGGTTTTTCTCTATGCAAGGGAGTTTAAATTTGGGTTAAGCAACATGTCCACGATGCCAGACCTACCTGCCCCCAAAGCTGCTGTACTTCCTGCTACATCCACTACACTAAATTCCACAATAGCTGGGAGCTACGAAACTAGATTACATCAATTCCAAACTTAGGAATAATATATAGATGAGCACCCTATATATCCACTAGAAGTGATCAGTGTCCAAATCCTTCATGTTAAGAGTAACCTACAGAACTTAACATCTGGAAAAGGCTGGGCGTGGAGGAGGCAATGGTTCCTTCCACCCGAGGCATACAGGTAGCAAGTATTGTGAGGGCTTCTAGAACCTGTGACCTTAAGGAGGAGGCAGTCCTAGCGGATGTGGCCTGAAGCCCTCACTGGTCCACAGTCGCTTTATCTATGCTGCCAATCAGTACAAAATTCATGACCACTAATTTTTTTTTTTCTCTGCCAGGAAGAATACTGGTTCTCTTTTCAAAATTCCTTCCAGCTCCAAAACGATTCCAAATTTCAATGCAATGCAATCACACACATTAATCTCACCCCCTTGTGTAAAGAAGGGACTGGTAAAGAAATGGCTCAGAACAAAATGCGCAGGAAGAGCTTGGATACGTGCTTGACCCACTTTGTCTAGACAGTGGTTCTCAACCTGTGGGTCGCGACCCCTTTGGGGGTCGAACGACCCTTTCACAGGGGTCGCCGAAGACCATCGGACACCACATCTATAATGACATATTGTTTTTGTGATTCATCACTATGCTTTAATTATGTTCAATTTGTAACAATGAAATTGGGGGTCACCACAACATGAGGACCTGTATTAAAGGGTCACGGCAGTAGGAAGGTTGAGAACCACTGGTCTAGAATGTAGATGTTCAGAAAAGAGGTCACAGAGGACTTTGTGCTGCAGGGTGAGGGTGACACAAGTGGGACCGGTTGTCCCAGCACCACCTCTTCATTCCAGTCACCAGGACATCACAGCAGCAGGAAGAGAAAGGTTGCAGCAGCCGCCCCAGTCTGCAGAAGGTAGATGAGGGTGGAACCTTTAGTTCCATATCCTACACAATACGTTCACGTCGTTAGGAAACCCAAGGACCTTTACCAATATTATCATTTTCAAACAAACAATTGGAAAACGAAAAATGTGCACGGAAGGACACCTTGATTGCAGGAGTATGATCTGCTTACCTCACTTGCAATTTCCTATTGGCATCCTGAACTACTGGGACTCACCTTAGCTTTTCACAGCAGATTGGGTAGCAGCGTCTTTCTAGAATAACTGGTATGATGGCCCAACGACAAATCACCTGGCAAGAATAAGGAAGAGGTGTGAAACCTAGATAACACATTAAGAACTTCTTTAGAAGTATTTTGATTGATTTCAGAGAAGAAGGGAGAGGGAGAGAGAGGCAACAACCTCAAAGATGAGAGAGAATCATGGATCGGCTGCCTCCTGCAACGCCCCACACTGGGGATCGAGCCTGCAACCCGAGCATTTGCCCTGACCGGGAATCAAATGGTGACCTCCTGCTTCATAGGTGGAGGCTTAATCACTGAGCTGTGCCGGCCAGGCAGAACTTGTAAAATTCCTAACTAAATATGCCTGTGTCATCAAAATATTTGTCAATCCACACAGGAATGCTAGAGCCAAATCCTTTTCCTTCTCTTCAGAATGTCAAAATCCACATTCCATTCAAATGTAAAAGGTAAGGAAAAGGGAGGTAGGTGTAAATAAAAACATTCCCTTCTGCCCTGGTTGGTGTTGCTCAGTGGATAGAGCGTCGGCCTGCAGACTGAAGGGTCCCAGGTTCGATTCCAGTCAAGGGCACATGCCTTGGTTGTGGGCTCGATTCCCGGGGGGGGGGGGGGGGGGGGGGGTGTAAGGAGGCAGCTGATCCATGATTCTTGCTCACCATTGATGTTTCTATCTTCCTCTCCCTTCCTCCCTGAAATCAATTAAAAAAATATATTTTTAAAAAGCAATTTAAAAACAAAAAACAACATTCCCTCCCAACCTTTGCCCTTAGACTCCCACTTACTCTCCTACAATGTAATCATTTTGGGGTGTCTTTCTAAACATATTTCATGCATATGCAAGGAAACATATATGTGTATTATACATACACACACCCCCAAACCTGGTGTTTTGCATTTAATAGTACATTTTGGAGGTTAATTCATATTGATACATAAAGAACTTCCTCATTCTTTTGACTGGTGGTATAGTACAACACTGTATGGTTAATTGCATGTATAGTCAGCCCTGCGTACCCACAGGTTCCACTCCTTCGGATTCAACCAATCAAGGATTAAAAATACTTGAAAATAAGTATTTTAATACTTTTTACTGACTGAACATGTACATTTTTTTCTGGTGATTATTCCTTAAACAATACAGTGTAACAACTAGTTACATAGCATTGGATTAGGCATGTTAAGTAATCTGGAGATGAGTTACGTATACAGGAGGATTATGTAGGTTATGTGCAAATACTATACCATTTTATATATGGGGCTTGAGTGTACAGTATCCCAAGGGGTCCTGGAACCAACCTCTCAGGATACTGAGGGAGGACTGTGCCACAATTTATTGGTTTGTTTTTAGTTTAGTGAGGTTGATTCCCCTGGTATGAACCGCTAAAAGATATAGACTTAAAAACAACTAGAACCATAATACTATTATCACACTAAAAGAAATGAACAGCAATTTCTTAATACTGCCACGTATCCAAGCAACATTTGAATTAAATTATCTCCTGTCGGTTTAAAAAAACACACTTTGACCATTTGATCAAAATAAGGTCAGTGCATTGCAACTGGTTGATAGGTCGTTTAAGTCCCTTTTAATATACAGGTCCCCCCTCTTTTATCCCCACCCCACCCCCGGCCTTGCATTTTATTTATTAAAGAACCTATAGAGGTCCCCACAGTCAGGATCTTGCTGACGGCATCCCTGTGGTTAATTTAACCTTCGCCCCTGTCCTATTTCCTGCACGTTAGCTGCTGGATCTAAGTCAGCGGTTCTCAACCTGTGGGTCGCGACCCCTTTGGGGGTAGAACGACCCTTTCACAGGGGTCGCCTAAGAAAACACATATATAATTACATATTGTTCTTGTGATTAATCACTATGCTTTCATTATGTTCAATTTGTAACAATGAAATTGGGGGTCACCACAACATGAGGAACAGTACTAAAGGGTCGCGGCATTAGGAAGGTTGAGAACCACTGATTCTAAGTGCTTGACCAGATGTGTGTGCGTGTGTGCGCGCGCATATGTGTGCATGTGTGTGCGTGCGTGCATGTGTGTGCGAGCGTGTATGTTCTTTTATTCTGAGTCACACCATGTCTGGCTGTCTTCCTTTCTGTAACTTTGGTCACAGTCTCTTCTGATGGAGAAGTGGTAACTAATTTTGAAACCAAAACTTTCTGTCCCAGGAAGAGGCGGTGGCTGCCGGGAGGCGGGGCAGTCCTCTGGCGGGAGACCCGTCACAGCAGACCCACTCCGGCAG
>NW_005358689.1:1193785-1204706 GCF_000412655.1 Myotis brandtii
CGCTCACGCGCGTTGTCGCCTTGATCTTCGCCGCTGGCTGCGACGCAAGGGCCGATTCTCTGTGTTTCTCACCCGCCCGGGGTCTGTGGTCCTGGAGACTCGAGTATGGAGACGAGCCGGGTCCGCCGCCGGTCCCCTGGGCGCTGATTACAGGCCTCCGCGCCCGCTCTTGAGGCCTAGTTACCGCCCTAGGGGTGCGGGCGCTCAGCCCTGGGAGCTGCTGAATCACATAGACAACCCGCTTCTCTCCCGGTTACTCGTAATGATGTGCCGGGCATTGGGTTGACTTTTTTTTTGCAAACATTACCCATTCAGTCCCCCCAGTAACTAGGTCAGTGATCGCTGTTTGAAGGCGAGCAAAGGGTGGATAAATAGATGTTAGAAGGGGTTCTGTTCTGGGTTAGATTGCCTCCAAAGCAGGTGCCTTTAACTTCTTGGCTGTTAACGCCAAAAATCAGGAAACTCACGGGTGGTCGGTTGAATAGGAGGAATAATCGCTCATGCATTGTATTTTCCTAGTGTGTCTTCGCAGCATCCATTTGAATTAAAGAGCAAGCCCCTGGTTTTTGCTGGGGGAATCTAACATTAGAAATGTCATCAGTTGCTCCCCGTATGCGGGGGGGGGCGGGGGGGGGCGCCACTGGGGATGGAGCCTGAAACCTTTCGGTGTATGGAGTGATGCTCCGAGCAGGTGAGCCATTGGGCCAGGGCTTGGATGCGTCCTTTTTAATTACAGGGTGTATTTTGCAAATCACACATAAGAGATATGCCTTATCAACACATTGCCTAAGAATAACCAGGCGTCCACCCGGTGAAAATCAACTCCCGAAGACTGGATCTTAGCTGCTTAATATTCAGGAAATCAACGAAGTAAAAAAGTGCTTATGGATGCTTATCTCAACACTGAGCCTTTTTTCCCCACACATTATCGCCGAACCATTTCACTTGGAAAGATAAAAGACTCCGTATTGCTCAATGAAAATATGATTATCTCCCCAGCAGGTGTAAATACTGCTCCGTGTTCCATTTCAGGGGTGGAGTATCAGGAAAGATAAGAATCTGGAGGTTTGTTTACATTATACGTAAATGATAAGAGATATCTCTGAAACTTGTCAGGTTTTGGGGAGAGGGAAGCAGGAGGAAGCAGAAATATGTTGTTTAACAACCAACAACACTAAATGTACATTTAGAGTTATATTAAAAGTAATATTAAAAGGCATCTGTGATCTCACCTGTAAGTGGCATCTAAAGAACAAAATAGGGCCAGAGGTATGGATGCAGGGAACGGAATAACAGACTCAGGGGGCAGGGGTGTTGAGGGGGAGGGGACAGGAAGAGATTAACCAAGGAACATATATGCATTATGAATAAGAAGACCTGGGTGAGGGTGGAGTAGGGGTGGGGTGGAGGGGGGCAAGAAGGGAGAAGATGGGGGACATCTTATACTGTCAACAATAAATAAATTTTAGAAAGGCATCTATGTGAAATTAATGAGGGCTTGGGATTAGACCATTAGTTGTAGGTCAAATAATAAACCACAAGAAATGCTCCTTTTACGGTTATACTTCTGAAACAGGGAAATAGTATTTTTTAACAGCTTTAAGATCTAATTCACCAACTATAAAATTCACCCATGAAAGTGTACAATTCAGTGTTTTTTAGTGTATTCAGAGTTATGTAATTGTTTCAATTCAATTTTTAGGATTTTGTTGTCACCCCCCAAAGAACCCCTCTACTCCTTCAGTTCTTGGCCCCACTTTCCACACTCAGTACTCAGCAACCACTAGTCTACTTTCTGTCTCTAGATTTGCCTGTTCAGGACATTTTTTATAAGTGAAATCCTATAATACTGGTCTTTTGTGACGGACTTCTTTCCTTGGCCTAATGTTCTCAAGGTTCATTCATGTTGTAGCGTGTATGAGCACTCCATTCTTTCTTGTGGTCGGGTAATACTCACTTGTATGGATATACCACAGCTCACCTACCCATTCATCGTTTGGTAGGCTTTGGGTTGCCTTCACCCTTTGACTATTATGACCAATGCTGCTGTGCACATTCACATAACGTTATTGTACAGATGTATGTTTCCATTTCTCTTAAGAGTGGAATGGCAGGGTCCTTGGTAACTGTATGTCTCACATTTTGAGGAAGTGCCCAACTTTTCGAAACCAGCACCATGTGTATGGTTTCCAGTTACATGTGTGGGTTCCCATTTCCCCACCTCCTTGTTCTGCTTGTCTTTTGTGTTACAGCCATTCCAGTGGGTGTGAAGTGCTCTCTCATTTTGGTTCAATTTGCATTTTCCTAATGACTGATAATGCTGAGTGTCTTCCTGTGCCTATTGGCCATCTGTATATCTGCTTTGGAGAACTATTCAGATTCTTTGTCCATTTTTAATTGGGTCAGTAACTGTAAGAGTTTTAAGAGGCCTTTATATGGTCTAAATACAAGTCACTTACAAGATGTATGATTTGCAAACATTTCCTCCTATTCTGTGGGTTGTCTTCTACTTTGCTGATAGTATCGTTTGCAGCATAAAAGTTTTTGATGCAGTCCAGTGTATCTTTTTTTTTCTTTTGTCCTTATGTTTTTGGTATAGTATCCAAGAAACCATAAAGAATATTAAGATTTACTTCTTTTCTTTTTAAAAAATGTTTCAATTACAGTTGACATTCAATATTGTATTAGTTTCAAGTGTACAGCACAGTGGTTTGGCATTTATATAAGTTCTGTGGGTTGTCTTCTACTTTGCTGATAGTATCATTTGCAACATAAAAGTTTTTGATGCGTCCAGTGTATCTTTTTTTTCCTTTTGTCCTTATGTTTTTGGTATAGTATCCAAGAAACCATAAAGAATATTAAGATTTACTTCTTTTCTTTTTAAAAAATGTTTCAATTACAGTTGACATTCAATATTGTATTAGTTTCAAGTGTACAGCACAGTGGTTTGGCATTTATATAACTTAGTACTTCTGTTTTCTTATGAGTCTTATAGTTTTCTTGTATTTAGACCTATGTTCCGCTTTGGGTTAATTGGTATAAGGGACTCAGAGTCCAACTTTATTATTTTGCATGTGCATAGGCCCAGCACCATTTGTTGAAAAGACTGTTCTTTCCCCGTTTACTTACATTGGCACCCTTGTAGTATTGATTTTTATGTACTATTACGCTTTGCAAAAATTTGGTACAGAATTATTTGGAGCAAGTTGATTTGTCTGTCTGAGAAAACTGTGCACATATGAGTTTCAGGATTTTAGAGTGCCTATGAAATGTGTGTTATTTTCTATCCTTTGTGAGATGTGTCATTTTGATTGTTTTATGAAAGGTAAAAATGCTGGAGCTCTGTCTAACCAGAAATAACACTTCTTAATACAAAAGAATTATCACCCACCCGTTAACTGAAGTTGCTATTCTGCTGTGGGAGAATTGCTCCCAAAGTGCTTATACTTTAATGAATGGCTTATCTGAACCCTTCATTTACACCAGGAAAATTCATTTTAGACTAATTTACTTCTAGGCTTGTAGGATTACTTTCTTGGGGGCCTATTGCCTACAAATTATTAACACTGGCTAAAATGAACTAATACCGCCCTGACCGGTTTGGCTCAGTGGATAGAGCATCGGCCTGTGGACTCAAGGGTCCCAGGTTCGATTCTGGTCAAGTGCATGTACCTTGGTTGCGGGCACATACCCAGTAGGGAGTGTGCAGCAGGCAGTTGATCGATGTTTCTCTCTCATCGATGTTTCTAACTCTCTATCCTTCTCCCTTCCTCTCTGTAAAAAATCAATAAAATGTATTTAAAAAAATAATAAAATAAAATGAACTAATACCAACAAAGATCAGAGGATAGAGGTTGGAGACAGAAAAGGGAAGAGGAGAGAAAGGACAAGAGTTATTCATCTTGAACTAACACTACCCTTCTTTATGTAAAACTAGACTTAAATGAAAACATACATCTTGCATTTTAAGCTTTTATTGTATTCTTCATTTCACATTTAGAGAAAAGAGGATGAAGCTACTCTTTCCCCTTCTTTATCTTTTCAAGCACATTCTGCCCGGCCAGTGTGGCTCAGTGGTTGAGTGCCGACCTGTGAACCAGGAGGTCACGGTTCGATTCCCAGTCAGGGCACATGCCCGGGTTTCAGGCTGGATCTCCAGTGGGGGGCGTGCTGTAAGCAGCCGATGAAGAACACTCTGAATGACTTGTCCCAAGAAAAAGCTCCTGCGGAACTTCTGCCTTCCTGGGCCCAACACACAAAACCAGACACATTCATTCTCCCCGGGTGGTTGGATCCAGGGAAGAATCTGCCTTTGCTGTTAGGGACACTTTCCTCCGTATGTAATATATTGCCAGGCACACAGATTAACCAGGCTATGGCTTTAATTTAGTAAACCTTATACGTTTACTGTACAAAGAACTGTTAGGGGTGAAGAGGTAATTGGACAACATGAACTCTCTACTCCTTTGTGACTATCTTTTTGTTAACGTGGAGACTCTACATTTTGAGGCTAATTTTTCCGACATAAATTCTCGATTTGTTGTGACATGGTATTTAGTAACTGTACTCTTAGAATCTACTCCTTCCTGAGGAGATCAAGTCTCTAATAGGGCATGTAATGATTTGGGGGATGAGGGGGGAAATTAGTGTGTTACTTCAATTGTTGATTTAATTATCATTGTAGAACTGTGCTTTTCTCAGTTCCTGATTTTTTTGTTTGTTTGTTTTTTTCTTTACAGCAAAGTATCCAGAGATAAAATCCTTGATGAAGCCTGATCCCAACTTGATATGGATTGTCATTATGATGGTTCTCACCCAGTTGGCTGCATTTTACTTAGTGAAGGACTTGGACTGGAAATGGGTCATATTTTGGGCATATGCCTTTGGCAGCTGCATTAACCATTCAATGACTCTGGCCATTCACGAAGTTTCCCACAACAGTGCCTTTGGCCACTACAAATCCATGTGGAACCGCTGGTTTGGAATGTTCGCTAATCTTCCTATTGGTGTTCCATATTCCATTTCCTTTAAGAGGTATCACATGGATCATCATCGCTACCTCGGAGCGGATGGCATCGATGTGGATATTCCAACCGATTTTGAAGGCTGGTTCTTCTGTACCACTTTCAGGAAGTTCATATGGGTCATTCTTCAGCCTCTCTTCTATGCTTTTCGACCTCTGTTCATCAACCCCAAGCCAATCACTCACCTGGAAATAATCAATACTGTGGTCCAGCTCACATTTGACGTGATCATTTACTACGTTTTGGGAATTAAGTCTTTAGTCTACATGTTGGCAGCATCTTTACTTGGTCTAGGTTTGCATCCGATTTCTGGACATTTTATAGCTGAACATTACATGTTCTTAAAGGGACATGAAACTTACTCGTATTATGGGCCTCTGAATCTACTTACCTTCAACGTGGGTTACCATAATGAGCACCACGACTTCCCCAACATTCCCGGAAAAAACCTTCCACTGGTAAGTAAGGGATAGCATACATACACTAATTTCTGACGGCTATGTGATCAAAATTAGTCTCAACTTGCTTGTTTTAAAAGGGATCTAGTATATTTTACAGTGAGCTTCTCATCAAAGAAAACGAGAGTAGAAGCCCTGAGTCTGCCAGCCTAATTTCAGAGTTCCCACTCCGGGACCCGGGAGCCCAGTAGGAACCCTTAGGGTTGAGAAGTGTCGGAGGATCTGCACAGTCCGCTACCTTCCACGTAATTCAGGAACGGGAAGGGAACACATGGCCTTCCTCACTACTCACCTGCATGGGCTGAACTGAGACTTAGTGTTGGTTTATTGTGGAAGACAGAGGTCCACATAACTGATGTACAGGATAAATGGACTCCATTTCCTGAACTGCCGACTCCCTAGGCAGGGGCCATCTGTTCTCATCACAGTAGACGTTTTAGTGTATTGTTTGTGGAATAAATGAAAGAAACTTTGACCCTCACCTTTCATCCCCTCCAAAGGACCACCTTCCTAACTTCAGGTGTCTTTCTGGTAAATTCTCTTAGACTTTCCATCCTCAAAATGGGTAGTTTTTACAGTTTGATAAAAACTGTTTCCATACATCTAAAAAAAAAAAAAGTACATATGTATGAAATGTAATAATAGTTTTTCTTGATTTTTTTAAACCAATCAATATAAGCCAGATATTTTATGCTATTACTGCCTCCCAATCACATTTTATAGATTTCCTCATAAAGTTTTTCAGTGTTTGGTGTTTAAATATGTAACATTTGATTGGATTTTCAATTGAGGAAAGAAAAATCTAGAAAGGACATTGGGTCAGTGGGGAAATTCTGAATCTGGACGGTGTAATAGATCATGTATTGATGTTCAACTTCTGGGGAATGAAATGGTACCATGATTTTGTGGGGAAATGTCCCTGTCCTCAGGAAATACATGTTGATTATTAAGGGTGAGATATTAGGGGTAAGTTGTCACAGAATGTCTGCAACTTACTTTCAAAGGTTCAGCAAAGAAAGCAAAGTATGTGGTGTGTGTTATAGAGAGAGAGACAGTGACTGTGACACAGTGTGAATGGGTGGGCCTAGGTGACGAGCATATGGCTGTTTTACTATTCCATCAGCTTTTCTGTTCATCCTCACCCAAGGATACTTTTCCCATTGATTTGTAGACAGAGTGGGAGGGAGGGGGAGACACAGAGAGAGAAAAACATCGATGCGAGAGAGACACATTGATTGGTTGCCTTCCCCACATGCCCCGACCTGGGCCCGGGAACAAGCCTGCAACTGAGGTACATGCCCTTGACCGGAATCGAACCCAGGACCCTTCAGTCTGTGGGCCGACACTATCCACTGAGCCAAACTGGCTAGGGCCCGTCAGCTTTTCTGTAGTAAATCAAAATAAAACGGGGAAACACACCACACGACTGTCTAAAAGCCACTTTGGACCCGGTGTAACATGACACTAGTTTGTCACTGTGCCCGCATGCTGGCCAGCATTGGAGTGTTGGCCTTTGCCTCTTCCCCAAGTAGGCAGTACATTTTTACTTACTTTGTAAAAGGTTGTGGAGAAAGCTGGTTGCCCTTTGAACGAGAGAACCTTCTCCAACATAAGCCACATACTTGTCCTTGTTATTTTCTTTCCCAGACTGAAAACTTAGTTCAGTTCAGGTGTTACTGGACTCGAAGGCCCGTGGCTCATGGATGTCTCGTTTCCCCTGTATCTCATGCTGCCTCCTTCCTCCTCAGCTAAACGCACAAACGCCCTCAGACTTCTCTAGTCTCCCCTCCTGCTTTTTCTCTCCACTCCAGGCACATACACCAAGGAGTGTACATCAAGAATGGCCTTGTTCTGGTTTTCTGCTTTTTCAGAAAGATAGAACTCTAGCTGTTAGAATACATTGCTTACCGCTGGCTCCGACCTAAGTTCAGTTGGATTAGGATCCAGGTGTAGTTACCTGTGTGGTCTGTGGATATCCTTATTCGTGGAAGAACTTGAGGAATGTTGAAGGGCTGTGTCCAGAGGTATTCGATCACTCTGTTTCTTCGGACTGAGAATACCCTGTGGGAAGCTCTCTCTGACTTCATTGTTCCCTGAGAGTGGTACATCGTCTGGTTCTCCACAACCAGAAAATACTATTACATTTCCCGAACCGAAGGAGTGATTTCAGCGTGAACAGTCTTTCTCTCGCTGTCTCCCACCGCCTTGGCTCCTGCTGTTTGTCTCCCTTTGGGAGTTACCGGGAGAGTTTTGTACATTTCGATGAAGCCATGGGACCAGTGTGCTTGCTGGTCACACTGGCCGTCGTCACTTTCAAAAGACATTCTCCGCTCGGGATGGCAGACCTCGCTGAGGCTGGGTAGGCGCCCATCTACTGGGCATGGCACGGTAACTCATTCCTATTTGCAGGCTCCTTGGCCGGGTCACGTGATACCTTTATATCCTATAATCCCTGCAGGTGTGCTTGAGAAATAACAAGTATCTGCTGGTAAAGATGCCAAGGGCCAAGCTTGACAAATAAACCAGATATGTAGTCCCTCAGGGCTTGATAGCAAAGCGTCAGGCAGCCCAGGGTCAAGTCTATTTTACTGTTGAAACTGCTTAGAGTTCCTGAAGCTGCTTGGTTGATTGGAGGGGTTAGGAGAGAGAAAGGTCTCGTGGTCTCGGTGTCTGTCACACGTCCGTCCGTCCTCTTCAGTAGCCTCGGGGAGCCCCCGTCACTCACCCTGCTGTGTTCTCTCCCCCCCAGGTGAGGAAGATAGCTGCTGAGTACTACGACAACCTGCCCCACTACAACTCCTGGATCAAAGTCCTGTACGACTTTGTGACGGATGATACAATCAGTCCCTATTCGAGAATGAAGCGGCATCAGAAAGGCAAGGTGGAACTGGACTGAATGTGGCCACAGCCAAAGGAATTCCTCTCTGAAGCCCCCAGTAGCCACAGGTGGAATTCAGCGGTCAGCTGCCGGCGTACAGTTTCACAGTATGGCCTCCCCTGGTATCAAGAAGCTAATCTGGCTCTCAGCAGACAGCCTGTCCACGCAGTGTTCGGCTTTCCACGCAGGAAACATGTTCGTGTCTTGTTGTTGAGGATGGCGTTTGACATTTATAAGCAGATCATAAAGAGCTTTTTACAAAGCTACTTCTCCTATATTATTTTCACTATGAATCGTTACTTTCTTATAACAGCTAGTAGCCTGAGCAATTAGTCACAATAAATAGTATTTATCGCATTTTTGTACTTGACTGTCTTTGTATGACTGTGCTCATCAGGGTGCTGGTGAGCTGACTGTAAAATTCCGCCAGGAAAAACAAAAGGCCTGGGACTATCGTTCACTGCGAGCTGAATTTCTCGTTTTTAATTGTCACAGTTGTACCTGGGACCTAAATTAGACACTGCTGAGCCCTGCACAGCCTTATCAATAAAGTCCTTAATGAATCTAATCGTGTCCAACATGCAACTTGCTTTTTCAGGCCCACTGACTCTCAAGCGAGAAGCAGCTCGCTGTCGGTTTCACGTCACTGCAGTGGAAATTGGCTGCAGGCTGATGGGAGATAGTTGGTCTCAAGTGGCCAGTGTCACGGCTGGGAGGCTGCAGCCCTGCCTACCTGAGGTGTGTCACTCAATTTAGTGTAACGCGTGAACTATTTGCAAAATCAGACGTGGTATCAAAAAATCAATAGTCTACCATGTGTGCGCAACACCAACCCTCAGGCAGCCTTCATATGAGCCGTTACAAAATCCCTGTTATTTTTTCTCGGTATAAAATCCCAGTTTTTATCACTAGCCAGATGTGTTGGGTTCCCCCAGCTGAGGGGGCAGAGCCTTGTGGTCAGAAGGACTGCAGACCTGCTTCATTTCCTCCCCAAAGGACTCCGCTTTCCCTCTGATCCTCCTGCTCCGGAAACATCCCCGTGTCTTTGAATTTTTTGCTTAAAAAACCATTGCTTTAACGTTTAAAGTGATAGTAGAGCCAACTTGCCAATTCAGATACACTGCGCCAGTTGGGGAAAAGTACCGGAGACATCCCTGTGGCTTATTCGATGCTAGATGGGAAAGGGATTGTGTTCTCACCAAGCCCTCCAGGCCCCCTGCCTATGGCTCCAGCTGCCCGGCTTTCGGCTCGATCCCTAGTGTGGGGCGTGCAGGAGGCAGCCGATCCATCATTCTCCCTCATCATGGATGTTTCTATCTCTCTCCCTCTCCCTTCCTCTCTGAGATCAATAAAAACATATTTTAAAAAGGAAGACCAAAGCCCACAACATCATCAGCCTCTTCAGATTCTTCTTTCTTTGCTCCACTCTCTCCTCAGCTGGGGCAGGACCTCCCGCTGGGGCGGGGCCACCATCCCCGGATGCAGATGCCGACAAGGCTCTGTTGAAGTTGGCCAGGACCTTGGCACTGCTGCTTTAATGAGGGAACTGATCCTATCTTCCGTGGCGTGCCTGTCACATCATCATACAGGATGAGACAGGCTGTGGAGTGGGTGAGGACGAGTGACGGGCGGGCAGCTGCAGCGCATGGTGCACACACACCAGATGAAGTCAGGGCCTCACCCCACCTTGGCCTTAGTACCTTCGCAGAAGCGGAGGAAAGGGCCAACCTGAAATTCTCATGTGAAACAATGTTTAAATCCAGAGCCAAAATGCATTCATTCATTCATTCATTCACTCTACAGGCACTTGGTCAGGCATCGCCTTAGGCAGTGAGGATACAAAGATAAAACGTCCCAAATTCAGGAGCTGATGTTCTGGTGCTGGGATATGCGTGGAATCGGAGTTCAGTAATGAAGAATCAACGCCTAAGACAGGAGAGTCTCGACGAGGCTGGAGCTGTGGAGGGCGCACAGCTGCCATTGTAGACAGGACGTATGTGCACACTGTCACTGTAATCCACGCTGGCCTGGTGAGGGAGACACCTCCATGAAGAAAGGAGGCATTTTGCAGAAATTAGCCTGAGGGCACACACCACTCACTGCCAGGGACTGGACGCTGTGGGAGCCCTGGAAGGTCTTTGTCCGAACAAGGTGATGCCTTGTTCCTTGTCTCGTTGGGAAAGTCTCTCAGCAGCCTGTCATTGGAATGCAGTAAGGAGAGTCTGATGACTTAAGGCTGGGAAGGCCCTGAAAAAAAATCCCCTTTGAAACACAAGAGCACTAACCCCTCTTGGAATGTTCGATTCTGAGACAGGGCAGGGAGGAGTGAGGAGGCACCTGGCCAGGGAGCTGAAAGGGGTGTGGTGACACCCAGGGACAGTCCCGACGGGGAAAAGGAGCAGGATCTGACAACACGGGTATGTAGGTCAGATCATGCTGCAGGGGCTTTTTGGGTGGAAAATTAATGACAAGGTAGAGTCATCTGAAGAAAGGCGAGAGTCAGCTGCAAAAGGACAGCTTTGACTTTGCCAGGTTGGGTCTGAATTGGCAGGTGGTTCATG
>NW_005358689.1:1204729-1211001 GCF_000412655.1 Myotis brandtii
GCCCCCAGCTGGCCCCGGCGGGGGGGGGGGGTGGGGGGCAGGGGGCTTTCAGACGCTGACAAGTCAACACAGCTCTGCCGTTCAGAGGGGAGCTGCTGTCCTGGGCCTGTGGGCGTTGGCACGGAGCCTGAAGCCAGGGGTTGAGGACAGTATCCGGGGTTCTCTTTAACCAGGCTGCAGAGGGGACTCTGAAGACACAGCACCCCTTCTTGGATCTGGGGCACACTCCTAGAATTTTCTCCTAAGGGCAGAAGCCAAAGAAACACAGGAGCTTCCCTATCGAGCCGAGTGGAGGCCGTGTTACTAGGTACACATCCTGTACCTGTAATCCTTGGGGAAGAAAACGAAGGGCAGCTTTGTGGGAAAGGCCTGGGGCATCGAATCGCCAGCAATGTTGGATTCTAGTCCTTGTAGATCAGCGATGGCTGATCTGAGGCCGCCACCATCGCCCTCCCTGTCAGATCACTAGCAAAGGCCTTCAGGGAGGGTCCAGTAAGATCCAGAGTAACCTCATTTGTTCAAAAGGGAAAGGGGCCCTGGCCAGTGTGTTCAGTGGTTAGAGCATCACCTGGCCCCAGGCGGGCGGGGGGCGGGGAGTGCGGACACCAAAGGGTTGCAGGTTCAATTCCTGGCCCTGGTCAGGGCATGTTCAGGAGGCAACCAATCCATGTGTCTCTCTTACATCCATGTTTCTCCCCCGACTCCATCCTTCCCTTCCACTCTCTCTAACCAATGAGGGGGATGGGGGGAGAGATAAAAGAGAAAGGGCCTATCACTGTCCAGTTATTTTGGTTTAAGTCTCAAATTTCCCTCCCATTTAGTAGCTGAGGTTTTTGTTTTGTTTGTTTTTTTGGCACAAGGGAGTGTTTGGTTCCCTTCCCAACCTCAGCAGCTATCTCCCATCTTAACCATAACCAAACACCTAGGCACCTGCTGTCCCCTCCAGGCTGGGCCAAAAGCACGCCAGAAGGTGAGTTCTTTCCTGGCGGTGTCTCCAATAACAACGCTCCGTCACCTTCCCACTGTCTGAGCAGACGCCTGCTTCCCCGCTGACAGTAGGCGCTAGCCCGCCGAGCTGTGTTCAGCGCCTGCACCGTCCACTTCACTCTTAGCCCTGCGAGCACGTCTAAATCACGCTCTCTGTCTCTCCCTCCCAGGGTGGGGTCAGCTACAGAGCCCCGGGTGGGCTTCCTGCCACCTCTGCTTTCCAAGGGACTGCCCGCCAGGCCAAACTGGGGCCCACCACCATCATAAATAACTGCGGAGGCTCACCCCACTGCACCCACTTGGAGGCCTCAGAGTTGAAAAGAACGACTCCAGATTCTAGTTCAAACCCTTCCGCCCTCAATTGTATAAAAGCAGTTTCTTCATCCCTGCTCCCTTCTCAAAAATAAGTAGACGAGTAAAAGCAAGAGAAATCGCCAAAAGTTAAACCTGAATGACAAAGTCAATGAACTCCTAAGGATTTTTTTTTTTCCCCGTAAGAGCACTCGATTCCCTGGGCCTCAGCCCAGCCCTTCCCGGGCCAGAGCAGTTTAACTGAAGCAGCTGTTTCCCCAGAGGCACAGGCGGGAGCTCAAGTCAAATCTCAAATCTTCCTTAGTCCCTGGAACTAAGTCCTTGGGAACTGAGCTGGCTCCTAATTCCCTCCAGTTAGGAGATGCCACCCCTGCGTTCTCGGCCGCCATGTGGCCACTGCCCCAGGGTGGGCCTGGTGGCCTCCCGCCCTCTCGTCTCTCTGCTGACCCCTCTCGTACCGATCACAGACCAGTGTGAACATGTACCAGGGAGACGACTGTCACGTTCCAATCCAGCATCATTAGCTCCTTTGAAAGCCCACAATGTAAAGTAGGTAATCGTCGCCTCATTCAGAGGAGGAGGAAACAGAGAATCAAAGTTAGGCAACCAGCCTGGGGTTGGCCAGCTTAATGTCTGAGGAGTGGCAGAACCAGAACGAGGCTTTAACGAGCTTCGTTCTGAGCCCGAGCCCTCCAGACGGTGACAGCTCCTTCAGTCACCTCCCCGAGGAACCTGCTGTTGGTGTGGGAAATGAGGGTGTTGGGCCACCGTGCCTTCCAAGCCGGAGCCCGGGTGTCTGCATGCTCCACCGCAGAAGACGGCGACTGGGAGGATGTCCTTCCGTGGGGAGGCCTGGGCCCGTCCACTCCCCGGGCATCTCCCCTCAGCCCAGGGAACATCCCAGGGACCAAGAGCGGATGAGGCGAAGGGCTGTCTCAGCACCCAGCTCAGGCTCATGGCTGTGTTGCTAGAGAAAACCATGCCGTTGCGCCACACCTGTTTGGACCTGGCTGCCCCGAGGGTGGCCCCGGCTCTGTACAAGTTTGCTGAGTCACCTAATAATGTAGGCCAGGGTAGAGGAAGAACCTGAATACATCACAGGTATATTAAGAAGCCAAAGGATTCGGCCGGTGTGGCTCAGTGATTGAGGGCTGACCTATGAACCAGGAGGTCATGTTTCAATTCCCGGTCAGGGCACATGCCCAGGTTGTGAGCTAGATCCTCGGTGGGGGGGCGGTGCAGGAGGCAGCCACTCAACGATTCTCTCTCATCATTGATGTTCCTATCTCTCTCCTTCTCCCTTCCTCTCTGAAATCAATAAAAATATATTTAAAAAGAAAGAAGAAAGAGCTGGCTCAGAAGCCTATGGCTTCCCAACAGCCGCTCTGCAAAGCCCAGTTTGGATCGTCCGACGGCCATTGTGGGACGAGCAGACACGACCCGGGCCCCGTTTGCCAACAAGAGAGGACGGTGGACAGGCAGAGGTCCGAGCTCCTCACACCGCTCACTCCTCCTCTGGGCGACTGCCCGGCCTGTGAGGGGGGTGCCAGGAGGGGATCCCACATTGCAGGAAGTCGCACCACCTCCAGACATCTCAGAGCAGCAACGGGGCAGAAACACAGGATTTCAGTGCCTGTGGGCCTGGAGCCAGGAACTCACTTCTCAGGATCCCAGGAAAGACACTGTCGCAGGCTGCCTGGGTTTGGGTGCCACGGTTACCACTGCCGCTGGGAACATCACGGCGTTGGGACTGATCTCTGGACAAAGGACATGTCACAAAGCTGAAGGCTATGTCCCAACTGCTCGCTGCCCAAACGCTTTGAGTGTTTTTAGAAATTTTTTTTAAATGGTGGGAAGATACACAACACACAATCTGCCATCGTACAGTTCGGTGGCCTTAACCACATTCATGCTGTCCGTACAACCGATCTCCAGAACCTCTCGTCTCCCAAACTGAAAGTTCAGACCCACTTCCCCTTCCTTCCCAGCCCTGGCCACCACTTTCTGTGTCTGGGACTTGGACTCGATTGTTTTCTGAAGTCAGCAAAACGCTTAACTTTGCACGGCAATGGCTTCCCCGCTGACAGTAGGCGCTAGCCCGCCGAGCTGTGTTCAGCGCCTGCACCGTCCACTTCACTCTTAGCCCTGCGAGCACGTCTAAATCACGCTCTCTGTCTCTCCCTCCCAGGGTGGGGTCAGCTACAGAGCCCCGGGTGGGCTTCCTGCCACCTCTGCTTTCCAAGGGACTGCCCGCCAGGCCAAACTGGGGCCCACCACCATCATAAATAACTGCGGAGGCTCACCCCACTGCACCCACTTGGAGGCCTCAGAGTTGAAAAGAACGACTCCAGATTCTAGTTCAAACCCTTCCGCCCTCAATTGTATAAAAGCAGTTTCTTCATCCCTGCTCCCTTCTCAAAAATAAGTAGACGAGTAAAAGCAAGAGAAATCGCCAAAAGTTAAACCTGAATGACAAAGTCAATGAACTCCTAAGGATTTTTTTTTCCCCCCGTAAGAGCACTCGATTCCCTGGGCCTCAGCCCAGCCCTTCCCGGGCCAGAGCAGTTTAACTGAAGCAGCTGTTTCCCCAGAGGCACAGGCGGGAGCTCAAGTCAAATCTCAAATCTTCCTTAGTCCTTGGAACTAAGTCCTTGGGAACTGAGCTGGCTCCTAATTCCCTCCAGTTAGGAGATGCCACCCCTGCGTTCTCGGCCGCCATGTGACCACTGCCCCAGGGTGGGCCTGGTGGCCTCCCGCCCTCTCGTCTCTCTGCTGACCCCTCTCGTACCGATCACAGACCAGTGTGAACATGTACCAGGGAGACGACTGTCACGTTCCAATCCAGCATCATTAGCTCCTTTGAAAGCCCACAATGTAAAGTAGGTAATCGTCGCCTCATTCAGAGGAGGAGGAAACAGAGAATCAAAGTTAGGCAACCAGCCTGGGGTTGGCCAGCTTAATGTCTGAGGAGTGGCAGAACCAGAACGAGGCTTTAACGAGCTTCGTTCTGAGCCCGAGCCCTCCAGACGGTGACAGCTCCTTCAGTCACCTCCCCGAGGAACCTGCTGTTGGTGTGGGAAATGAGGGTGTTGGGCCACCGTGCCTTCCAAGCCGGAGCCCGGGTGTCTGCATGCTCCACCGCAGAAGACGGCGACTGGGAGGATGTCCTTCCGTGGGGAGGCCTGGGCCCGTCCACTCCCCGGGCATCTCCCCTCAGCCCAGGGAACATCCCAGGGACCAAGAGCGGATGAGGCGAAGGGCTGTCTCAGCACCCAGCTCAGGCTCATGGCTGTGTTGCTAGAGAAAACCATGCCGTTGCGCCACACCTGTTTGGACCTGGCTGCCCCGAGGGTGGCCCCGGCTCTGTACAAGTTTGCTGAGTCACCTAATAATGTAGGCCAGGGTAGAGGAAGAACCTGAATACATCACAGGTATATTAAGAAGCCAAAGGATTCGGCCGGTGTGGCTCAGTGATTGAGGGCTGACCTATGAACCAGGAGGTCATGTTTCAATTCCCGGTCAGGGCACATGCCCAGGTTGTGAGCTAGATCCTCGGTGGGGGGGCGGTGCAGGAGGCAGCCACTCAACGATTCTCTCTCATCATTGATGTTCCTATCTCTCTCCTTCTCCCTTCCTCTCTGAAATCAATAAAAATATATTTAAAAAGAAAGAAGAAAGAGCTGGCTCAGAAGCCTATGGCTTCCCAACAGCCGCTCTGCAAAGCCCAGTTTGGATCGTCCGACGGCCATTGTGGGACGAGCAGACACAACCCGGGCCCCGTTTGCCAACAAGAGAGGACGGTGGACACGCAGAGGTCCGAGCTCCTCACACCGCTCACT
Source organism: Myotis brandtii (assembly GCF_000412655.1). Taxonomy (NCBI): domain Eukaryota; kingdom Metazoa; phylum Chordata; class Mammalia; order Chiroptera; family Vespertilionidae; genus Myotis; species Myotis brandtii. Next base: position 1,209,868 of record NW_005358689.1, read on the forward strand.
CCTCCTCTGGAGGGGGGTGCCGGGAAGGGGTCCCACACTGCAGGAAGTCGCACCACCTCCACACATCTCAGAGCAGCAACGGGGCAGAAACACAGGATTTCAGTGCCTGTGGGCCTGGAGCCAGGAACCCACTTCTCAGGATCCCAGGAAAGACACTGTCGCAGGCTGCCTGGGTTTGGGTGCCACGGTTACCACTGCCGCTGGGAACATCACGGCGTTGGGACTGATCACTGGACAAAGGACATGTCACAAAGCTGAAGGCTATGTCCCAACTGCTCGCTGCCCAAACGCTTTGAGTGTTTTTAGAAATTTTTTTTAAATGGTGGGAAGATACACAACACACAATCTGCCATCGTACAGTTCGGTGGCCTTAACCACATTCATGCTGTCCGTACAACCGATCTCCAGAACCTCTCGTCTCCCAAACTGAAAGTTCAGACCCACTTCCCCTTCCTTCCCAGCCCTGGCCACCACTTTCTGTGTCTGGGACTTGGACTCGATTGTTTTCTGAAGTCAGCAAAACGCTTAACTTTGCACGGCAATGCGCACAGCACACATTCCACAGGAGGCTGCCCACACTGGGGACGCAGATACAGGTGAGTCAGAGAGAGCCACACCCTCCCAGCCCCAGGACAGGGCCACTCCCAGCACCCCGAGTCCTGCCCCTCACAGCTCACCCTGTCTCCCAGGCTCCAGCCCACCTGCCGGCTCCATAGCCCCTGCGCCAGGCCTGAGGCCCGGCAATCCTTTGTGCTTCCATTACTGGCCACCACCAAGCGATATTAGTGGTTGACTGTCAGCCTATGAACCAGGAGGTCACAGTTTGATGCCCGGGTTGCGGGCTCCATCCCCAGGGTGGGGCGTGCAGGAGGCAGCTGATCCATGATTCTCTCTCATCATGGATGTTTCTCTCTCCCTCTCCCTTCTTCTCTGAAATCAGTAACAATATATTTTTTAAAAAGCTGATCCTGGTCCTTACGCATCTGCACTAATGGCTGTGCTGGGCTGGTGTGGTGCTCTAAGCACCTGATTTGAACAAACACGGTTGCAGGACTGGAATGGCCACATGAAATAGGGTTTTCAAAACTCAGCTTCCTGTGAACGTGTGTGTGGAAGAGTCAGTTGGGAGAGGGG
>NW_005358689.1:1211122-1227741 GCF_000412655.1 Myotis brandtii
CCCCCCCCGCCCCCCGTGGCCCAGCCACCACCATGAGCAGGGCCCCCCAGTCCCCGCGACCTGGGACTGACAGATCTGGGAACAGCCATTCCATTCCAACACTCAGCTCTCACCTAAGAGGCCACCTCTTTAAAGAAGCCGTCCCTCAGGACCTGCCTGATTTCCAGTTTCACCCCAAACCGACCCTGAGACAAGAGCACGGTGCCGGCAGCTTATGGGGAAGATGTCCCCCTGGTTACAGAGCCCCACGTGCATTCTGTGTGTGTTTTTCCTCCATCTGCACTGACGAGAGAAGAGTTGTTTAAAAGCCCCTGAGCGGGGAGGAAGCGGAGCTGCACATCCACCACTTCCTGTCCCTCCTTGTCTGATGGTTTCTCTTGGGGACACTCTGGTCTGTCGGGGGCGGGGAGACAGAGAAAGCCTGAGGCACCGAGACTGGGAAGACTTCTGCGCAAGGCACCGGGCCCTCCAGGGTGGGAGCAGAGGACAGGGGGGCCCTGATGGGTGCCCCACACCCACCTCGCCATTCTCTATCCTGGTCGCTGCTGTGATGCTAGCTAGACACTCACTTTATTATTATTTATTTATGTATTTATTTATTTATTTATGTTTAACTTTATTATTATTTATTTATGTATTTATTTATTTATGTATTTATTTATTTATGTTTAACCCTACCTGAAGATATTTTCCCATTGATTTTTAGGGAGCGTGGAAGAGAGGGAAAGACAGAGAGAAATATCGATGTGAGAGAAACACATCGATAGGTTGCCTCCTGCACGAGCCCTGACCAGGGCCTGCAACCAAGGTACGTGGCCTTGACCGGAATCGAACCCGGGACCCTTCAGTCTGCAAGCCGATGCTCTAACCACTGAGAACACCAGCCAGGGCACGGGGTGGTCTCTGAGAAGTGGGACTGTGGATGACCGCTTCCTCCCTATGAATTTCTAAAATTCCTTTAGCAACAGAACAGCGCACTGAACAGAAGTACCCACGAGAGTATTAAAACACCTCTCCGCCTTGACTGTGCCACCCACAGCCAGCACCGAAGTCCTCTCTCCTTCCATGAGTCACCTGGCTTCTGCCCGGTGACTACGCTTGGAGTGTTCAACCCCGGACCTTCAAACTTCTCATCCTTGTTCTGTGTTTCCTTAAAGAAGGGTTTTCAGTGGCTAAGACTTGCCCGACTCTGCCCCTCTCTTGCCGCGGGGCAATTTCCACCCACTCTCTGTGGTCACTTTCTTCATCTGAAAATAGATAGTAGTCTCACCTCCCTTCCCAGGGCTGTTGTGCAATGGAATGAATTAAAACGTGCGAAGGCAGGTGCTCCGCGCACAGGCACTGGTAATGGCCTGTGGTAATGACCTCAGACTGCGGGCGGTGATGTGAGCCCCCCCGGGGCCTGCAGACACACAGACTGCTCTGCACACCCGACCCCACCCCCGCAGAGGTCATGGGAGTCCCTACCACAGATGGATCCTGCGACAGGTGCAATGCAGGGCCGCCCTGCCCTGGAGGGCTTCCCATACAGGGAGGACAGACGCGTCCTTGTAAGACCACCCACCTGGCCTGGGACGAGGCTGGAACACGAGTGAGGGAGCTGCCCATCAACCAGGAAGAGGCCGACCAGGTGTCAGTATTTTTTCTTTTATCCTCACCCGAGGATATATATATTTTTTAAATATATTTTATTGATTTCAGAGAGGAAGGGAGAGGGAGAGAGAGAAACATCAATGATGAGAATCATGGATTGGCTGCCTCTTGCACACCCCACACTGGGGATCAAGCCTGCAACCCGAGCATGTGCCCTGACTGGGAATCGAACCGTGACTTCCTGGTTCATAGTTCAATGCTCAACCACTGAGCCACACCAGCCAGGCTGGGGATATGTTTTTGTTTTTGTTTTTAGAGGGAGAGGAAGGGGTACAGAGGAACTTGGATGTGGGAGAGAAGCATCGATCGGTTGCCTCCCGTGTGCGCCCTGACTGGGATCAAACCCGCAGCCTTTTTGGAGTCTGGGATGTCGCTCCCACGGAGCCACCTAGCCAGGGCAGGTGCCATCACTGCCTATATGGTTCTGATGGAGACGCTGGTAGAGCGTTCAGGGACAGTGGCAAACCTGGGAGTGAATGTCCCTGTTTTCCTCCTGGGACTGATGGGCGTTGAAGTTATGTAGCCCACGTGGGTCAGAGTGAGGAGCCACTGGAGGACGGCAGCCACGTGCACGTTACCCAACACCCTGACCTTGTAGAACGTGCAGAAGTCGCCCCGCAGGGGTCACTCTCACTTCCCTTCCTGACCAGTCCATGTAAATAACCCCCGACCCACAGACCCACACAAGTGGCCCTCTCCTTCAGCTGCACCGCTCTTATCCTCACGCCATTCCCTCTAAACCGGTGGTTCTCAACCTGTGGGTGGCCACCCCTTTGGGGGTCGAACGACCCTTTCACAGGGGTCGCCTAAGACCATCAGAAAACACATATATAATGACATATTGTTTTTGTGATTAATCACTATGCTTTAATTATGTTCAATTTGTAACAATGAAAATACATCCTGCATATCAGATATTTACATGACGATTCATAACAGTAGCAACATGACAGTGATGAAAATAATTTTATGGTTGGGGGTCACCACCACATGAGGAACTGTATGAAAGGGTCGCGGCATTAGGAAGGTTGAGAACCACTGGTCTAAAGGATCCTGGGTTCAACTCCGGTCAAGGGCACGTACCTTGGTTGCAGGCTCCACCCCAGCCCGGGCCCCAGTCTGGACAAGTGCAGGAGGCAACCAATCGATGTGTCTCTCTCTTCCCATCCCTTCCAGTCTCTCTAAAAATCAATGGAAGAATATCCTTGGCTGAGGATTAACAACAAAAAAAGGAGGGAGGGAGGTGGTGGAGACAAACGGCATTGATTTGTTTTTTATCTGAAACAGCTCTCAGCAGATTTCATCTTGGGCACCGACGTGACTACACACTTTCCGGGGGACGGGCTCACTTCCCAGTGAGTCAGGATGGCACGAGGCCAAAGCTCACCTTCACGGCTCCGGCTTTTGCTTTGTGCTTGACAGGCTTTCCACCGTCACAGAAATTTATCTCGATGACTTACAGCCTAATTGCTCCTACCTCAGACCATTATTTCAGTCGAAAGTCGTTTTCCCCAGAAGGAACCCTCAACTCTAAAAATGTTTTTATCATGAAATATGTCAGAAATACAGGCAGGAGCATAGAATGTCTATGTATAGTGGGAGAATCATAATAGAAACAGAATAAGGGAGGGGGACACAGGAGGTACTGCTCAAAGGTACAAAGCCTGCCGTCACCAAGACTGTGACCTTGAGCAACAGGGGGCTGGGGGCACCGACTCCCCGCGTGGCTGAAAATCCACACAGAACTTCTTTCTCTCTGAAAACATAACTACTAATCGCCTACTGCTGACCGAAAGCCTTACCGATAACATAAACGGTCTATTTACATGTTTGTCATGGGTATTACATACTGTATTCTTACAGTCAAGTAAGCTAGAGAAGAGAAAATGTTATTAAGAAAATCATAAGGAAGAGTATTTGCAGTGTTTATTGAACAAACCCACGTATAAATGGAACTGTGCAGTTCAAACCCATGTTGTTCAAGGGTCAGCGGTAGTTAGAAATTAGCTAAGAGGATCGATCTGATGTCAAGTCTCTGATCACAAATAAAAACGCTGATTAAGAGGGCGGCAGGAAACTTATCTTCAAACTCACCGAGTTGTATACATGAAGTACGTACAGCTTTCTGTATGTTACTCAGACCTCAACAAAGGGGCAGCCCCATCGCCTCCTGCTCCTCAGAGGTGACCATTATCCTGATGTTTATCTTAATCACTCCTTCTCATTTCTTTTCTTTTTTAAGAATTAAAAAAAAATTGACTTATAGAGAGAGGGGAAGGGAAAGGGCGAGAGAAAGCGAGACATCAATGTGAGAACAGCTGCCTCCTGCACACCCCCTACTGGGGACTGAGCCCGAAACCCTGCAAGGGACGACGCGCCAACCAATGAGCCACGCTGGCCAGGCAGTAAGTTCATGTCTAATAAACGAATCTATGCTGGCCTCCAAACTACAATCCAAAACAGGAAGAGAGATTCTGAACATTCCTTCCACATCCAATTTCTTAGAGAGCGGAGAACAAAAAGGACAACTGAAAAAAAGCCCACATGAAGTAAGTGTGCAAAAGTGTTTGCAGAATCAATTAGCTTTTGACCCCCTTGTCAGGCAGGGCGTTTTCCTTACAAAACAGATTTCCTTATACGCCGCAAACAGCACTGCCCCCACCCAGTATCTCTCCGCTTCTAAGGCTTTCAGTTATTGCGAAACTCACCTTTCCGTAATATTAATTTCAAGAAAGTTCAAGCCAGTGGAACTTCCTGGAGTGTGAAAAGAAGGACCATTGTCCACTTACCAGGCGCACAGCGAGCTGGTCAGCAGCGTGGGAGCGCAGGTTTGCCTGTCTGTGCAAAAGAAGAAGGTAATTAGAATTCCGGTTGTAATAAATACATATAATCTCCTCTTTAGAGCGTTTGTTCTAGAGAATGCTCGTGTAGGCCAAGTTCTTAGAAACACTTTCCTCCGAGCATTCTCAGTATTGCTGAAAGGGCTCCAGAAGTCATTCAGTACCAGGGAAGTCCCACGTCCTAAGCTTTGCTGGTTCCTCCTCAGGGAGCCATGAAGTCCCAGTTTGGTAGATGGCTGGGGTGGAAACAACATGAAATCTCCATCAAATCTCCCCAACGTTTGGTTCTGAGGGGACACCATGCTGGCCTCGGGCTATCGGAACAGTTTAACCCAAGATTTGGGTATCAGACCAAACCATACGGTTTCTATCGACAATAGGAATGGCAAAATTTAAAAAGAATCGAAGCGACCCCTAGATGCCCCATTTTCTCAGTTTGGCCATGTGGTAGATATAGCGGCTTTAAAGACCACGAAGACGAGGCGGGGAGCCTTGGCCACGTTCAGTGTCTAAATACTAAACTGGGTTCATCCACGCAGGCCTTGAGACAGTTACAAGGATTTCCATTGTAGGGGAAACCAATGCGAATCCAGTATTGAAGAACAGATTCTGATAGAGCAGCTAAAATGTGTAAGACCTTTGCTGACAAAGAAAAGAAAAAAAGCCAAAACTGTGGAACAGGCAGCAAAGACTGCTAATACGAAGCTTGACCAGCGAGCACCGCATTCAGCGAACACCCTGGAAATGCAACACCCAATCCTCAGGCCCCAGATTACCCTCCAAACTCTCCGTTATTCCTTAATAACGTACCAGGAGGGACTAGTGAGGTGATGGTTTCCGTACTGTACAATCAGTTCCCTGGTTTCAAGGAAGTGCCTTTGGTACCTGGGAGGCATGATATTGCACTTGTTGAATTTGAAAATGATGGACAGGCTGGAGCTGCCAGGGATGCTGTACAAGGATTTAAGATCACACTGTCCTGTGCCGTGAAGATCACCTATGTCAAGAAATAATGTCTGGGCTCTGGCCAGCGTGGCTCAGTGGATCGAGCATCAGTCTGCAGACTGAAGGGTCCCAGGTTCGATTCCAGTCAAGGGCACATGCCCAGGTTTCGGGCTCAATCCCCAGTGTGGGTCGTGCAGGAGGCAGCTGATCAATGATTCTCTCTCATCATTGATGTTTCTCTCTGAAATCAATTATATATATATATATATATGCATTTCAAGCCCAGAAGTGGGCCCTGTGTTGGGGGAGGAGGCACTGGTAGTGGGAACACTGTGAGAAAAGGCTGAAGAACATGGGGTTCCATGGGAATGGCAATAAATCCATTTGGGGGGAGGGGACGGGACAGGTGCCAAAGGAGGGCTGATGTCAGATTCAGAAGTCCATGTGTAACTAGACTAATGAGTTTAGGCTGCGGAAGGATGTGAAGCCGAGTGTTCCCGTGGGTAAGAGATGGGAACACGAGATGAGCTAGGAGGCCGAGTACACCTTCTGAAAGGTGATGACAGCTCCAACTAGGTCAGTGCCTGTTGAACAATGGAAGGGACGGATGTCAGAAACATTTCTAAATAATAAATGACTGGTTACCGGCAGGGGAACTGAGGGGTGATGAGTTCTGTGGGAGGAAGGGCAGGTGTCAGGATGGAGGAGGAATGGAAGCTAATGAATTGGAGGTTTTTTGTCTCGAGACTCACTGTTCTCAGGAGATGGAATGTCCTCGGCTAGAGATAACGTGGACCTTTCACGGCCACACCTAAGAAACAGTTCTTTGGAACAAACGTTGCCGAGTGTCTCCCTCCTCCTCTCAAGGGAAAGAACGACCTGCCAGTGCAGCCAGACTGCCCCGCCAACACGCTGAGGAAACATCCCAGAACGTTTTAATTCTCCCTTCGTTCGTGATCATCTATCTCTAGGACACGATCCACATCTGCTTTTTCTTTTGGTGGGTGTTGCCTCCTCTGCACCCTTCTCTTCGTACCCCTTCCTTGGGCCTGTGATACTCTGTTTACATGTCTGCACCCTTCTGTGAACTCCTTGAAAAAAAAAGGGGGGGCTGTCTTATTTATCTGATTTGCTTTTAGGTATTAGTACTTTCCCCATTTTTATCAATTACATTCTTAAAAGTAGCATAACTGGGGGTGGTGAACACACAATGCAGTGTACAGATGATGTGTTACAGAATTGTTACCAGTGTCACCCCAATACATTCACTAAAAAAGGGAAAACAATATTCTGATGGAAAGAAAAAGTAGCCTAACCATTTGTGTCGAGCGAGGTGGAGTAGAAATCTTGGGAGAACAGACGCAGGTAATGAAACCCACCGACCCAGCCTCAGAATACAGGCGCGGCACCATGAATGAGGAATGAGATTAGACACGACAAATTAAACCCGTCAGAAAGTTATCAGTAAGGGACTCATCAGAGGTACCCGGGCAGAGGCCAGCGGGAAAGGGCTCCCACACCGCCAAACCTGGGGCAATCTGAACATCATGTAATGATAGTAACGGGAAACAACACACTGAAAACATGGTGATTCCTGAGTGTGGTGAGAAATGGACTTACATCATTTCCGGTACCTCCCTAAGGAAAAAAGCAACGTTATAGCACAGGAAGCTTGGGAGAACCACCTTAACCAGGAGATCGAGGTGGACAATCTCAGGAAGGGGCAACTCGAAATCACGTGCCTCTGACGGGACGCAATGAGGACTCGGCGTCGCTTCATGAAATGCCTCCCAAAGGTGCACAACTTGGATCTCATTGAGGGGGAACCGCAGACTAACCCGCACGGAGCGCATTCTGCAAGGAGCTGCCTTTCAACCCGCACAAGTGTCAGAAGCCAGGACAGAGGATCTGCTCCGGCCTCTAAGGAAGCAACAGCTCATTCTAACCTGGACCCTCTGATTATGCAGGGTGTTCCTGGGAGCCCGGGGGACACGGATGGAGCCGAGATGGAGATGGGAGCAGTGACCACTAACTCCCTGGCTGTGATGGTGGCTGACGCAGGGGAGTGTCTTGGTGGCAGGAAATAAACACGGAAGTATTTGGGGTGACGCGCCATCAGGTTGGCAACTTCCTTTCAGATGGTTCAGAGGCAGAAAAAGAAAGTTTTTTTTTTTTACTGTAAATGCAACCTTTCCAGAGTACAGTTGCGATAGTTTCAATATAAAAATTTTATTTAAAAAAGTATCAGTTATTTTATTTTGGCAGTTCAATTTTTTTGAAAGAGGAGGTAGGCTGTTTCCAAACAAGGCTGGCCAGATGGGAAGAAATCTTCAACTCCGACTTGGCCTCATGAATTTGAGAATCAAAGCTTACGTGAGGCCACCTCTGTGGAGCTGCAGGCGCCCGCTCGGAGCGCTGGGCTTCTCGCCAGGCCGGCGCACTGGACTCCTCCATGGCCTCTGCTGGGAAGTCACTGGCCAAGGGACTGCTTCAGAGCCTCATACATCAGCCGGTCCTGGGAGGGGGGGGAAGACAGAACACAGAGCTGATCACTGTTTTGGGATGAACTGTGTCCCCCCCCAGAATTCATATGCTGAGGTCCCAGGACTTCAGAGTGACCTTATTTAGAGACAGGGTCGTTAAAGAGGCAATTAAGTGAAAATAAAGTCGTGAGGGTGGGCGCTACTCCCAACAGGACTGGCAGCATCTTTGCAAGGAGATTAAGACACAGACAGGCACGGAGGGAGGGAGGTCCATGTCATTTGTAAGGGGCGGGGCCTCAGAAGAAACCAGCCCTGCCAACACCTTGATCTTGGCCGTCTCATCTCCAGAACTCTGAGAAATAAACTGCTGTGTCTGAGCCCCCAGTCTGTGGCAGTTTGTTACATCAGCCCGAGCCAACCAACACAGAGCTGACCTCCCCTCCCCTCATCTACGTCCATACACATGCCTTTCTCCAGGGAGTACCCATGACTCTCATAATTGTTGACATAAAAAGTTTGCCCCCAAATCAGGGTAAAAGATGCTTATGTCTCTATCTAATTAGTAAAGCAAAATTCGAAACCATACTGAGTCCGGACTGGAATGAGAGGCAAAAGCGGAGGCTGCGTGAGCAATACTATTTGTCAGAAACTGTCAGAGTATTTTTCAATGGGGTTGGATCATTCTACATTTTCAACAACGAAGTATGAGAGTTCTAGTTGCTTCACATTCTTGCTACCCTTTGGTGTTGTCAGTCTTTCACATTTAAGCCATTCCACTCCTATACGTTTATCCCAAAGCAATACAGCAAGTTTCCATTTTCCAGCCCTTTAAAATATTTTTAAAAAATCAAATTTTGGCCGAAACCAGTTTGGCTCAGTGGATAGAGCGTCGGCCTGCGGACTGAAGGGTCCCAGGTTCGATTCCAGTCAAGGGCATGTACCTGGGTTGCGGGCACATCCCCAGTAGGAGATGTGCAGGAGGCGGCTGATCGATGTTTCTCTCTCATCGATGTTTCTAACTCTCTATCTCTCTCCCTTCCGCTCTGTAAAAAATCAATAAAATATATTTTAAAAAAAATCAAATTTTGTTAAAGTATTCCTCTGGATAGTTAAAATGTTCACAGGCTCAAAAAGAACTATAGCCCTGGCGGCGGACTCAGTGGGCGGAGTGTTGTCTGCACTTAGAGGTCGCTGGTTTGACACCCAGTCAGGGCACATGCCTGGGTTTGGGACTCGATCCCCAGTAGGAGGTGTGCAGGAGGAAGCCGACTGGTGCTTGTCTATCACATCGATGTTTCTCTCTTTCTCTCCCCTCTCCCTTAAAAAATCAAAACATATTTAAAAACATGTACATAAATAGTTATAGAGTGAAAAAAGGCTCTGTTCTATGCAGCCCTCCATCAATATATCCTTTTAGATTGTCCTCTGCATATATGTGCAAATACACTAGAATCTGGTGCTTGTCTATCGCATCGATGTTTCTCTTTCTCTCCCCTCTCCCTTAAAAATCAAAACATATTTAAAAACATGTATATAAATAGTTACAGAGTGAAAAAAGGCTCTGTTCTATGCAGCCCTCCATCAATATATCCTTTTAGATTGTCCTCTGCATATATGTGCAAATACACTAGAATCAAGCAGCATCACTAAGACATACATGTATCCTTCCTAAAAGGATAAAAAGACATCTACAATGTCCGGAATTATAGGTTCAGATGTGCTTTTAATAGAATCCACTGGCTTGAATCTCTCATGTAGTCAATACATTCTAATTAGCAAAAGCTACTGTCAGTGTAACATTAATGGAGTTGAGTGACCAGGTTAGCAGGTATCTATGTATACATTTATGGAAGTGCTTACCATACAACTCCTAATTGCTCATAAAGATTAGGAACTATGTCTACATGATTTTATATCTTTTAAGTCCAGCAGCGTGTCTGGCCTAAGTATATAGTAGGTACATGATAAATGTTTATGTACAGATAGAAGAATGAGATCTTAGGCAATCCATTAATACACTAGGCGTAAGGGGTGGTTTTTCCTCTCATAAATGTCAATGTGAGAAATAATCAGGCAAATAGATGACCCATATTATCCTGAGTGTGAAGAAAAAAATCAAAGTTCTCTGGCGGTGGGTGTGAAAACCACTAAATCACTGAGTTAACAAAGAGTAGGGTTTCTACGATGTGGGTTTTATAGAGGACAGGAAAAAGGTGTAATTTATGTTTGAGTGAGACTGGCTTCCTGATAGTGGAACAAGGCCATAGTGGGCGGAGTGAAAAGACTATAATTTGAGGTAATAAAGAGGTGGGAAAATAATCTCAAGGTCTCAACATTTATTAACAGTTAACCCTGCCCCAGGTCACTGGTGAGCCGTTAAGGCTGAAAAACAACAACAAGCCAGCCGAGTAAGTTATGCCCTGCTGGTCTGTGAAGTGACACATGCTGGACACGAGGGCTTGGCTTCGCTGAGCAGAGAAAATAAAGGATGACACAGCTGAAATGAACATTCTGGATTCAAAAAAGCAACTGGCAAAAAAGAGTCCCAGCTTAGTTGCTGGACTGTCATAACACATCGCCAGCCTATTGAGTCTTCTTGGGACCACGACAGACACAGCCCCTCACCAGAAAGTAGGGCCGGGCAGGATCTTCAGATGGAGCCTGGCGGGTGGGTACCAGCAGAGTGGGAGTGGATGGGGCAAACAGGCAGAGCTCAGAAGAAATGTTGCTCACCGTCCTCACTTCCCACCCTCAACCCGTTAGTGAGGATTTACTGGGCCAGGTGACAATGTCTGCATTTGGCCTCTAAACCAAACCAGACCCTACTGTTACGCCAGCCAAAACGTGGACATCAAATCCACTTTACCTGCTGTTACTATCTGACCCCAAGTTCAGCATCGTGAGGCACCAGGGAAGCAGCTGCTGCCGGGAAAGAGAGGTAGCAGCTCGATTCGATGGCTTGAGAACATGCCTAACATTCCAGAACTATAAAGACCAGCTAACTGCAGACCCTGGGAGAGCACTCACACGCCTACCTCCTTTCCTTTTCTATTTCAGACATCTCCTGGTCATCTAGTTAATGTTAACTCACTTCAAAGCCAACTGCTATTTCCCTAAGTATGTCTGAAAGGCTAAAAAACTATAGCAAGTGTTCCTTTCACATTTAACCAAATCTAGTGATTCTCTCAGTGTGAAAAAAAGGCACAAAGTCCAAACCCTCCACAAATAAGGCAGATGACTAAGCTGATTATTACAAGTCAATTAACTTGAGTACTACTGTTTTATTTTCATCTTTTCATTCTAGGGTTTGAAGTCAAGTTGCCCCTTACACCCAGCCAGAGTGAATTCCTAGCTGGCCAGTAAGTGGTTTTGGCATGAGCTCCTCACCTGAGCTGGACCAATCACAGGCTTCCCTGAGACTCTCCTGCGAGAGCCATCAGGGTTTCCCTTGCTACGGGGGCTAATAACCGAGTAACCTGTATGTCTGGGCCCGCAGGCAGCCATCTCCCCCCCAAGAGGAGGTTTCCCCCAGCCTGCCCAATGCCAGCTACACCCTCAGCATTCTTATCTTCTTGGAGCTAGACAACTCAAACTAAGCGCTGGGGACTTACCCGTAAGTTTCAGGAAAGTAAGAACATCTTCATATAATGTCAGAAAAGGTTAAAAAACCACTCTGGCTTTTTCTGACATAAAATGCCAGGTTTTACATGGCGTTTCTTACTTTGTTGAGGTGTTGTTTGTGTAAGTTAAAATGGTTGTTATGCAGTGAAGTCTGGCAGCTATGACACTTACAAAGAGACCTGGCAGGGAGATACCCAGCCCTGGGAAATGCGTGGGTTCGATGCTGCCGGGATCCGTTTTGTTCACGTGGATGCCTTTTGTTTCCGGATCCTGGAGCTGTGATGTGCCTTAGCCACGAGGACCTGCTTGTAGACTCAACCTCAACTACCTTTAAGTCGTTAGCCCTTTATCACCCAGCTCAGTGTTTCTCATTATGATTATTGATTGAAAACTGTAAGTCAAAGTCCAAACAGTTATATGAATAGATTGCTGTGCTTCTCATTATGATTATTGATGGAAAACTCTAAGTCAACCCTGGCCGGGTAGCTCGGTTGGAGTGTCATCCTGAGAAGCCAAGGTTGAAGGTTCAATCTCCGGTCAGGGCACGTACAAGAAGAATCAACCAATGCAAGCATAAATAAGTGGAACAACAAATTTCTCTCTCTCAAGGACACTCACACAGGCAATCATTTTGTTTTCATGAGGCCGTACCTACCGGTCTAAATTCTAGTCTCTTTTCTCTCTACAGTTAAGAACATTTCTTACCTTTTTTGATATAGATGATTTCACTTTCTTGAAAGCTTCTTCAAAGTGCTTCTGACTAATCTTGAGTTCACCTGCGGGGCAAAAGCACAAACATACACATCTGGGCACGATATGCTGGTTGTGATTTATAACTTAGTTTCTCTCGAGACTTCCAACCATTCCAGGGGAACAGTGAGGAAAGCGGTGATGACATTGGGGCTAGTCTATTCAGAACAATATTCAAACAAGATGTAGGACCCTTGTTCCTTTTAGCTTCATTTACATATTCCGGACCATATTTAATTTTACTATAAATGGTTAAGTTTTATATAATGTATTTTAGTGCAATCTCCCCCTGATCCAAGCAATCAAAGCAATTTATTTTGGAACAAATTATATAAAAAAATACTTTGTCTTTAATTAGAGAGAGATTTTTACCCCTTTAAAAACAAAAAAAGGTCCCTGTGTATTATTTATTATGCAACATGATCACAAGATATATGCATATACTGCAAAATGATGCCCATAATAAAGTGTGTTAACACCTGTAGCAAAAGCAGGGATGTCAGAATGTGTTCTGTGTTTACAAGACAACGTCCAGACAGAGTCATTAGTAGCTGCCATTGCGTGTATGGTGGTGTTAATTTTTAGTTACAAAACAAACCCCAAGCTAGTCATCAGATCCAGCTCTCAGACAGCCTACTACCACAGATGAGGTCTTTTACAAGAGATTCTAATTTTGCTCATTCTATCCCACCTACTTCCAAAAGGAATTTAAAATAGATGACAATAAAAGAAGTTCAGATAACTGAATCTTAAAATTAACCGAAAACCTCGGGACTTCGTGACTGAGATATGTGTGCGGACGAATCTAAGCTGAGCACATGCTGCTGTAACTGTAAACAAATTTAACTCTAAGATTCCTGGAGGCCTAAGGAAAAAAGATGGGGGGGGGGGGGGGGAATCAGCACAAATAAAAGACGTCTTTTGGAAATCTACCAAGCAAAAAGGAAATCAATGCAGACTTGAATTTAGATAAAGTACAGGTTTAGAGGAAAAGGCAGGCCTTCTGAAGAAGGTATGTATACGGACTGTCAAGGACAGCCACACACTGATGCAACAATTACCTGTCACAGGAACCGAGCAAAGGAAAGGCTATATTCTGTACTTGGCCTGGCTGGACTGCGGGCAGAAAATGAGTCTTTTTTGGCCACACTTACCCAAATCATATGAAGAGACACTGTCAAATGTGAGGAACAGTGCCAAGCTGTTGAGATGGCCCCAAATCATCACACACTAACATGTACTGATTTTGTCTTTTGAAAGGAGAGTCTAAGTGTACGGAAAGTTATTTCAATTTTCATTTCTCACGTGTGTGTGTCTTCTACTTAATATTAATATTTTCTACTTAAAATTTACATCATATTCTGAAAGGTTTCTAAAGGTCTTATCAGACAGTTTTACTGTCACAGATGAGAGACGCCAGACAATGGTCACGTTCCCAATCAGCAGCGGTTCTAGGTGTGCAAAGTGACAACCGAGAGAACTGAGAGCCTCTGGGGAGAAGCGTACCTTTTTCATGTCCACTGTTCTGTCTTGCCATTTCCTGTCTCAGGGCACAGACAGAAGCTTCCCGCACCAAAGCAGAGAGATCCGCGCCCCTGTAATGAAAGAAGTCGTCTTACTTATTTATTCTTAGATATTGTTTAGGCCAGAGCAATTTTCTTTTAAGTCGCATATTAAACAGTCAGAAAAGAAACTGACCAATAAATGTGGGATAAACTAATTATAGTCAGTAGGAAAGAGTTTTAGCTTTCACTTAAAATATTTGTAACTTTCAGAAGGAAGGAAATCATGGAGGAAACAATGCAATGAATCATAAATAGTCCCATGGTAACAGCTATAGATACCCACGTTAATATAAAAAGCTTAGAACATCGCCCGACTAGCATGGTTGTGGTTGAGCATCCACCTATGAACCAGGAGGTCATGGTCTGATTCCCAGTCAGGGCACATGCCTGGGTTTCGGGTTCGATGCTCAGTAGGGGGCGTGCAGGAGGCAGCTAATCAATGATTCTCTCTCATCATTAATGTCTTTCTCTTCCCCTCTCTGAAATCAATAAAAATATACTAAAAAGAAAAAAAAAGCTTAGAACATCATCAGTAGAAAGAAAGTGACACACCATTTATTGTAGATTTTTGTTCACACGGCCTGTGCTAAGTGCTGATGGCCCATTCCTAAATTACTTCACGTCTAAGACAAGCTTATATATAAAAAGTCATTTATGGCTCCATGTTCAAAAGGGGAAAATACAAAGGCTATAAAGTCTTTGATGTATTTGATTCAAGCTCAAGCTAAGTGGACTCTTAAGTTACTTAAAATATGACAAGAACTAACAAGCCTTCATTTAATTATTCCATGTGATAATATGCTGACTCCACTTGAGTTCAATAGAAGACAATGGTGCTGACTGGTGTTTCACTATATTTTAACATCTTGACCAGGTCTTGGCGATCCTTTGAGAAAGAGCTTGAATTTGGGACAAAAACCTTATTTCCAGACATTAACCTACTTTATTATACAATGTTGATGACCCATGTAATATATAAAATGAAAGACCCACAGAGTTTAAATTATTAACTGAATCCAATGTTTCTGTTGTAAAATGTTAGGGTTAGAACATTAGCTAATAATCACATACATGCTGGGCTCGTTGAGACCATCTTAAATGAGCCAAGGTTACTGACCAGAGCTCATCTCTCTCAGGGCCTGGGGGTGGCAGAACAAAGATTGACACTCAGAGTCTAGATGCCCATATAGTAAAAAATTGGAGATAAAACGTCTCTGACCACATCCCTAAAAACGATCAGCATGGCTTCAAGTGAAGTCATATTGGTAAGAGATGGTGATGGGACTTCTTCAACGCGGACAGGAGATAACGGAGGGCCTGCCTGGGTTACACCAGCGCAGTGGTTCTCAACCTGTGGGTCGAGACCCCTTTGGGGGTCGAACGACCCTTCCACAGGGGTCGCCTAAGACCATCCTGCATATCAGATATTTACATTACGATTCATAACAGTAGCAACAATACAGTTAGGAAGTAGCAACGAAAATAATTTTATGGTTGGGTCACAGCATGAGGAACTGTATTTAAAGGGCCAGAAGGTTGAGAACCACTGCTCCAGTGGATGTGTTCTTTGTCTGTAAGTTTACGTTGCTGAATGACAGATTCCTGAAGTTCTCAACAATGAAAACCCTGCCTCCGTCCACATTATTTGGCCTTGACCTACAGATACATCATGAACCCCAAGTATATTGTGGACAGTCAACAGAGCCTTTCAAATAAGCCAGAGACATCTTCCCCTGATAAGCTTGTTTCATTTCTTCCTGTATACTCAAACGGGAAAGTTAACCAATTTCCTTAAAAACATATGAAAAAAAAACCCAACACCACCAAAAATACATCCACCACACAAATATGAGTGCTGAAGGCAGAAATGTTTCACTTCCTGCGTTTACTACGGGCTGTGTGGATGCTCATGGGTGCATGTGCTGCGAAGTCAGTTCTGAGCCATGGAAATGAGCACACATCGCTTATTCTCTTCGAAATGCTGAGGCACTTGGATAACCGGTCACAAATACTCCGAAGGACGGACGGACAGACAGTATGTGAAGAGCAGCCATGGTGGTCAGGACAGCTGAGTAACAAGAGTCAACACACGAGAGGACCCCCCCACTTCCGAAATACCTCCTCGTGGGAGATGCTTCTCTAAGATGGAAAGAGCAGGAACGGGCCAGACACTACACCAGGGGCCCCACAGGATACCCGACTTAATCCTCCCAGCATCGTCCTTCTCCGTCATGTGACACACGAGGACACTGAGCCTCAGAGAGAGAACGAACTTGAGACTGAGATCCTTACGAATAGCAATCGCAGCGCTGGTCACCAGCAATCGCTTCCAGGTTGACATCTGTGTCCAGTGGGGGTTTGGTGCCATTCTGAGTGAGAGAGAAAAAACTATTTGTCATTGAGGGTTCAATGACCGATACGTTTCCACATGCAAGGTTCTTAATAAACAGCACTGGCTACGTGACTAAATGAATATAACTGACTCCCGCAGCAGTGTTACAAGATTTTTACAAATTTCCATTTTGAGAAATGAGGTTAAGAAGCAGGCTCCAGCCCTAACCAGTTTGGCTCAGTGGACAGAGCATTGGCTTGCAGACTCAAGGGTCCCAGGTTCGATTCTGGTCAAGGGCATGTACCTTGGTTGCGGGCACATCCCCAGTAGGGGGTGTGCAGGAGGCAGCTGATTGATGTTTCTCTCTCATCGATGTTTCTAACTCTCTATCCCTCTCCCTTCCTCTCTGTAAAAAATCAATAAAATATAT
>NW_005358689.1:1227926-1251849 GCF_000412655.1 Myotis brandtii
CAAAAACAAAACATCACCAAGAACAAAATCACCAGCTCAATCTTCCCCAAGATGAGGAAACCCATTTCCTTTGCTGATGAAACGTGGCCACGATGTAAGCAGTGCTTGGTCTTGACGTGCGTACGTGCGTGGTTTCTGGTTGGCCGGGAAGGGAGAAATAATACTGCAGCCGGCCAGGAGCGAACAGCAGGAAACGGCTCTACAAGAACAGCCACAAGCCTTCCGCTCAATGTGTTCTTTCTCAACCCTTTACCTAAACTCAACCCTGACTGTGGTGCCAATTCCCCTTTGGCTCCTACCAAGAGATGCTGGAAAGGACAAGTATCAGAACAGTCTCAGCATTCCAACAGCACTAACACAGCACCGTGCATGCACACAGGATGTGTTTAGTGACATTTCTAGTACCTCTCAGAGGCAAACAAAACAGCTTTTAGTGATTTAAAAGGTATGACATAAATGATAGGTTCGTGAGTATTTGCTCTATTATTCTGATTCATAACTTACATATACAAAGCCTATAGTCCTTGTAGCAATTATTACATTAGAAAAGAAATAGCTTAAGAAGAAATATACACACAGAAAGAGAATATTTGCCATTAAGCTTCAAGGTAAGTGTAAATATTAGCATGGCGTTGCTCCAAGCAGGATGTGGCTCAGTTCCAGCACCTCGTGCAGTCCATCACCTGCCTCTGGCCCCGCATGCAGACGGTGTCCCTCCCTCCTCCCAGCTGGGCGCATTTAAGAATTTCATGAACTGTACATCTGCTAGCTGCTACTATTTAATAAAATGCAAATGTTCATCTAACACAGGCTCAAGAAACAGTTGTTTCTCATTCAATCCACTTTGACCCGGGAAATAACCATGGCAAAAATACTCTCCGGGTGACCTTAGGCAAACAGTCTGTGCTTTTTTTTTTTGGAGGGGAAAGAGGGGGGCGGGTTTCATTCTCACCCAAGGATATTTTTCCCATTGACTTTTAGAGAGAGTGGAAGAGAGGAGGAGAGACAGAGAGAGGGAAACATCGATGTGAGAGAGACACATCGATTGGTTGCCTCCAGCAGGCACCCGACTGGGGGCCAGGGATTGAGCCTGCAACTGAGGTACATGCCCTTGAGCAGAATTGAACCCAAGACCCTGAGGCTGATGCTTTAGCCACTGAGTCAACAAGGCGAACTATACACTCAAAGATGGTTAAAACAGTACGTTTAAGTGGGAGTTTAATCACTATTTTAAAGACTATACTATCTCAAAGCATCTGGGAGACATCAAATAACCTTTCTGGCTTCTGGGATAAGGGTAAGTTTTAATAACATTTATAGGGAAAAATGAAAGACAGATTTGGGAGACAGAGGCTGGGCAAATACTTAAAGCTGCAGAACAGAAGGTGATTAGGCATCCTAAGCTGCTACTTGTCTGTATTTAAAATGAGAGAAACAGACACAAAAATATACCATCTCCTTTACTCACTTTTGTGATGGTTTTTAAGATGGCGAGACGATCGCCCCCGTGTGTATAAAACTAGATGGCCAGACTGCATGACCCCTAAGGCTTCCTTAAATGTAAATGCTTTCAATTTAGTCAATTAACTCCAGGGTGGGAGGGTGGCATGGAGTTTGTTTATGAAAGCTCATGGAGTTGGACATTGAATGATATGCCCACGTTTTTTGTGCCTGTATTACACGTTAATAAAAAGGTAAAAAAAAGTGGAAACAACATTGGACCAGGAATTAGAAAATCTGAGTTCTGGAGATGAAGAGCAGTGAGGGCTGCACAACAATGTGAATGCAGCAAGGTCAAGGAACTATACACTCAAAGACAGTTAAAACAGTACGTTTAAGTGGGAGTTTTATCACTATTTTAAAGACTATACTATCTCAAAGCATCTGGGAGACATCAAATAACCTTTCTGGCTTCTGGGATAAGGGTAAGTTTTAATAACATTTATAGGGAAAAATGAAAGACAGATTTGGGAGACAGAGGCTGGGCAAATACTTAAAGCTGCAGAACAGAAGGTGATTAGGCATCCTAAGCTGCTACTTGTCTGTATTTAAAATGAGAGAAACAGACACAAAAATATACCATCTCCTTTACTCACTTTTGTGATGGTTTTTAAGATGGCGAGACGATCTGCGGGGGGCGGCAAGCCCACGAAGAGGGTTTTGTCCAGGCGGCCAGGGCGCAGGATCGCAGGGTCAATGATATCTAGAGAAGAAGGGAGAAGGGAGACAGGAGTCTTAAAGAAATAGAACAGAGTCTTTAAAAAATATGTAATTAACACGAGAGATGGGAAGAGTATATTTTTTAAAAGGAAAAACTGGTTAGACTTCATGAAAATGAAAGTTTCTCCTTAAAAAAATAGGCTCTTAAGAAAGGGAAAAGCCCCCTCCCCCGTTCCTGCCCAAACCTGCTTTCCTCCAGGATTCTCATCTCAGATAACGACCCCTGCCCGCCCCCCAAATATTAGGCAGGTTTCTCCTTCCCTCTAATGCAGTGGTTCTCAACCTTCTGGCCCTTTAAATACAGTTCCTCATGCTGTGACCCAACCATAAAATTATTTTTGTTGCTACTTCATAACTGTAATGTTGCTACTGTTATGAATTGTCATGTAAATATCTGATATGCAGGATGGTCTCAGGCGACCCTTGTGAAAGGGTCGTTCGACTGCCAAAGGGGTCTCGACCCACAGGTTGAGAACCGCTGCTCTAATGGGAGACACATGCTATCAAGTCTGCCTCCCATCACCTCGACCCTCAGTCAAGGCCAATGCAATGTCCTCCGTGAGTCTACCTGCCCCTCTCTGGGACCCCTTACAGTGCTGCCAGGATTACCTCCTAAAATACACATCCAATTCTCTCGACTCCTGCTCCCCACTGCAGACCGAAGCCTAACTTGTCAGTATCATGCTAGAGCATCGCCTGACAAGCATGTCTAAGGGTCATCTGAGTCTACAGGGCAAAGATCTCAAACATTTTGGTCTCAGGAAACCTCTGCACTTTAAAAAATGATGGAGGACTCCTTTGTAACCTTTCTACCTTGCCCTTCCCTGACTCCACTTGTCCCTAGACGGCCACTATAGATTAGTTTGCATTTTCTAGAATTTTATATAAGTGGTATCATACAGTATGTATTCCGTCTGCTTTCTTTTACCCAACATAATTATTTTGAGATTTAGCTAAATTGCTATGTGCATTTGTACTTCTTTTTTTTTTTTTTTAAATATATTTTACTGATTTTTTACAGAGAGGAAGGGAGAGGGATAGAGAGGTAGAATCATCGATGAGAGAGAAACACCTATCAGCCGCCTTCCGCACACCCCCCACCGGGGATCGCAACCAAGTACATGCCCTTGACTGGAATCGAACCTGGGACCCTTTAGTCTGCAGGCCGACGCTCTATCCACTGAGCCAAACAGGTCAGGGCTGTACTTGATTCTTTTTTATTGCTGAGTACTATTCCACTGTATGGATAGACCCCAATTTGCTTTGCATTCTTCTGTTGATAAACATTTGGCTCAAGTCCACTTTGGGACTATGTGCTATGAATACTTGTGAACAGGTCTCTGTATAGGCGTTTGTGGGATGCAAAGCAGTATGACTATATCACACTATAGGTGTATACTTAACTTTTCAAAACCGGGTATCAGGCCTAAGCTGGCAAGTGGACATCCCCCAAGGGGTCCTGGACTGCGAGAGGGCACAGGCTGTGCTGAGGGACCTCCCCCAGTGCACAAATGTCGTGCACCGGGCCTCTAGTCAATGGATCAGCTGCCTCCTGCACACTCCACACTGGGATCAAGCCTGGAACCCCTGCATGTGCCCTTTACCAGAACTGAAGGAGGAGGGACCATTCAGTCCACAGGCCGATGCTCTATCCACTGAGCCAATCTTGATTCTACTCTCCAACATCCATATCCAATCCACTAGCAAATCCTGTCAACTCTATGACACAACATGTCCAGATTCTTTCTACATCCCCAGGCATCACCTGGTACAACAAACAACATCTTGCACTTGGACTATTGTTGTATTTCCTAACTGAATCCCTACATGATTGTGTCAGAGTCAAGATATCAATTCTTACATCTGCAATGAAAAAGTCACCAGCAACCCCAAAGCTTTAAAGACAAAATGCATCACTCACAAATGAGACAGATGCCCGAAGAGGAACACTTCCTATCTGTTGATCAAGAAACAACTTCAATGTCCACCAACTGGTGAAGAAATAAAAGGTGGTGCAGCCACACTAGGAAGAATTTTCCAGCAACAAAAAGGAGTGACGTGTCCACACATTCTACAACATGGATGAACCTGGGAAACATCACTAAAGTGAAAGAAGCCAGACACTACAGCCCACATATTGTACGATTCCATGTACATAAAATACCCAGAACAGGGAAATCTATGGAGACAGAGTGTAGATTAGTGGTTGCCTAGGGCTGAAGGTGGGGGAAGGACGGGGAGTGGCTACTAACTGACACATTTCTTTTTAGGGTGATGGAAATGTTCTAAAATTAGACTGTTGGGATGGCTGCACAACTCTGTAAGTATACTCAAAGCCACTGAATCGTATATTTAAAATGGGTAAAAATTATGGAATACTGCATATGCCAGTAAAGCTGATTTTTACAAAAATTAGGTCTTCAGACTAATAAGACTCTCACTGTGCCAGTGAAAATTATTACAAGATCAGACAGCCTTCATGAAACAGAAGTATAGCTCTCCTCTGATTCATTAAACAAACAGTTACTGAGTGCTACTATGTACCAGGGTACCCATAAATCAGCAGAGGTGATGCCAGGGCCTAGGTTAATTTTAAAAGGGCAGTACTGTGCCAAAGGGTAAGATATACAGGCTTGACTATGACATCTAATCATTGGTCAACTGCCTTCAAGGAACATTCAACCATGATCCAAAGCCATTCAGATTAGATAGGTCAGGAGACAGTACATTTCACTTGGAATTCAAGTGGCTAAATAATGAAATAAACCTTTTCTTTGTAAGTCATCCATACTTTCATCTGACAAATAATTATAGAGACTTTTTATTGATTTTAGAAAGAGAGAGGAAGGGAGAGGATAAGAGAGCTAGAAACATCAATGATGAGAGAGAATCACTGATTGGCTGCTTCCTGCATGCCTCACCTGGGGATCGAGCCTGCAACCCCAGCATGTGCCCTAGTGGGAATAGAACCCTGACCTCCTGGTTCATGGTCGACCCTCAAGCACTAAGCTACACCAGCTGGGCTGGATAGAGACCTTGAACTAGGGCTATCTCTCCAATATAAAAGTGCAAACCTAATCCTAGCCTGGAAGAAGCTTAGACATAATTTACTTATTACTTTTTTCAACTGAGCCATACATAGAAGGTGGAAACTCTTTCTAGATGCTGAAATGCTGCCGAAACAGACCCCTACTGAGTAGAAGAAAAAGTAATAAGCTGGTGTAGCTGTCTGGGTTTCATAAACGATGTATGCTGTGCAGGAGTGTTTTTAACCAGTTAGACAGGGAGTTAAATGGGAATAGGTAGTTCCTCAACTGAGAACATCCTTTATGGGAGTTGGTATTCAAAGAAGGGAATGCAAAGGAGTGTGTAGGAGAGATTAAAACTAGGCCACCTGTGGTCTAGATGTGATTGTACAAGGAGCTTCATGCCCTTGGGCTGAGCACAGGGAAGTGGTTTATTCCCAGAAGAGGGCGGTCACAGTTCTTCAGAACAACCAGAGGTAGAATGGGGAGAAAAGAGTCTTTTCATTTACTTTGTAAAAATCAGTACCTCAAAAATTAGGAAGAAAAATAAAGACAGAGCTAGAAATAGGAGAAAAGAAGAAATTTAGAAGATCAATTTGGGAGGGTTTAAGATCCACCAAGTACTAAGCATATACATAAAACAAATGAACAAAAAGTCACATAAAAAGGACCAGAATGGCACAGACCTTTAAAGAGAAGAAGAAGAAAAAAAAAGCAACACCTACAAATTATGGAAAAAAATGTTTTCAATTCAAATTCTATACCCTGCCAGGCTGCCAATCAATAATGAGAACAGAATAAAGATAATTTCAAATATACAAGAAGTCAAAAAAATTACCTCCTGCATGACCTATCTTAGAAAAGCCACTGAAAAATAAGCTCTAGCAAAATGAGAGAGTAAACCAAGAGAGAGATAAGATCAGAAACAGAGGGCAAAGCAAAGCAGCGCAGGAAAGGTGATCTTGAAATGACCCGGCCTCAGAGGGTGGCCAGCCCAGACGGAGCAGGAGGGGGGAAGGCTCCAGAGGGAAGGCTCTAGATTAGAAACAAACCATCAAAGGAACACATCAGATGAAGAACAGGAACAGAGAAAATAAAGCAAAAGAAAATATTAGGGTTATTAAATTTAAGAATAACAAGGTCAAATGAAAAAGGAAACCCAATCATAGAATTATTCTTGGGGAGCAGAGAGAAATATTTAGTCATCAGTAATGTAAACACTGACTAGTGATTTAACCGAAGTTGTGATCAAACTATCTTCTATTCTATATCATAAAAGGCCGTTACGGCGTCACGACCACAGGAGCAGTGGCTCTTGCGGCAGAAGGCAGGGCGCGAGCTACTAGTGGCGGAGGGCGGGGCATGAGCTACGAGCAGCGATGGGCGGGGCGGCCAGCTGAGGCAAGCGGAAGTGAGCTACTTGCACATGATTTCGTGTGTGCTGGGCCTCTAGAGAGTGTGTGTGTGTGTGTGTGTGTGTGTATATATACACATATATATATGTATATACACACACACACACACACATATACATATATATATATAAATAAGGCTAATATGCAAAATGTACCCTTGGGAGTTCGACCAGGAGACCGATTGCTCGCTATGATGTGTGCTGACCACCAGGGGGTGGCATGGAACAAAGGAAGGCCCTGGCCGGCCGTCGGAAGGCCCCAATCAGCCCTGATTGCCGGCCAGGCCTAGGGACCCTACCTGTGCACAAATTTTGTGCACCAGGCCTCCAGTATTAAAATATTAGGAGGACAGACTGAAGAGAACAGAGGTATGGGAGTGAGGATGAGGGGGCAGAGAAAGGGTGAACACAAGATAATGATCTTCATCTACCTTAAAAAGAAGTTAATGGGCAGTGTGTAAAATTGGTGAGAAAGAACCATTTGAACATATTATTTGAAAATATGGAGGAAATACAGAAGAAATAGCTCAAGGAGTTTACAAGTGGTTGCCTCTGGGCAGGGGATGGGGAGGGGTGGGACAGAGAACAGTTTTTGTTATAGGTTTTGCAGGGTCATTTGATTTCCCTGAGTGGGTTTATCTTTTTCATGCCATTCTAATTGGATCTAAAACCACGAAGACTTGTTATGCCCATTCTCTTAGGGAGTTAGTCAATTCACAGGAACTGAGTCACACAGAATAAACAGTGTTGAAACCTGCTTGAAACCCTCCTGTGCCTTCCCATCACGGCAGGCTAAAATCCACACCCCTTATTGTGACATAAAGGGCCCCAAGCACCTCTCCATCACTGTCCCCACCACTCATTCCACTCGGGACACACTGGCCCTCTTGCTGTTCTCCAAAAAAGGCCAAATCTGTTCTCACCTCGGGCCTTCACACGTCTTGTTTGCTCTCTCCCTGGAATGCTCTTCTCCCAGGTTTCTGTATGGCTTAATTCTTCACATCATTTGGATTCATGAAATAATCACCGTCACTTCTGACGAAGCCTCCCAGGCCCATGGAGTCTAGATTAGCATTCCTCTCCCCAACTGCCAATCATTCGGTCTCCTCCTACCCTGTTTTACTTTATTTCTCTGTCTATTATTTTTCCTGTGTTCCCCAGCCCCGTATGAGAATATATGCAGGCAAAAAATTTTTCTGAATTAACCTCTGAAGTGTTAGCTTTTGAATTCCCAAAGCTCAGCAGAACCAGGCATAATCAACTCAAAATCAAATACTTGATGAACGAGAGAGTCAATTTTCTCAGAGGTAATTCCTACTTCCTCTGTTTTTGAATCTGGGCTTTCCTGTCACTGTCCTGACCAACAGTCTGCCCATCCTGGGCCTTGCCTTTAGGAGGAATGGCAGCTCCCACCCTGGTCTCCTGGGACCCAGCAGTCATGTGAGAAGTCGGAGTACTCAGAGAGCCATGCTCATGGAAGCCCGAGCCACCCGGGAGGTCTTGGAAGAGGACAGTGAGTGTGGGGGAGAGACATGCCAAGGGACACCAAGGCACCAGACATGAGTAAGAAGCCCCCCTGGCAGGGGTTCTCCGGCCCAGCTGCTCCAGCTGATGGCACAAGGGTCAGAGTTGAGCCACTTGGACAAGCCCTTCCTGGATTCCCGACCCACAAAACTGTGAGCAAAGTAAAAATGGCGATTTTAAGGCACTAAGTACCGCAGGAGTCTGTCAGTCAGCAGTAGCTGACCAGAACATCAGGCAAGAAGGGATTTCTTAAAGCCAAGTAGAAAACAAGTTATAAACCATCCAACCAGAATGTCACAGCATAGTGTACAACAGAACAGAATGGCCAATGAGCGTAAATGCAAGTGAAAAAGATCTAGAATATCTATTTGTAAATGTGAGCAGGCCTTCAACGCAATGGGGTTTGCTCAATATGGGGGAAAAGGGATGAGTAAGGTGCAACGGATAGGAAGACAATACTCAAGGTCACTGGAAAGGACAAAACACATGATGATTCCACACGATGATTCATCTGTCATTCGTATCGCTGGTTAAACTCAACACAGACTATTATGTTCAGTTCTGGGTTTTACAACTAAGGAGAATCTGGAGCACTGTAAAGAATTCCAAGACGATGCCGAAACCGGTTTGGCTCAGTGGATAGGGCGTCGGCCTGCAGACTGAAAGGTCCCAGGTTCGATTCCGGTCAAGGGCATATACCTGGGTTGCGGGCACATCCCCAGTAGGAGATGTGCAGGAGGCAGCTGATTGATGTTTCTCTCTCATCGATGTTTCTAACTCTCTATCTCTCTCCCTTCCTCTCTGTAAAAAATCAATAAAATATATATTAAAAAAAAAAAAAAAGAATTCCAAGACGAATAGAGAGATCACGGGGAAAAACCCATGAGAAAAGGTAATGTACCTGGACTGTTTTGAAGGAGAGGATTTAAGTAAAACTCAGTGACGCTGAAGGACCTATTATTTTCTCACTAGAGGCCCGGTGCACGAAAATTCGTGCACTGGAGGAAGGGGAGGGGGTCCCCTCTGCCCGGACTGCACCCTCTCGCGTCCTGGAGCCTTCGGGGGATGTCCGACTGACGGCTCCCCATGGGGAGCAGGCCTAAGCCATCTTTCGGACATCCTTAGTGCTCTCCAGCCTTCAGCCCGGCTTGTGGCTGAGCAGCACTCCTCCTGTGGGAGCGCACTGACCACCGGGGGGCAGCTCCGGGCCTGCCCCCTATTGACCCTCCACTGCCGCTGGTTGCCGCAATCCCCGGATTGCCGTCCCCTCCCTCTGCCTGCTGGCACCTGCCTTTGCTGGCCTGGCACCACCTGCTTGCTGGCCCTGCCCCCCAATGACTGGTTGTTCCGCTGTTCGGTCAATTTGCATATTGTACTTTTATTATATAGGATACCCTACAGAGATTACACTAAGTTTTTACATTAAGCAAACATGACCAATAATGAGCGCCAGTACATAGAATATGTTATTCTAGACATCAGACCAAAGACTCTCTACTTGAAATTTGCTACAAAGCTGTGTATCTACTTTGGAAATATAGGAGGTGATTCTGTCCAAATCTGAGGGACTTTCAAGCTTTCTTCTAGGAAAGCTGTGACTTTATGACCCAATGACTGTTCCTACTGCTATTACCACAAGTGCTGGTGACAATGATGATAATTACTAAATAGCTACTTGCCACACACCGTGGTAGATTGCTAATATCGCTTCACCAGACAATTAGGTATTATTATCTTCATTTCAGAGATGAAGACATGATGGTTAGCAAGATGAAGTAATATATGCACAAGATTAATGTGGTACAATAAAAGATAATTTGATCTTTGCCCCTGGTTCTTGGCATACTCCTTCAAAAATCCTTGGAATTTCCTGAGTTAGGAGTCTTTGTTATGCTAATGAGATGACTTGGCTGGTGCCAAGATAACCTCAGGATGGGGACAGTTACCGGAAAGACCAACCAAGCGATTGGAGGGTTGGAACTTGGACCAAGACCTCTGGGGAGGGCAGGGGAAGCTGAAGACTGACTTCCATCACAGGCCAGTGATTCAATCAATCATGGCTACATTATACAGCCCTCATAAAAGCACTGCATCAAAGCTCAAGGGTGCGGCCCAGTTCATGAACACAGTGATGCGCCCAGAGGATGATGGGTCCTGACTCCATGGAGAGAGGGCACTGAAACTCGATATGCCCTCCAAGACCTACCTGTATGGGTGGGTGTCCCTTATGATAAGCTGTCATTGTAAATACAGTGCATTTCTGAATTCTGTTAGTTGTTCTGGTGAATGACTGAACTTGAGGGGGGTCATGGGAATTCTCACATTTGTAGCAGGCTGATCAGAAGTGTGAGTGCCCTGGAGATTCCACTGAGGCTGCATCTGAGCGGCGGCAGTTTTGTAGAGGACTGACTCCTTAACTGCAGGCCTGACACTAACTCCAGGTGGTGAGTCAGAACTGACTTAAAATCTACTTCTCTGGTGTTAGACCAGTTTGGGTTGAAACAGAGCAGTTACTAAGATATGAAGTGCTGTGGCCAGGACTCAAACCTCGTTCTGTCTGATTACAAAGAGAGCATTTCATTATTATAAGAGTCAAAGTATAAACCATAACAACTTTGGATTTTTCATTTTACAATAAAATGGCATATAATTCATGAAGGTTTTGAGTTTCCATGGTAACTTACATGAAATGAAAAATTGTATCAGCTTGACAACTGATAAAAGTCCATTTAAGGAATTAAATTACCCTATCACTGCTATCAGAGTTAACACAAACATCAATGTAGGGGCAGCTATGACACAGTGGCTCATAGGGATGGCAAGGAATTAAACAATGTGAAGAAAATTTAGGGTCCAGAGTAAAAGCCACCTCTAGCACCTTTGAGGTTCTGAGCCTTTTTCTAAATCCTTCATTGAGTGCTTAAGCTTGTAAACTATTTTAAATAATAGTTAAACACAGGTAAAGGGACATGGTTCCAGTATAAAATCTTAAAAACCTATCTTCAACCTTCAGATACAAAGAAAAGAGACTCATTGCTGTTTCCTATCAGCTTGAGAGAAACCATAGGACAGTGATGGCGAACCTATGACACGCGTGTCAGAGGTGACACGCGAACTCATTTTTTGGTTGATTTTTGTTAAATGGCATTTAAATATATAAAATAAATATCAAAAATATAAGTCTTTGTTTTACTATGGTTGCAAATATCAAAACATTTCTATATGTGACACGGCACCAGAGTTAAGTTAGGGTTTTTCAAAATGCTGACACGATGAGCTCAAAAGGTTCGCCATCACTGCCAAGAGGACATACATTCAGATTCCTGTTTCTGTGGTCAAAAGTGCATGTCACACCAAAAAAAGAAAAGTGTATGTTACACGTGTTCTCTGCCAATAGGAGAACTTTCTGAGCAGCAACACAGAAAACAAAACAAAACAAAAACCCATGAAATCCAGGCACTACTGTGTTTTCTCTATAGCTTACATAAAAGCTTTCTAAGGCTTTATTTCAACTTGTGAACCCTTTTGGTTATCCCTTGAGCAGGACGTATGTAAACCGTATGTTTTTGAATGCTCTGTCTTACCTGGCCTGTTAGTGGCTGCCATGATGAAAACCTGCTGACGCGTTTCCAGACCATCCATCTCTGTGAGGAGCTGATTCACCACTCGGACGCTTGCCCCTGTCTAAAAAGAAACAAACACAGCTCCATCAGCCCCCAACAAAAGGAAAAATCCATCACCAATTTTATTTTGCCATACAAAATAATACACTTGCTCATTTGAATGTTTCTGTCAAGAGATAATAATGATCATTCCCTGACTGGTTACTGTACAAGCACTGGACAAAACATGTTCTCATTCCCATGTTTCCCCAGCAAACCTTTTTAAAAAAGATATATTTTTATTATTTCAGAGAGGAAGGGAGAGGAAAATATTAATGATGAGAATCATCACTGATCGGCTGCCTTCTGCATGACCCTACCAAGAATCGAGCCTGCCACCTGGCATGTGCTCTGACAAGGAATCAAACCGTGACCTCCTGCTTCATATGTTGATGCTCAACCACTGAACCACACCAGCTGGGCAATCCTCTTATTTTATCCACATTTTCAATAGGAAATTGTGGCTGAGAGAGGATGTTATTTGTCCATGGTCTCACAGCAAGATAAGGGCAGAAATGAAACTCAAACTCAGATTTATGACTCCAAAGTCTATGCCTCTTAGTTATTCAAGGATCTAAAAGCCACAACAAATTTCCTTTTGGACAAATCTAGACTGAACTTTTGAATGCCAGCCCAGATTTCCTGGGATATCAGATGCCTCATCTGGGACACTGGGTCTTTTTCTCTTTTCCTTGAAGTATCCAGCACAACTGCAGCTACCTCAGGGCAACACCCGAGAGAAAAGTTCTGGGGGTTGGTCAACGGGGACAAATCAGCGGGACAGAAGTGTAGTGTTTGCCTCTGGATTCCACACTAGACTTTAGGACATGACAGCTGGCAGGCAACAGGAAGGACCTCTGCCCTGGCCACTGACATCACTATCAGACGAGACTGTAATAAGCATATGCTGAGATGCCATTGATGACTACTGGATGAGGAAACAACATTGCTTTGCTATGAATCACATTTATAGTCGTCAAGTTTTGTTTTTTCAACTATTTAATGTTTCTGGGGATTCTTGAGTAAAAGGAGCCACTGAGTAAATGTTTCACTACCTACGAGAACATATACAGAATAATTATGCGAAAAGAAACCACAGAAACATGTGATCTCTATGCTTCCAATTCTTACATAGCAATCTTCCTGATAACAGCTGTTTCGAGGCACTCTCTGTGCTGAAATTTCTAAGAACTATGACTCAGCATAGTAATGCAAGTGGCAGTCAATGCCGACCAAGTTTTATCTTCCCCGGAGTGTAATGGTGCTGAGTCAGTGCACATTACCTGGCCCTATTGTGAGTGCGTGTCTTAAATTACATTTTCTCCTGCCTCAAGAACGCATTTAACTGGAGAATCTTAAGATTACAAGGCAGACTTTTCAAAATCAGTCTCATTTCCAGTCCCAGCTACTCATTTGTGTGAATCTGATATGTGTAACCAAACTAACATACTAAAAAAAAACAAAACAGGATACAGAGGTTAATAAAAATGCAACTGTTATCCCTCAGTCCTGATTTCAAATTACTAGGTACTTCGCAAAAAGAGTCCCAATGTTCTCGAGGAATGACTTTACAAGAACTCCTTGAACTTTATAGAAACTTTATAAAAACTTGTTTAAAAAGGTTTGTGGTGCTCAAAAAGAAATCTGTAGCCCTAGCCGGTTTGGCTTGGTGGATAGAGCGTCGGCCTGTGGACTGAGGGGTCCCAGGTTCGATTCCGGTCAGGGGCACATGCCTGGGTTGCGGGCTTGATCCCCAGTGGGGGGCGTGCAGGAGGCAGCCAGTCAATGATTCTCTCTCATCATTGATGTTTCTATCTCTCTTTCCCTCTTAATTCCTCTCTGAAATCAATAAAATATATTAAAAAAAAAAAAGAAATCTGTAAAGGACGACTCGATGACAGCTACCTCTCGGTCTGATCTTCGAGGGCATAAGGCATCCACTTCATCAAAGAAGATCACACAGGGCGCCGAGTTCTTGGCTCGTTGAAAAACCTGCCGCACAGCACGCTCGCTTTCACCGACGTACTGAACACACAGACAGGAGATAAATGGAGAGACAGTTCAACCTAGGGGTTCAAGCCAAATTATAGTAAAACCAGTTTTAAATGACATTTGTACGTCAGAGTCCAAAAAAGTATTAGGTTGAGCCATAGGCAACTACTGGTATTTGCCCATTTCTGACCTATAAGAATAGTCAGTTGTATGTGGTTCCATTTAATAAAATTAGCTATTATTTAAGCTTATAAATGTCCTCATTTATAAAATGAAGTCTAAATGCAATGTAAGGTCTTCTCTAGATCAAAAAAATCTCACAATTCTATTTTAGAAGTGACCTCCTAAGTTGTATGCATATAAAATACCCGGCAATAATTCTCATTCATTCAAACAGTATTTTTAAATGCAAACGAGACAATTTACTGTTCTACTGTTATTTGTACATCATCTTGCTCAAGGAAGAGCTATTTTGTCATAAAGCATCAGAAGAGGCAAACTGAGCCAGCTGGGAATTGCCGTTATATGGCATAATGTATGTAAAAATCAAAATCAAACTACAAAATATTAAGATTAGTCAAGAAATAACAGCAACTCACTAGCAGCTATATATAACATTAGGACAATTAAAATAAAAAGTTACATGTAAGAATATGGTTTCCCTTTTAGCTAGGCATAAGGAATTGTTCTTATAAAATTTCAAACTAGTTTAAGAAAAGCAGTTTTGTCGTAATGAAACTGCTAGGTAAAACAGAATCTGATGCCAACAATCTCCTACCATAAAGTATCTCTGATGTTACTTTATGACTATATGGTCATAATAAAGTAATTAAGGAATAGACTGCATCACAGATGACAGTGATTAAAGTATCTGTTTTCTCATTTGAATAGAGCTGTCTTTCCCTCACATGTATCCTGGACTTTTCTTTGTACTTTAGCTCATTTTGCTTCCCTTACTTGAGCTGCTTTCCCAACCTACCTCCAAATAGTTATTGCATTTGAAAAGACCCCTATTACTCCCTTCTTTGCTCTTAGAGCATTTTAAACTATTGTAACTGTGAGCTCTTCCACGTTCACTGTACCATATCGTAAAGTACTTGGAAAGCAGAAGTCATGACCGTTTCAAATTTTTCTCTGATCATATCATCCTGTGCAGTATACAAATGCAGTAGAACAATTTAGTTCCCTGAAAAATCTAATTTAGCAAAAATTTTATTTGGGTAACTAAACCAAAATATTTAGTAGATATTTTTAAAGAAAAGGTATCAGGCCCTATCCGGTTTTGTTCAGTGGATAGAGCGCCGGCCTGCGGAGTAAAGGGTCCTGGGTCCAATTCTGGTCAAGGGTACATGCCTGGGTTGCGGCCTCGATCCCCAGTAGAGGGTGTACAGGAGGCAACCAATCAATGATTCTCTCTCATCATTAATGTTTCTATCTCTCTCTCCCTCTCCCTTCCTCTCTGAAATCAGTAAGAAAAAAAAAAAAAAGAAAGAAAGAAAAGAAAAGGTATCAGTGGGTTGGGAGAGACAAAGTTCAATAAAGTTTCAAATGGGGATGGAAAAAAATAATCAATATAGCTGGCAAAGGACTTCCGATATAGCAAACCAAAATGACTATGTAAAAGGAAATTTAATTTAGGGGAAGGTAAACCTAGTCCAAAGGACAGATTAAAATCAATCTTAACAAAAACAACACTGATTAGAAATAAGCAAACAAAAGAAAAAACCCTATCTTGGCCTTTAAGAAATACTTCAAATAAGGATCCTATACTTATCTCTAATTCCTCATTTGCCATTCAGTTTTCAATCATACCCTGGCTTTCTAAAACATTGAAAATATTACCCCTGACGTTAATAATGACATTCTGAGTACCAAGTCCAAAGTCTTACTGTCAGTTCTTTTACACTGTTTGGTTGCACTGACAAGGTTGAAGAAACATCAATATGAGAAACATCAATCTGCTGCCTCCTGCATGCCCCCTACTGGGGATTGAGCCAGCAACCCAGGCATGTGACCTGACCAGGAATTAAACTGGTGACTTCTTCGTACATGGGACAACGCTCAACCAACTGAGCCACACCTGCCAGGACTAAAAAGCCTTTTAAAACAAATGATACCATTTTCATTTTGTCTGTTTAAATGTTACAGAATGGACAGGAAATAAATTCAGTCTCTTAAATTTGAGATATAAATTGCTTAAGTGCTGAAAGAAATTATTATATATCACTTTAGTGATTTCTTTCCCCCAGAGTATTTTTATTTATTAATACTTAACTCATTTGAGGCACACAACACTAGGACAAGGAAAGCAGATCCAGGAGTCAGACAACCCAGATTCAAACCTTAGCTTTACTACTTCCTGGCTGGCAGACTCTGACCACGTTATATAAAACCCCCAAACTTAAGTTTCTTTTTTTTACCTGAATATATTGGGGGTGACACTGGTTAATAAAATTATATAGGCTTCAGGTACACAGTTCTACAGTACATCATCTGTATATTGCACTGTGTTTACCACCCCAAGTCAAGTCTCCTTCCCTCACCATTTATCCCTCCTTTCTCCTCCTCCACCCCCTAAACTTAAGTTTCCTCATCTGTGAATCAGAGGAAACAAGAATTTGTATCTCACATGGTTGTTGAAGAATAATGTATGTCAAGTGCTTTAAAAATTTATGGTACAGAGTAAACACTTTAAAATGTTCATTATTACAATTATTTCCATTTTGCAGGTGAGAAAACTGAGACTCAGAAGTTACCAGACTTAATTAAGAAAGTACATATACGAAGTACAGCAGAGGAAGGTTCCATTTCTTCATTCCTACAGAGGTGATTTCACCAAAATTTGACAATTGTTTCAAAAATATGAAGACATTCTACCCTGTAATTTGAAAGATCATTACCTTCCTTATCTAAACAATGGCTAATGCCACAACTTACCATATTTAGTAATTCTGGGCCCTTGACAGATATAAAATTTAGTCCAGACTCATTTGCAACAGCCTAGTAAAAGGAAACAAAGAGATACAAATAAGACAAATATACAATAGAATAATAACAATCATTTATGATAACATGGGGATTTCTTGTGGCGTATACTCTATTTTCCCACTTTTATAGTTGCCTCTTTCTAATTAGAAGGAGAGGAGACTTATGGGAAAAAGAGAAATGAATAAAAAGAAATGTCAACCTAAAACTTTCTAAGAATCATGAAGACTAGAAATCAGAGGAAAGGGACACAAAATATTTATGTAAATGTTATACATGTGTAGCCCTAGCTTGGAATTCTAATGAAAGATCATCATCTCTGTATCAAGAAATACCCTGCCCAACGAAAGCAATCATTCACTCATTCATTAACCAAAATGTAAAAAAACATCAATTTTAGTCTCTACCAAGGGTCAGTATTAATGGACTATTTTTAAAAATATATATATTTTTTATTGATTTCAGAGAGAAAAGGAGAGGGAGAGAGGTTGAAATATCAATGATGAGAGAGAATCATTGACTGGCTGCCTCCTGCTCGCACCCTACTGGGGATAGAGCCCGCAACCCAGCACAGGCCCTTAACAGGAATCGAACCTGGTACCCTTCAGTCCACAGGCTGTTGCTCTATCCACTGAGCCAAACCAGTTAGGGCTTCTTCAGGACTCTTAAATATCACCATCCTTTGCCCTAGCTGGTTTGGCTCAGTAGATAGAGCGCTGGCCTGTGGACTGAAGGATTCCGGGTTTGATTCCAGCCAAGGGCACATGCCTGGGTTGCGGGCTTGATCCCCAGGGGGAGGGGGGCGCGTGCAAGAGGCAGCAGATCAACGATTCTCTCTCATCGCTGATGTTTCTATCTGTCTCTCCCTTCCTCTCTGAAATCAATGAAAAAATATGTAAAATATCACCATCCCTACAATAGCCATTTCCTAATCAATCAATCATAACAATCTGTTTATTTCCTTTAGAACTTAGCTGAATCTGTAATTTTATTGTTTTTGTTTACTGCCTGCCCCTTCCAAACAGACAATAAGTTCTATTAGCAGAGGTTCACTAGTTTATCCCTAGCACCAGAACAATTTCTGGCAAAGTCAGTAGCTCAATAAATACCTGCTGAACCATGAATGCATGCATGCTCCGCCACCAAAAATTGCTCAACATGAAGATTATCCTCTCTCTCAATCTTTGTCTTTCCTGCTGCCAATTTCATAAGTCTCCTATCTCTCAACTCATTAAGTAAGGGAGAGTCAGGATACACATCTAATGAAGTCTGACTCATTCACATTAGATTTTCAACATCTAAATGCCAGGTACCTAAGATTTAACCCATCAAAACCCCCAATAGTTCCTGAAATGATCAGACATCTTCTTTGGCTTCCAAATGAAATATAGTGGACATAACTGAATTTTTCATGGGCAGCATCACGAATCTTGCACTCACTGTCAGGCAAGATTAAAAACAAACATTGTAAGGCACCCAGGCAAGGGGATGGCTTCCACCTGGTGGATTCACAGTTTAGCACGCAGGGCCTTCTTTCTGGCCATGTTTTCCTAAAACTGTTGTACAAGGTGCAGACCAAGACTGTGATGTTCTCACCCCCTCCTCTGTTCTCAAACTTCTTGATAGCAATGCCTTGTAAAGGTACTAGAAGCATTAA
The DNA here is from genome assembly GCF_000412655.1 of Myotis brandtii. NCBI lineage: Eukaryota > Metazoa > Chordata > Mammalia > Chiroptera > Vespertilionidae > Myotis > Myotis brandtii. Next base: position 1,246,407 of record NW_005358689.1, read on the forward strand.
GAAAGGACATTTAGTAATATACCATACCTTCGCCAGCAGCGTTTTCCCACAGCCGGGAGGACCAGCGAGGAGGACTCCGGCCGGAGTCACCAATCCGAGAGCTTGGAACTGATCTGGGTTACGTACTGGTGCCTGGAAGTAGAACCGCAGTGATCCGTTACAAGCGTCCTTTTATACTGCGTGTCACATGCTCTCCAGAGGCCCACTGTCAGCACTGATCACGAGGCCCGAAGGGACGAACAGTGCCTGGGACCAAGTGCTTACCTGCTCCAGGCATGAGGTATACGGTGGGAAACAAAAAAGTCCCTGCTCTGAGGAATCCATACTTAAAATGTAAGTTCTGAAAACATTTTGAACATAAAAGTTTCTAAAAAAATTATCTAAATTTCCAGGCTATAAGAATTATAGGCAACGTCCTCCTTTAAGAAACCAAAAGCAGCAGTGCTCTGCATAGTCAAAAGCCAGAACCACCTGTTCGCTGTAACCTCCATGCATTTTCTCTCTCAATAGTTACACATCTCTGCAGAGATCACACTTCATTCATGAACCCCGAAATGATCAGCAGCGTGAAAAAGAGTAAAGAAAAATCCTAATTTTCATGGGCATTAAACTGCTGTGACCCTCGTGAGCTTGACTAAGTTCAGAAAGTCTTTCTCCGACAATTTGGTCTTGGTTGAAACCTAAACTTTCATTTTTACTTACTCTCACAGAATTCATGCACAACCAACAGAGTAAGTCTAAAAAAGATCTCAGAAAAATGAAAAACCATCGTTGGGGGCTTAATGTTACTACCACAGAACACGTACAACCTAGTACACATGTGTGGTCATGTATTCGTCACACGTGCCAGCGGAACTTAGCCACAGACACACCTACCAATATTGCCATGGTGAGCTCCTCTCGAATGTCTTCCAGGGCACCAACATCTGCCCATGTCACGTTGGGGACCGTGACAAAGCCTTCCCTTTTGGCAGAGGGCTGGACTGAGGACAGAGCAACAATGAAGTCATTCAACTCAATGCACAGTCCTTGCAGCTGCTCCTCCGAGAGGGGATCCTGGTTTCTTAGCAACCTCAGCAGACTCTGCAATTCATCCTTAGCGGGAGCAATTGGGAGAAGAAAAGAAGAATCACCAAGTTTGTTGAAACATTACTTTTTGTACTTTTAAAAATTATTTCTGCAATATTTCTGTAAGCTACAGTAAACTTCTAAGTATTTTAATAATCATCTCCGCCCTAACCGGTTTGGCGCAGTGGATAGAGCGTAGGCTAATATTTCTGCAAGCTACAGTAAACTTCTAAGCATTTTAATAATCTTCTCCACTGACACAAGAAGTTAATTTTATTCTAAATAGATAATATAATTGGGCAAGGAAGGAACACCAATTATACTCAAATACAGAAGAATGATTTTTGCATCCTATACGACGGCTAGCTACAGCAAATATAAGCAGTTGGCACAGATTCATTTCAATAACCATGTTATTTCCATTTTTCATTTATAAGTATTTAAGAGCAGCTGAATTTTGGTGAAATTAAAACAAAGTTACTCTGATGGCAGATAATAATAATCATCTCCACTGACACAAGAAGTTAATTTTATTCTAAATAGATAATTTAACTGGGCAAGGAAAGGAACACCAACTGTACTCAAATACAGAAGAATGATTTTTGCATCCTATCGACGGCTAGCTACAGCAAATATAAGCAGCTGGCACCGATTCATTTCAATAAACCATGTTATTTCCATTTTTCATTTATAAATATTTAAGAGCAGCTGTATTTTGGTGAAATTAAAACAAAGTTACTCTGATGGCAGTAAAATTTCAGTCTTGAACTTCAAAGGCAGATTTCTTGCCTTGTGAAGAAAATGAAAGGACAAGTATAAAGAGTAACTCTGAATAATTCAATTTATAAAATCCTAACCTATATGCAACATTATAAAAGGGATACAGTTATATTTTTAACAGATAAAATTGTGGTTCCAAATGAGTAAGACAAAAATAATTTGAAAAACCAATGACCTACTAGTAGGTCTAAGTTCCTGCTCTGGAAAGTAGAGGGAGTAGGGCCTTAGGCAAGTCACAATCTCTTAACCTTAGTTTCTCTGATTATAAAATGAGGAAAGTAATGATATTTACTTGGCAAAGTTACATGGATCAAATTATATAATACGGAGACACCTCCTGTGCAAACCTTCAAATGCTGTAAAAATGTTATTTTGAGGTTTCGTGATTTACAAAACTCAAAATTTTAACAGTGACCTAGACTGATCAATGCCCCTCTCACATTCATATCGTAGACACCCTTTGTGTAAACCTTCAAATGCTGTAAAAATGTTTTGAGGTTTCATGATTTACAAAACTCAAAATTTCAAGTGACCTAGACTGATCAATGCCCCTCTCACATTCATAGGACTGTCATCCAGAACCACCTGCAGCTAGAGATAAAGTATGGTTGTGTCAGCACTTTCCTAGTCCGCCTAACCAAAAGGTAACCAGGAAGTAGAACTGAGTGCCCAATGCTCTAAGAGGAGTCAGCACACTTCCATGAAGGGCTAGAGAGCACACGTCTCTGCTGCAGGACTCCTGTGTAGAGTCTGCTGTGAAAGGTGAGAGTGGAAATAGACACCATGTAAATAAATGACCAGAGCTGTGTTCCAATAACAACTTTCATTTACAAAAACAGCTGGTAAGCTGAAGGCCCATAGTTTGCCAACCCCTGCTCCAGAATGTCATAATCATTGTTGTAAAATGAATTTATTCAGGATAAAAAAAAACAACAACAAAACACCAACCAACCAACTTGTAATTTTAAAATTACAGACATTCTGGGCATAACTTATAATTATTCTAAAGGTAAAACGCCAAGACAACAGAAAATCATAAACCTCAACGACGATGACGCTTGCTGGTAAGGTCACACAAATGAAGAACATTTGAAGGGCAGTTTAGGTACCTGTCTAGAAAGCACCTGTGTTGTGTAAGTGGGCTCAGTTCCCATCCTTTCTCCCTGGCCTCCTTCACGTGGAAAACCTTCTGTCTCAGGCTCTTTCTTCTGTGCATCCTGCAGCCGCATTAAGACCCTGCTGACTGCACGCATGGCTGCCTCCCGGCAGAGTGCCATCAGATCTGCACCAACAAAGCCTGGCGTGAGGTGTGCTAAGTGACGAAAATGGAACGTTTCCGGAAGTCTTAGTTTTCTGCACAGCGTTTGAAGTATTCTGTAGTAAAGACGGAGGGAAAATTCAGATTCCTAACCTACTAGTAAAAACAAGTCACTGAATATATTCATTTGAAATACAGTATTTCAAAATATTTCTTTACTAGATTTCTACTCCTAAAGAGAGCCCCCTGAGGTATTTTTAGTCATTCGGTGGACATGTCTTTGCTCTGCTGACATTCAACACCAATGACTAGGAAGGGCTGGTCTATAACAAAACCCAGGTTTCAACTCTCTGGCAGCCATTTCATTCTTTTTCCCAGAACCTCTGGTCTTAGGCAGGTTAGTGCCACAGGTTAAGGTATGGTACTCAGATTGCACCCCCATGTGGACCAGTGAACACTGCTCTATTCCATACTCTAGACCAGGGGTGGGCAAACTTTTTGACTCGAGGGCCACAATGGGTTCTTAAACTGGACCGGAGGGCCGGAACAAAAGCATGGATGGAGTGTTTGTGTGAACTAATATAAATTCAAAGTAAACATCATTACATAAAAGGGTACGGTCTTTTTTTTTTTTTTTTAGTTTTATTCATTTCAAACAGGCCGGATCCGGCCCGCGGGCCGTAGTTTGCCCACGGCTGCTCTAGACACTGCCCTAAGCTGACCAGCCAAAGTAAAAATGCAAGCCACTGTTAATAATGGACAAATGAGTATATAGGTATGTAAGTCCATTAATACTGCTGAAAAAAGTCTGAAACAATTACCCTATTGATGAGCAAATTATTTTCTTAAAGCATTCATTTAATGTGGGCTTCTTCCCTTTCCAAACCAATTTAACTGGAGAGAGAGAGAGAGAGAGAGAGAGAGAGAGAGAGAGAGAGGAAACAATGCGACATGCTTCTCACCCCTCAATTTCAAAGCATTCATTCAGATGACACAGTGGCACACTTGTTCATTCTCTAAGCATACCTTTCCCTGGATGCTTCATCGGGGATACCAAGGCATATTTCCTGGTCGAACCTTCCTGCGCGTCTCAAAGCAGGGTCTAACGCGTCTGGCCGGTTAGTAGCTCCAATGACTAGGACCTGAGCTGTAGCAGCCACATTATTCAGATCTAGTAAGAAGCAGACACAGCGTGAGTGGTGAACAAGACACTTGACAATGAGGACAATAATGCTTACACAAGTCATTTAAGTGGTTAGAGAGAAAGTATTACACATTTTAACAGCAATATATATATACATATAAAACCAACATTTACTAAATGCCTGATATGTGAGGAAGATAAATACAAACGGTCCTCAAGCAGCTCACAATCTATTGAGATACATAAAGACAGATTTTGTGAGGCATAACAACAGGTATAAACAAAGCACCACAGCCCTGGCTGGTTTGGCTCAGTGGATAGGGCATCGGACGGCGGACTGAAGGGTCCCAGGTTTGATTCTGGTCAAGGGCACGTGCCCAGGTTGCGGGCTCGATCCCCAGTTGGGGGCGTGCAGGAGGCAGCCGATCAATGATTCTCATCATTGATGTTTCTGTCTCTCTCTCCCTCTCCCTTCCTCTCCGAAATCAATAAAAATATATTTTAAAAAAAGGCACCACAGTGACATGATGGCTGAGGAATAATGGAGAGTGGATGGACAAGGTAACATTCCATTCTTTTTTTTTAAATATATTTTATTGATTTTTTTACAGAGAGGAAGGGAGAGGGATAGAGAGTCAGAAACATCGATCAGCTGCCTCCTGCACACCCCCCACTGGGGACGTGCCCTGCAACCAAGGTACATGCCCTTGACCGGAATCGAACCTGGGACCCCTGAGTCCGCAGGCCGACGCTCTATCCACTGAGCCAAACCGGCTAGGGCAACATTCCATTCTTGAAGGGCAGGATACTGATAAGCAGCGTTACGGTAATGAAATCCTACATGGGAGGGAAGGTGTGAGGGGAAGCACAAGGTGAGCAGTCCAACAACAGGGAGTCTGGGCAAGACAGAGGGGTACATCTCCAAACAGACTCACGGCATTAATCTGAGATGGGACACAATACAGTCTTCAGTTGCTCTGGCTTAATCCACAGCTAAATTTTTAGGCACACACAGAATACAGGACCTAGTGTGTCTTCCCTATGTATTATTTCTCTCAACTGATTTTTACCAATAAAAGCATATCCTTGGGTAAGGATTTAAAAAAAAAAAAAGAATATAATTGCACTGAAATGGTAACATTCCCAAGACATGTTTAAGATACAAATAGCAAGCCAAAACCGGTTTGGCTCAG
>NW_005358689.1:1251927-1267283 GCF_000412655.1 Myotis brandtii
TCTCATCGATGTTTCTAACTCTCTATCTCTCTCCCTTCCTCTCTGTAAAAAATCAAAAAAATATATTTAAAAAAAAAAAAGATACAAATGGCAAATTACAGAACAATGTGTATGGTGCAATCACAATATTGTAAAAAGCAAAACAATATGTTAGTGTGTTTATACATTTGTGTAAACTCATTAAAAATAACTGTAAGTTACACTCCAAAAACTAAAATATTAATGATGTAATTTTTTTTTAAAATATATTTTATTGATTTTTTACAGAGAGGAAGGGAGAGAGATAGAGAGATAGAAACATCGATGAGAGAGAAACATAGATCAGCTGCCTCCTGAACACCCCCTATTGGGGATGTGACCGCAACCCAGGTACATGCCCTTGACCGGAATCGAACCTGGGACCCTTCAGTCCACAGGCCGACGCTCTATCCACTGAGCCAAACCGGTTTCGGCAATGATGTAATTTTTTATGGGGAAAAAAAAGATTTGTTTTTTACTATGAGTTTTATTCTATTTGAATGTTTTATATCCTCACATATTACTTACACTATTAAAAACAAAGACAATTTATTCTCTCAAAGCGAATTCATCATTTTAAACTGACCATCCATGCAGGTTAGGAGCTGGGCTACAATTCTTCGTTCCATATCTTTTGAAGCAACTTCTCTTTTGGGGGTAATGGCATCAATTTCATCAATAAAAAGGATACAGGGAGCATTTGACTAGAAACAAGAATATCACAAAAGACAATCATAAATATATTTCCTGTACTGCAGCATCATTAACTACACAGTTTTAAAAATTTTCACGTTCAAGTCTCATTCACCAAAACAGTAACCCTAAAGAAGGCAGTCACAGTGCATGACTTATCTGACTTAAGAGAAGCAAGATGTTGCCGAAACCGGTTTGGCTCAGTGGATAGAGCATCGGCCTGCGGACTTAAAGGTCCCAGGTTTGATTCCGGTCAAGGGCATGTACCTGGGTTGCGGGCACATCCCCAGTAGGAGATGTGCAGGAGGCAGCTGATCGATGTCTCTCTCTCATCGATGTTTCTAACTCTCTATCTCTCTCCCTTCCTCTCTGTAAAAAATCAATAAAATATATTTTAAAAAAAAAAGATACAAATAGCAAATTACAGAACAATGTGTATGGTGCAATCACAATATTGTAAAAAGCAAAACAATATGTTAGTGTGTTTATACATTTGTGTAAACTCATTAAAAATAACTGTAAGTTACACTCCAAAAACTAAAATATTAATGATGTAATTTTTTATGGGGAAAAAAAAGATTTGTTTTTTACTATGAGTTTTATTCTATTTGAATGTTTTATATCCTCACATATTACTTACACTATTAAAAACAAAGACAATTTATTCTCTCAAAGCGAATTCATCATTTTAAACTGACCATCCATGCAGGTTAGGAGCTGGGCTACAATTCTTCGTTCCATATCTTTTGAAGCAACTTCTCTTTTGGGGGTAATGGCATCAATTTCATCAATAAAAAGAATACAGGGAGCATTTGACTAGAAATAAGAATATCACAAAAGACAATCATAAATATATTTCCTATACTGCAGCATAGTTAACTACACATTTTTAAAAATCTTCACATTCAAGTATCATTCACCAAAACAGTAACCCTGAAGAAGGCAGTCACAGTGCACGACTTATCTGACTTAAGAGAAGCAAGATGCTTAAAAGAGACTCCATATAAGAGAACACATTTAAAGTCTTCTCATCAATCCATGTTTTGTGATGATAAATCAACCACAATTCTTTTGCAAATTAGGCATGTTTGCTATGCTATAATATATAAATTACAAGTTTATAAGCATTAAATAAAAAAACCTAAACTTATAAATGTTATATGTGTTCCTGCCGATGTAAAAATATCTAAGCCTATCCCTAGAATCTGCTATAAGTGGCATTTAAGAAGACTAAAAGCTTTATTTTTCATTTGTTTTTATGTGGTAAAACATCCATAAAATTCCTATCGTAACCATTTTAAGGGCACAGTTTAACGGCACTGAATATGTTCATGCCCTGTGCAGCCATCCAAACTTCTCCAGAACTTAGCATCATCCCTCACGGAAACTGTGAACGGCTGACTTTGAAGATGACACTGAATCAAGAAGGGTGGCCAAGCTCCCAGGCATCAGTGTGGAGAACGAGCATTTAAAAAAATATAAACTAGATAAGAGTTAAGGTAGAATAAGTTAGGATGTAATATAAGCAACCGACTACCTGGAGTAGTCAAACTGGTAGAGACCGAAGTAGAATGGCGGTTGTCAGGTGCTGGGAGGAGGGGGAAATGGGGAGTTAGAGGGTTTAATGGGTAGAGCTTCAGTTTGGAAAGATGAAAACTTCTGAAGATGGAGGAGGGTGATGATTACAGAGCAATATGAGTGTACTTCATGCCACAGAAGTGTACACTCCAAAATGTTTACAATGGTAGGGTGAACATACCTACCCCAATAAAAACAGAGACAAATAGATAGGGATCAGTTAAAATAAAAACTTTAGATAAAAATATCTATATATATAAGCTAAAGCACAGCTCATTCTGAGTTACTCAGTGGGTGGGAGTGACACTGATTATGTTGAGTCAGACTCTGAGCCCGGCTAAGACTCAAAACCACACAATTTAAAAGGAAAGAGATTTGGCCCCTCACTAGCTGGTTCTCCTCCCAGCCCCCGATGACAGTGTTCGCAGAGAAGCACTTAGACTACTGGACACGTGAGCCAGTTGCATGAGAAGTTCCAGAGACCACAGGTCTCAGACACCACATGAAAGGTTTTAGAAGAATCCTCTCATTCAATGCTTTCAACAACCCATGAGATGTGAGTAGTACTATTAACCTAGTTTACTAGTAAGGAAGGTCAAGGTTAGAGAGGTTAAATATCTTGTCTGAGATTCCACAATTACTAAGGGGTGGCACAAGGATTGAACTTATGCTTTTAGACCTGAAAGTACAGACAATGAACGAGGACACTGTATGGCAGAGAAAACTTTAACTGGACCCAAAATGTCGTCTTTCTTAGTTCTTAAGCGTACAAATTTAATGACATGAATTCCAACCAGGATACAGTCCAAGCTGTAATTTCTCCCGTGACAAAACTTTATTTTCACAGCTTCAATTATGCAAACACAGAAGAGTTTATGCTGGTATTTCTATGGTTGCTTTTATAATGCGATCATTCTAATGTTAAAATTTTTCACATTGCTTAAAAGGTGTTTGGCAATCCTGTATTGTGAAAAGTGAAAATGAAATTATCACAAGGATAATCTCTTTTTAACATACACCAATTTATCTTTGGTTTCAGAATCAACAGATTATTTTATCCCATGGTCCGTATCAGTAAATCTACTTTAAATATTTAGCATTCATCATTTCTCAGCCTTTGGCTAAGATCAAGTGTAAATATTCTGCCATTATGAGTAGAAAAATTATGTTTACCAAAAAAATGGCGAGTGAGCCCTAGACGGATTGGCTCAGTGGATAGAGCATCAGCCTTCGGACTGAAGGGTCCCAGGTTTGATTCTGGTGGGCACATACCCGGGTTTCGGACTTGACTCCCAGTGGGGGGCGTGCAGGATGCAGCCATCAATGATTCTCTCTCATCATTGAAGTTTCTCTCTCTCTCTCTCTCCCTCTCTCCCCTTCTCCCTTCCTCTCTGAAATCAATAAAAATATATTTAAAAAAAAAAAGTGGCTAGTGAATGGGTAACAAATACTGGCATTGGAGAAAACCGGGTTTTCAATGTAACCTTATACAATGTGACGACGTGACATTACTCATGAGCTGACTCACCACAGCTTGTTCAAACAGTTCTCTCAGCTTCTGTTCAGATTCTCCAGATACTCCAGACACAATCTCTGTAGCAGCTACTTTGAGAATTGGAAGGTCAAGTTCCTGTGCACAGATGTATAAAAGAATGATCAAATTTTTGAATTTTCACTTCCCTACTTTGTCCGTAGTCAGTCCCTCTCTCATAATGACATTTTAAAATGACGAATTTTCCTGAAAAATATCTTTTTGTGTTGGTCCGATAGAAAACTTTAAAATCTATGATTTTATTCAAACACAATGATAAGATAACTTGTTTTTACTTTACCAACGTCACTATAAAACTCTGTTATCATCTCCTCTGAATAAAGGGTCTGGAATATCAAGAGAGATATTTTCCCCCACTTAGAACTGAACCAAAACAAATTTATCTTTTGAAGAGGAAACAGCAGGGGTGGTGACACAGTTGTCCCTCACACTCTACTAGCATTGCTCTCTCCTGAGTCCAGACGAGGAGCCAGTTACTAGTCAGAGGGGGCAGGCTCTTTAAACAGAGGAAGGAAACTACCACTTCCCACCCGACAGATGGTGGCAAGCCTGCCTAAATCCTACTCATTCACCTGGAAATTCCATTCCGCAATCACATTTTCTTTGCTCCAAACTCTTAACTTGGGTTTCAATAATCATATGGCATTCTGCACTTTTTGTGTCTCTCATTTATTACCATTGTAACTATGTAGACGCTTATTTGCATGAATGACTATGTAATGTCTGTCTCCCATATTAGACTGAAAAATTCCTTCAAGATAAAAGCTGGGTTTGTTGTACTTATCACTATATTTCAATGTCTGGCACATAGCAGTCACATAATTGATTTACCCAACAAATGAATAAATGAAGCAAATCCATCAAATTCTCCTATATAAAGTCTCATAGAGCACTAATCTATTAGTGATCAGTATAGCACCCTGTGCTTAAAATTGAAGGACTCATTTTGTATTTTACCATCTAATACAGTTTCTGAAAAATCTGATGGGACTAAAATAAGATTGCTAACTTTTCATTTTGCCAAGTATCTATTTTAGAAAAAATAGTATAAGACCGTTACTCTGAATAAATTTAGTTCTATAAAATACAATACATCCTTAGTTTTATTTCACTGCTCTTTAGAGCCACTGGCTTAAAGAGAAAGAGAAGTAATAAAATGTAAAATGTAAATGTGTTAAAAAAAGAGGGGGTGTTGTTCACAGCTATATAATTTTGCTTCCCACCTAATCCTTGCCATATAAATAGCCAGATATAAAAAATAGTATGGGGGGGGGGGCGGAGCAGGTGTGAGGGGGAGGGCCTCAAAGGGGTTAATGGGGGGGAATGAGACATAATACTTTCAACAATAAAGATTTTTAAAGAAATAGCATCTCACAAACAACAGCATGAAAGAGGTAAAAAAAATGAGGAATCAGTCCTCTTGAGAACATGCCAAGTCTGGTTCAAGTTAACCAAAGAGTAAAAACAAACAACAACAAAAATAACAAAAGCCACCAAGTGTCAGCAAACCTCACCCCAGCAATTGCATGTGCAAGTAACGTCTTCCCGCAGCCTGGCGGTCCGTGAAGGAGAACTCCACGGGGGGGTGTGACGCCCAGGTGCTGGTACACCTCCGGGTGACGCATGTGTATGAGCATCTTGCAGACTTCCTAGCAGGGAGGAAACAGCAGAGATGTCTTCCCCAGGCCAAGGGAGAAAGAATCAACACGGAATGAAACGTCCTATTCTTTGGAGCAGCAACATATAGGAGGGAGAGTATATGCTTTGGATTTAGACCCGAGCTTGACTTCCAGCTCTGGTACCTATTGCATGACTTCAGCAATAACATCGCTGAGCTTCCACTTCCTGATGTCTACCTTGCAGATGTATTGAAAAATAACTAGCAGGGTCACTGGACTAGAGCAGACACTAAAACATGAGCAGGAACCATTATTATTACCACTTTTAAATAACAGCACTTACAAAGCATGTGGCTTATGGACAATACGATTAAAGTGGTGACGAAGTTGAAGCTATTATGGTGCTTCTTTGTTATCCCTCAATACCCTGCAGGGTACAAGTTAGGTTTGCTCTTCTCCCCTTCCCAGTCTCCTTTCCTACACCCAGTTCCTTTTAGGAACAAAGAAGTGGACTTGATTTGCATAACTGATTAGCAATACCCACTGGAAGTAAAATTCTGAATCTGAATAACCTTTAGTGTTACGTCATTGCCTCCCACATCTTCAAACTTCACGCTGGAGGTCTGGAAGTCTAGGCCCCTGGCTTGAGCTGGTAAATGAAAAGGGAGGAAGTGAAAAGATTAGTGATTCAGCAGTAACTCAGAATTATATTTAATACTTGTTAAGTAAACAAAGATCCATTAGCTATCGACACATTTCCTAATAAATGTCTCTGCACCTGGAAGATCCCCCAAGCAAATCAGCCTGGAAGAGTGATGCCTTCCTCAAAGCAAACACGGCCACCACCACCCACCAAGACCTGCGTCGCACCTTTCTTTTGCAGGACGGCTTCTATTTCTCCATCTACTTCCTGAAGATCTTCTTTCTTCCTTTTGCTTCCTCTGCTCTTTAACCTGCCTTTCCTTTTCTTGTTACTCTCCAGAAGAGACGACCCTTTGGAATCCTGGATAATTAAAGCAAAGAGATTTGGAAAAGATCCATTACTAATTCAAAAGGAGCAAGATTTTGGCAAACCAAAAGGCTTGGTTCTTAGAAACCACTTAGAAATGCCCTGTCCTAGAGAAATACAATGCAGGCCACATAGGTAAATTTATATATTCTAGAGCCCCATTTAAAAAAGCAAAGAAGCTGAAATTAATTTAATAATCTATCTTATTTAATCAAATATATTCAAGGCATTACCATTTCCATATAGCGTCAGTGTGAAAAATTAACAAGGTGTTTTGTATATATTGTTTTTGTAGTAAATTTGCAAAGACCAATGTGGACTTTATGCTTATAGCAAGCACATCTCAAGTCAGGCACTAAATTTTCATCATTGATTGGCTGCCTCGTGCACGCCCCCTACTGGGGATCGCGCCTGCAACCTGGGCATGTGCCCTTGACCAGAATCTAACATGGGACCTTTCAGTCCGCAGGCCAATGCTCTATCCACTGAGCCAAACCAGCTAGGGCATTTGCGTCCACTCCTGTTCCCCTAGTTCAGTGGTCAGCAAACTGCGGCTCGGCAAACCGTGGCTCGTGAGCCACATGCGACTCTTTGGCCCCTTGAGTGTGGCTCTTCCACAAAATACCACGTGCGCACACGCAGTGCAATTGAAACTTCGTGGCCCATGCGCAGAAGTCGATATTTTGTGGAAGAGCCACACTGAAGGGGCCAAAGAGCCGCGGTTTGCCAACCACGGCCCTAGTTTATTCTTCACACAGAGATATCTTCCTTATGGGTTAAGTCATTGTCAATATTATATTCAAAATCCTCCAGTGGCTTCGTTAGTCTGAAGTCAAAGCTCTTGCAGCTGCCAGCAAAGCCCTGTGTGATTTGGCTGCCCTGCTGCCCTAGTCTCATCCACTTTGCTTTGCTTTGGCACAGTGGCTTTGCTTTGGCACAGTGGCTGCTCGCTGTTTCTAGAACACACCAAGCACCCTCTCTCTTGAGGCATTTGGAGAGTGTCCAGACAGAGAGAACAAGAGTGGATGCAAACGCCCTAGCTGGTTTGGCTCAGTGGATAGAGCATTGGCCTGTGGACTGAAAGGTCCCATGTTCGATTCTGGTCCAGGGCACATGCCTGGGTTGCAGGCACGATCCCCAGTAGGGGGCATGCAGGAGGCAGCCAATCCATCATGATTCTCTCTTATCCTTGATATTTCTAGCTCTCTCTCCGTTCCTTTCTGATATCAAAAAAAAAAAAAAAGGAGGGGATGCAAACTCCAGTTGGAAGGTCATTTCAATAGTTACGACAAGAAAGAGTAGATAGAGGTGTGGTCTAGAATGGAAATGATGGCAGCAGTAGGAAGTGATGAAATGTCACACTTATTTCAAAGTTCCTATGTCTTTTATTTAACACAGAATCTGCTTAATATCATCCTTAATGAAAAGACGGCAATGTGCTCTAGCTATGTGGGGCTAAAATTTCAGTATAAAAATACCTCTATCTCAGATAATGGCTTCTTATTACTTGTCTCCTCTGATAGGTCCAAGAAAAAACTGTCTTTCTTTCCACCTGGAGTTTTGTCAATGAACCATCCTCCTTCAGAGCCTCTGGCAGGGGTCTTCAACGGAATGGAGCCAGTTTTGGAAGCTGTTGGTGGTGCTGAACCGCTGGTTTCTCTTTGCTCCCTCTCGGGAGTAGTGGCAACAGAATCAGGGTTTCCTTTCCGATATAAGGAGAGCAGGGAAGAGTTCATGTGATTTGCCAACTGGGAGAAACATGATTTTAGTATAAGTTACTCAAAAGTACTCATGAAGGTTTGATGGCCTGTTTAACACGTTCTCTACTTTGTGCTTCCAACAACTTCTCTCATAACATTTATAGTCAGAAAAATAGGTGTTTGCAAGGAGATGATTCCAACACAAATATTTATTATCCAAAAAGGTGTGTCCCCCTGCCACTCCAAGTTAATGTACCAATTCATAATTGGCAGTTAAGTAAAACTAAATAAGAATTTTAAAAAATATAAAAAGCAAATATGAAAATGAGCTGGTAGGCAGTCAATGAGTCACCACTATCGCATCAATTAAAAACTAGATCACATATATCTGAGTATCATCATGGTTATTAATAAATTTAAATATTGAATTATCAATGGGGAAAAATAAAGTTACAAATAATTTTACATATTATTCCCATGCTCTTTAATCCAAGTCTATTTATTGGTAATGCAAACTCTGGCAGAAAATGTATCCTTTTCTTCATTTTTACCATGAATTCCCCTTTTTGTGCATGTCTGCCCTTTATATGGCCTTTCTCTTCCCTTCTTTTTCCATTTTTATAATAGGCTATAAAAACAAACATGGGCACGATGGTTAACCCCAGAGTTCACTAACCCTGTACACAGGAAGCATTCAATTGTTCACAGATGAAGATGTTCAAAGTCTCTCATTGTATTCCTCACTGATTTTTCTCTAAGGAGGTTGAACATGATTTTTAAAAGACTCAAAGTCCATTAAATGTTTGGCTTACCTGTGGATCTGGGTAATCTTCCATATTTGAATCGTCATCCGAATAGCTTTCAGTATACCTGAGTGAAAAGAGGGGAAAAAATTGTAAAGGCTTTTCTCTTACATCCTAAAAATATTACTAACTAAAACAAGAAAATGCACTGAGGGGGAATATTACTGTGGTGGTTCAGAGCACATGCTTTGGGATCAGAGAAATCTGTACTCAAAATCCAGGTTTACCAGTTACTTTCTAGCTTCTATTTAATCTCTCTGAGCCTCAGCTTCCTTATCTACAAAATGGACATCTCACTGGATTATTAGATTAAAAGAAACCTTGCAAATCAAAAGAAGAAAAAAAAAAGAGAAGGGGGAAAAAAAAAGAAAGCTTGCAAAGTCCTTAATACCTAGTAAATGCTTAATAAACTGTGGCTTCCATTAGCTGAGCAATAAATAAAAGTGCAATGTGAATTCCCACTAGATCCCAGGGTCTCATTTAGGAATGTCCGATGCCAGGAGAGGGAATACTCCGTAAGCCACGTAACCAGATGGAACGTTTACACGTCTGCTTGGAAGAATGAAGATACACAGTTGTTCAACATCATATGATAAAAAAACAATATAAATCCTAATAATTACAAACTGAGAATTTAGTCTCAGTTCTTTATAATCAAGAGTTGGTATCTAATAACTACAGGACTCTATTATTTATTATTGTTTCTATAGAAATAATTAAATAAGAAAAGGGCTTTCCAAGTAAAAAGGTTTACATGAATGCTATGACCCATCTTTATAATTAAGACATGAATTTCTTTGCTATTCGTTAAATTCAACTAAGGTAATTTGGTGCGTTTCTTTTCAATATAAAGTAAGTAGATTACTCAACTATTTGGGAAAATATCATTTTGCCCTAGAATTCATGCCATACAGGTATAATTAATTACAAGTGGATTAAGTAGTTAAATGTAATACCATAAAGGAACAAGAAAAAAGTACAGGTAATTATTCTATATGCTCCTGTGACAGAGGTCTATGTAAGCATTCAGAGCATAAACCACCCAGGAAAAGGTTGGTAGCTTTGACTAGGTTAAGATGCAGAACTTCTCTAATCAAAACATTATAAACAAAAACAAAAGGCAAATGGGAAAATGAGACAAGCATTTGCAATACATGTGAAAAGAGGTGCTATTTTATACAAAGAACTCTGACAACTAATAAGGAAAATTCAAATACTTCTCAAATGAAAGACAAAATCCATAGGTAAGAAATTCACAAAGAAATATGAAACAGTAAAAAAAAATCACTAGTTATTAAAAGATTACAAATAAAAACAATATGATCAATGTTTGCCTATAATACTAGCAAAGATTAAGTAATTGTATAACTAGGATTACAAGGGGGCAGAGAAATGCATTCTTCACACAAAGCTGTTGGAGTATAAACTAAGGCAACCTTTCTTGAAGGGCAGCTTCAAATGCACTAAAAAATACATGCTTGAAAATATAAATCTCTGTCTCCAGAAATACCACTTCAGGATTTTAACATATAAAAATAAACAAATGACCCTAGCCAGTTTGGCTCAGTGGATAGAGCGTTGGCCTGCAGATTGAAGGGTCCCAGGTTCGATTCTGGTCAAGGGCACATGACCAGGTTGCGGGCTTGATCCCTAGTAGGGGGCGTGCAGGAGGCAGCCAATCAATGATTCTCTCTCATCATTGATGTTTCTATCTCTCTCTCCCTCTTCTTTCCTCTCTGAAATCAATAAAAATAAATAAAAAATAGAAAACAGTCTAGGAAGGCCTGACAAAGACAATAACACAGCATTCTGAAAGCTGACTCTCAAATGCTGAGTGGGAGCTTGTGAAAGAGAAAGGAACATTCCAGCTACAGAAAACTGCAGTTAAGGACTGGAGAGGTTAGGCAAGTGTTACACAGCGCCTCCTGGGCAACGAGGAGCCACTGAAAGTTTTACGCGTAGAAATATAATGTGATCAGATTCATGTGCTAGATAGAAAAAACCCTCCACTCCGAAATCCTTACTCATTATCCTCTTCACCTTGTCTTGCTCTTTTTGCCAGATGTTCATCTTCTAATTCTGTTAGATTCTTAAGTTCCTTCTCACTATTAATTATGCTAAATACTGAAACAAAAAGAAAAAAGCCATGAGCTAAAACCATTCTGTAATGTTATTAATGATTCATTTCTAACGCTAATAGACTCACCTTTTTCTACCTGAATCCTAAAAGCATTTCTTTTTCTTCGACCGTAGTCTATGCTGAAAAAGAAAACAGAAGTTTAGTACAGTGGTCTCCCCCACATAAGTTTGCAGTGGCAATAATTATGCCACTGAATTTACAGACCATAAATCTATTTTCAAACAACTTTGGAGTTTACACATTTACAACTATAATTTCTCTTGATATTCTACAGAACAGGCCAAAAGAGCTAAGCAACTGGGAACATGCATTCTCCTTTAAAAAAATAAAAAAAAGGAAAGAGTGACTCCCCAGGAGGCTCAGAGGTTGGCAGAGCTGCCACTGTCACCAGGGACCCAGTGAGCACAGACGGGCCCACAGGACAGGGCCCTGAGCCACAAGATTAAAGTCTAGCGGAATTCACCCAGCTACCATAACCCCATAACCCCTTTCTTCTAATTTCTCCGTTTTGGAATGAAAAGGCATATCCTATACCTGTCCACTACTGTATTGTCTTGTTTAAAATGTGTTTTTATTGATTTTTGAAAGAGGAAGGGAGAGGGAGAAAGAATTATCAATGAGCGAGAACCATCAATTGGCTGCCTCCTGCATGCTCCCTACAGGGGATTGAGCCTGCAACTCAGGAATGTACCCTGCCGGGGAATCGAACCAGAGACCTCTAGGTGCATGGGAAGATGCTCAACCGAGCCATGCCAGCGAAGGTCACCATTGTATTTTGTTAGCAGATAACCTGTCTGCTTTTCCAGGTTCACAGCTAGAGAGGAATTCGGCCTCAGAATGAATCATAGCTCCAGTCACACCATATCCGAGTTAGATGAGATTTAGATGTGATTTGGGAGCTGGAATTGAGACTGAAATGGATTACGACTTCTGGGGTTGCTGCTCTTTTACTTGTAAGCGAGAAGGATTAAATTTGGGGAGGCGAGAGGTAGAGTGTTATGAATTGAACTGTGTCCCTCCAAAATTCATATGATGAAGTTCCAACCCTGAGTACCTCAGAATGTGACTGTATTTGGAAACAGGACCTTTAAAGATGTAAGTCACGTAATATGGATGGGACTTAATCCCATAGGACTGGTGTCTGTAAGAGGAGGAGATTAGGATACAGACACTTATACACAGAGGAAGGACCATGTGACGACATAGGAGAACACAGGCAACTGCAAACCAAAACTCCCCTCTGTAGCCGTCTGGGCTGAGTGACACATTTCTGAGAGTCAGGAAGCTGAGGGAGATCATGCCTGATGGTTTAATTTTTTTAATGAAGCAGGAAAAGAAGTAATGTTCCTGACCAGACTATAAGGTACTGAAAGATAAGATGCAGCCATTACCCCTAGTAACAAAGATAGCTCTTTGCCTATAACAGGTGATCGATAAATGTTTGTGTAACTTACTTGAATTCTGAACTTAGGGACTGGAGAACTAATGTTAGCAGTTATTAATATCAATTGGAAATTTAGGCAGGATGGAAAGTTTAAAAATGATAGGAAAGAAACAACAATGGAAAAAAATGGAAGGGAAGAAAAGCAAGAACCTGCAGACTCTATTTCTTTACCTGTACATTCTTTGTAGATCAGATGCCATGATTCCAGTGTCCACATATTTGCCACATCTGCTACTGGTGAGGTACTAAAACAGAAAATATGATAAATATAAACACTCAATATTTCAAACTCAGAGATTTTATTTATTTTTTAAATATATTTTATTGATTTTTTACAGAGAGGAAGGGAGGGGGGATAGAGAATTAAAAACACTGATGAGAGAGAAACATCGATCAGCTGCCTCCTGCACACCTCCTACTGGGGATGTGCCCGCAACCAAGGTATATGCCCTTGACCAGAATTGAACCTGGGACCTTTCAGTCCGCAAGTCGACACTCTATCTACTGAGCCAAACCAGTTAGGCTCAAACTCAGAGATTTTAATTGACAAATAAGAGACTGGGCTACTCAACATGTCATATTCCAATGTAAACTCTTCATTAATAAAGCATACCGGAAACATAAATAAAAATCACCAAATGATTGTCACATCTGAAATCAGAGAATTTAATTAAAATTATCAATCATGCTCTCTCATCATGGATGTTTCTATCTCTCTCTCCTTCTCCCTCTCTCCCTTCCGCTCTGAAATCAATAAAAATATATTTAAAAAAAATAAATAAATAAAAGGCTAATTAGTTAGTTGCTCAGAAGCACGTAAGTTTTAGGACCAGATTTCAAACCTGGCATGTCTAAGTCAACTTCCATGTTTCAGTTCTTGTTAGTTATCCAGTCCAGGTCCCCATTTGATAGAGCAAGACTCTCCTTCTTAAGAATCCTAACACATGATAACACTCTCTGCATAAATGCTTCCGATGACAAGAGTCTAGGTAGCAAAGGCTGGACTGTTCTAGTTAACCTTCCCCTTCACTGGATTCCTATACTATGCTGTCATATATTATAGTCCATTTTGAATTACATATATTTGTACATATCTCATACCCACTGCAATTTGAAAAAGCTCCTTGACAGCAACAGAAATAAACCCATTTTAATCTGCTAAACTTGGGGGTAAATTGTAAGCAGCAGTAGATAGAATATGCTAGTTAAAAGGAGGCAACGGTACTATTTGTGGGAAAATGTCTAAAGTATACCACTAAGTGCCCTAGCCAGTTTGGCTCAGTGGATAGAGTGTCGGCCTGCAGACTGAAGGGTCCTGGGTTCAATTCCGGTCAAGGGCACATGCCTGGATTGTGCTCGATCTCCAATGGGAGGCGTGCAGGAGGCAGCTTGGTCAATGATTCTCTCTCTTCATTGATGTTTCTCTCTCCTTCTCCCTTCCTCTCTGAAATCAATAAAATAAAATAAAGTATACCGCTAAGTGAAAAAAGCAGAATTGATGCAAATAAGCCAGTGTGATAAAAAAAATGAACACATACATATGCAAGCATGTAAATGCATACAAAGTTTTAAGATGCAAGAGAGAGACCTCTGGAGAAGTGGAGTGGAGGTGAGAGGAATTCGCTCTTTTCATTTTATGCCCTCTGTTCCTTTTATGTTAAACCATAAGAACCTATTGCTTTTATAATGAACCAAAGTAAAAGCAATAGTGGAAACGTCTAATGTCAAATGCTGAACGACAATCAAGGTTGGTAAAGACTGAGAAGAGGCCAATTGGAGTCCCTGACCAGAGACCTGAGGAAGGGGAAGAAGCAAGTGGTAGGAACAGCCAGCCGAGTAATTCAGAGTGAGTGAACTGCAAAGAGCGAAAGTCCTGGGCTTCCCATGTGTGAGAAGGTCCATGTGCTCAGGCCAGCGCAAGCCAAGGTGAGAGGAGAAGCAAAAAGCAAAAAGACAAAACAGGGGTCAAGGGGCCAAAACACGGGCTTTTTTTTTTTTTTTTTTTTTTTTTTGGGGGGTTTTTTACTCCAGATGTCTGACAAGTCAACTGAAGGGTTTGGGGCAGGGCATTCTCACATAAGATGTTTCTACTCTGTCTCTCCCTCTCCTGAGGATATGGAAAAATATCCTTGGCCGAGGATTAACCAAAATAAATAAATAAATCCATAGTAAAGTGAAAAGATATATACATTTAAAACAAAAACAAACAAACAAAAAAAAAAGGTAAACAGAGAAACAAGAAAAGTAGCTGCCAAAGCATAATGTAAAGAAAAATTTCTCCCTTCTTCTAAACAAGATTGCTTCCTGCCCTAACCGGTCTGGCTCAGTGGATAGAGCGTCGGCCTGCGGACTGAAGGGTCCCAGGTTCGATTCCGGTCAAGGGCATGCACCTTGGTTGCGGGCTCATCCCCAATGGGGGGTGTGCAGGAGGCAGCTGATCGATGTTTCTCTCTCATCCATGTTTCTAACTCTCTATTCCTCTCCCTCTGTAAAAAATCAAGAAAATATATATATATTTTTTAAAAAGATTGCTTCCTGACTGTACCATTCATTCCAAGACATTTAGCACACACTGCTTTCTACGAATGATTATGAAAAACAAAACCCTTAGGTAAAGTGCGTATTGTAAAGTCCCATCCATACTACCTATTTCTACTGTATCCCAACCTGACCCCAAGTTTCCTGAGATGGAAATGCTTTACGGCCCCCAAAGCGCCTCGTACAGTGGGGAGGGTCCTAGCTTCACGACAGGAAGATTTTAACTCCAAGGCCATCTCCGCTCTCCTTCCTGATCCGCGCT
>NW_005358689.1:1267915-1271927 GCF_000412655.1 Myotis brandtii
GCGCCTGAAATGCGTCCTCACCCGGCCTGGCGCGCGCCGCTCCCCGCAGCACGTGTGTCCCGCGGGCGAGGGAAAAACTACCGAGAACAACGAGCAGGATTGGAAAACCATCAGGGAGTTTTTCGGAGCCTTATTTTGCAGGCTCGTCCAACGGGCCCTGGATGACAAGGACCCCTTTGAACAAGCTCAACTTTATTGTTTCCAGCTGTGCGGACAAGCGCACGCGGTGGCTGCGGGGAGGGTCCAGGTGGGCTCTGTCACGGGCGCCTGTTGGTAAACTTGTTTTTGTTTATTTTACTCCAGGCGTTCCAGCCACGCCTCTATTAGGGTGCAAAGTTAATCTTGGCCTAGAATCTTAACAAAACCGGAAGCTTTGTAGACACTTGGGACGATAAAAATTTTTTTTAAAAAAGATAAAAACCCACCGCCAGCCTGCTGCTTGCTTTTCGAACTTAATTACCCATGTCTGGAGGCCCATGAAAAGGCTGGATATCAAAAGACTGGTTCACCCAGATAGCTAAACCATCTTGTACATTTGGAAATCATTTGACCTTATGCCATTTTTGACCGATGATTTGTTGAGCACATCCAGTGCAAGAATTTTATTAAACACTAGAGTCCCCATGCACGAAGGAAATTTTGTGCAAGAGTAGGCCTTCCTTCCCCTGGCCGCGGGCAGGCACCCAACAGGCACCCGGACCCTGGCTTCCCTTGCAGTCCCAGCTTCATCTGGAAGGTCGTCCAGAAGGATGTGCAGTCTAATTAGCATATTATGCTTTTTTTTTATTATAGATATGTATTTGCCCTTGCAAATTATGTAGCCCATACAGACCTGAAGTACTCTGGAATGGCACCTACTTTAATATATATATATATATACACACACACACACACACATATATATATATATGATATATGTATATATATATGATATATTTATATGTGTGTGTATTTTTATTTATTTTAGAGATGAAGGGAGAGGGAGAGAGAGAGAGAGAGAGAAACATCAATGATGAGAGAGAATCATCCATAGGCAGCCTCCTGCATGCCCCACACTGGGAATCAAGCCAGCAATCGTGGCATGTGCCCTCGACTTGGAATCCAACCGTGACCTCCTGGTTCATGGGTCCATGCTCAACCACTGAGCCACACCAGTTGGGCTAGAATAGCACCTTAAGGTCAAGGAGTGTGTTTTCACCTCTTGACTGCCTCAAGTGCAGTAGGCAACAATTGAAAGTAAATTAATACTAGATACCAATACTGATATACTTGAATATATTTTTCCATTGGAATTATTTCGACTGTTTATTACCCTGAAGACAATTTTACATTAATTCCAGTGGTCAGAATTTACAATACCATACATCTAAACCAAAAACATACTGAGTAGCAACCTGAATGCATGTACATTTTAAGAACTTATTGCAGTAATTAAATGGCCTCCGTTCTTTTTTTTTTTTTTTAATGATTCGAAAGAGAAACATGGATGTGAGCGAGAAACATCAGTCATTTGCCTTCCGCACACCCCAGGGAATTGAATGGAACCTACCACCTTTCTGGGAGGAGGTTCCAACCAACCGAGCCACACCAGCCATGGCAAATGTCCTCCATTCTTTAATGGTGCAGCCCCACCTAGTGGTAGTGGCACATTTCACCTCCTGTTCCCCATACCTTGGCTCCTCTGGTCCCAACCCCCGCAAATGTTGCACCTCACTAGCAAACAGCCTCTTACCTAATTGTGCTTTATACTTAGGTTGACCTATGTGCTCATTTACTCAGGACAGCCCTGGTGCTTGCCTCTTGATCCAGCATGATTGTTTATAGTATCCCCTTTATGGAAATAAATGAAAATCACCTAAATGAGACTAGGCAAAGACTCTTCAGAGCTTGCAATAATAGCAAGGGAGTCAGCCACCATTACTTACATTTTGGCAGAGACTCAAAGGCAGGCAGAGGAATGGGAACACTTTATAACTGTAAAAGTGAAGGTTTCGGATTTGCCCTGATTGGAGACTATTGTCATAGGGAAGCTGTACGTGGCTAAGTAGAGGCAGGGCATCCTATATGACTACTTAGGGGAAGCATTTTTGGCTTTCTCCGGTTGGTCCTAAGTTGGAAGAAACGTTGGGACAAACGTTAGGGAAGCTGTCAGTTATCAATGGAGTCCTGGCCACTTAGGGCCAGTTGTTACAGGATTTATTGTTTGTTGGGGATAGTGGGGGAGGGGGCAGGGTGGGAAGAAATTAACCAAAGATCTTATATGCATACTAGAGGCCTGGTGCATGGATTCGTGCACCCGGGGTTCCCTCGGACTGGCCTGCGCCCTATCGCAATCTGGGACCCCTGGGAGATGTCGGAGAGCTGGTTTTGGCCTGATCCTCGCAGGCCAAAGGAGGGACTCCACTGTTGCACGAATCCGTGCACCAGGCATCTAGTATTAGAATAAAAGTCATGCTCCTTGCCCAAGGTTCACGAGGCTCATGTGACCTTGCCCTGCCCACCTCTGACTTCCTCTCCCAATTCTCTCACCCTTATTCATTGTAATTCAGCTCTATTCGCCGTTTTCTCTATTCTTGAGAACAGCATGAGTCTATGAGCGGTTGAGTATTGCAATCACTGTCCTCAATGTCTGAAACACTTTGCCTGCAAATCTTCACATAGCTATTCCGATTTCAATTTACGTGTCATTTCCAGCCTGGCCTTCTCTGATCACTCAATCTTCAAGTGTTTTCCCACCTTTCCCCCATCCTTTGCGAGGGTTTTTTGTTTGTTTGTTTGTCTTCCTCACTGTAATGTAAGCTACAGGAGTGTAGGGACTTTTTCTCTCATATTCATCATGCATCCCTAAGTTCAGTACCTGGTATATACTAGATCCTCAGAAAATACTGGTTGAATGAATGTGTGACTTGGATATAACTTGCTCCATTGATCTTATGACTCTTCAAAATAATCTCTTTTTTCTGTAATTAGTTGCTACTTTATTGACTGTTCCACCCACCCAGTGAGAGCACCATCTTGTCTGCCTCGTTCATTTCTGTATTTCTGGAGTGCAGAGAAGCTCTTGGCATATAGTAGGAGGTGGAGTCAGTAGATATTTGTTATGAATGAATAAGATGACATATTCAATTTTCAAAGATATTAAAATCAAGAGTGGAGAGAAACATCACTGCGACAGAGAATAACAAGGGACTGTGAAATTTCTGGAGACACTGAGATCGGGAAAGGCGAGTCTCAATTGTCAAGCCAAGAGGGTTGAGGTTAGATTTGTGCTTTGAGATGAAAACGTCTTACCATTTCCAAGTCATGGGATCCAGTGGGTCCAGCGTGCAATAGAAAGAAAATTTCTCACATGGCAAGGAAATGCTACTGTGTATCCAGAAGATTACAAGCATTCAGTAAATGCTCATTGATTAATTCCTTGTCACAATTTCTTGCAGTGGTTCTCAACCTTCCTAATGCCGCGACCCTTTAATACAGTTCCTCATGTTGTGGTGACCCCCAACCATAAAATTATTTTCGTTGCTACTTCATAACTATAATTTTGCTACTGTTACGAATCATCATGTAAATATCTGATATGCAGGATGTATTTTCAGGGGTCGCGACCCACAGGTTGAGAACCGCTGGTAGAGAGACCTTGCCCACCTCCTTGACAAGTACTCGTCCTAATGAACTACATTTCCCAGCATGCCGCAGAACCAAGGCGGTTTAAAATGGACTACAATTCCCGGCATGCCCCGCGCCCCGGCAGAATGGATTACACGCCCCAGCAAGGCGGGTGGAGAGCCTATCAGGGCGGGGCGGGGTGGGGCGGGTCCGGGCACCCGAACCGGTTTTACGGAAGGACCGGCGGCGGCGGTGGAGGAGGATGGAGGCGGTGGTGTTCGTCTTCTCTCTCCTCGACTGCTGCGCGCTCATCTTCCTCTCCGTGTACTTCGTATCCTTGCCTGGGGCGGGCGGAGGCCTCCTGTCCGGGGCCCCCGCCGGAGGGACGGGCTGAGGTTGGGCCCGG
>NW_005358689.1:1272416-1291014 GCF_000412655.1 Myotis brandtii
TTTGTTCTCGCGGGTTTAGGAACTTGGACCTTTTACGTTCAGGCGTTGATTCTTTTTCAAAAATGGGTGGAGGTGCCGTTTTGTAGGGAGTGTTGGGAAGGATGCATTTATAAACCATCTGCGGTGGATTCTTTTGGTTGCCCTGGCGGCTGCTGGTCTGTGAATGGAGCCGCTGGACACGTGCTCTGTCTGTAGTTCCCAGGTCGCTCCTCGACGTGCCCACTTCTCTGGGTCCGTCCAGGTTCAGAACTCAGTGTGTCGTGGGTAGCTCTTCATGGGACAGCATTTCAGCTGCATTTCCAGGCCCGCAGAGGTGGGTACACCCAACCCCAGCCCCCCAGGAGCTGTGTGAGCTGCAGCTCATTCCTGCCCTGGAGGGGAGCGGCTAGTCTTCGCTGTCGCCCAGTTCATTGAAGTCATTAAATATAAGCCAGGAAAAACTGCATTGTTGTTTTTTTCCCCCTTGGAAATCACACGTGCCCCTGTCTGACAGATTTAAACGTTTTGTTGGCCCCAACGAGTATCCTGGCTTTTTAGGGTGGTTTTACCGAGTGCGGTTTCCATGCATTATTGTGGGAGAAGAGTTTGATGTCGGGCCTCCTTGCTTAGCTGGATATTCACCGTGCGCATTACTTCACCTCTCTTAGGCCTTCGTTTTCTCTTTATTTATTTTTTAAATATATTTTTGCTAGAGGCCCAGTGCACAAATTTGTGCACAGGTGGGGTCCAGCTGAGCCAGCCGGATTGGGAGGTGATCGGCTGGTGGGAGGGGCCCCGGAGGTTGGCCGCGGCCCTGCCCACAATCTGGCCGGTTGGCTGGCTGCAGTGCGTCATAGTGACCAGTAGTTCTGGTTGCTTAGGCTTTTATATATATAGATTGATTTCAGAGAGGAAGGAAGAGGGAGGGAGAGCTAGAAACATACATGATGAGAGAGAATCAAGGATCGGCTGCCTCCTGCAAGTCCCCTACTGGGGATTGAGCCCACAACCCTGGCATGTGCCCTTGACCAGAATCGAACCTGGGGCCTGTCAGTTCGAAGGCGGACGCTCTATCCACTGAGCCAAACCGGCTAGTGCTCGTTTTCTCTTTAAAATGTGCGGAGGTTTTTACTTCCCCGGTGTGTGTGTGTGTGTGTGTGTGTGTGTGTGTGTGTGTGGTGAGAACAGGTGCTAAGCACCTAGCATTGCCCGTCCCATGGCCAATAGTCAGTAACTATTGCTCCACCTTCTTCTGGTGCAGTCGCATGAGGTTTGAAAGGGCAGCATCATCTGCCTGCGTTTGGATGACCTATGTCCCTTTTGTGACAAAGGAACTGGAGCTTACACTCAGGGGAATGAAACTTGGGTTTCTCGTTTTTGCAGTTTGGAAATTCAGGCTCGATATTTTAAAATAGCCTTGGCGTATACCAGTTTAATATTCATAGAAAAATGTTAGGTGGAATATTTGACTTCGACCATAAGGTACATTCAGGGTGTGTTTTGATGAAACCTGGTCTATTGTATGACTGTGTTTTTAGGTAGTTGAACTAGCTTTCTTTTTTTTTTTTAAATGTATTTTTATTGATTTCAGAGAGGAAGGGAGAGGGAGAAAGAAACATCAATGATGAGAGAGAATCATCGATCGGCTGCCTCCTGCACACCCCCCACTGGGGACCGAGCCTGCATCTTGGGTATGTGGCCCCCACTGGAATCGAACCCAGGACCCCTCAGTCCACAGGCCGACACTCTATCCACTGAGCCAAACCAGCCAGGACTGAACTAGCTTTTTTAATATTACAGCCAAGAGGTGGGAAGTGGGCAGGGTAGACATTCTGTAGGGATAGGAGTTCTTTGGACTTGGAACCCTACAGAGCACCTGCAGAGGAGGAAAAGGGGTGGCTATTTATAATCACACCCGGGCAAGAGCAAAGGTGTGCCCATGGCATTTGTGGGTGCTGGGGTTAAGGAGCACACGGCTGATTTTGGTGGTAGTAGAAGGTCCGGGTGGAAAGGCTGAATTAGGAATTAGATCAGATTTTGGAAGGCTGGAATGTTAAGGAGAAGGGCTTTCCACTTTTATTCTCTAGGCAGTAGGGAGCCATGGAAAAATGTTGACATAAAGGGGTGTGCTAGGAAGATGAATCGGCAAAATGGGTTGGAAACAGGAAAGATTGGAAGGTAAGAAACCATTAGGGTTCGTTCACCTGGATTTGAAAAAGAGGGCTCCTTGTGGGCAGGCGGAAGGAGGGAGTGAAGAGAGTGGAATTAGGGAGGAATGATCGCTAGGACCTGGTAGCAGCTGATTATGAGATGGAAGCAGAAGGCAGACACCACTTTCCATGTTTTGAGCCTGGGCAGGTGATGCTTGTGTCATGGACAGAAATAAAACAAATTGGAATAATTTGTGGAGAAAGTGATAAGTTTGACTATAGCGTATCAAGGTCATAGGGGAATATTTATATGAAAATGTTTTAGAATTTAATGGAAAACATTTGTGCTTGCATTGTTGGGCATTTTCAAACTTAGAAGTAGAGGCAGTGATGTAATAAGCCCCATGTTTCTATCACTCGCCTTGAGTGATTTTTAGCGTTTTGCCATTATTTTTCATCTCTCTCCCAGCTAGGGGGGGGGGGGGGGCATTTTACAGTAAAGCCCAGGCATTGTCTTTCAGTTGAAGGCTTTTCCTTTCGTCTATCTGTCCCTCAAATGTTTATTTGTGAGTTTATATTTTGTACTAAAAACCATTTTTTGCTTAATTCCAGTGTAATAGATGTTTATTGTAGAAAGTTTGGGAAATAGAGAAAAATATTAGGAAAACAAATCATTTGTAATCCAACTTTTGCAGCATACGGACTGCTAACATGTCCATGCTATATTTATAGTTTTGTATTCTGTTTTCTTTTTATGTATCTTAAGTCTTTAAAGACATTTTAAGGTTATATCATAAGTAAACACTATTTCTCTACTATTGAGGAGAATTCAGGTTTTTAACATTTACACTGTTTTTATAGGTCTTCTTTTTCCATTTCTTATAGCCACTGTTTGGCATTTGAGGAATTCAGATAGAATGTCCTGCATGGTCACATTAGAATTGAGCACAATGAAAGGATTATTTTGTGAAAATCGTTTATTTGTTGAAGGAACACAAGTGAGAAAATTCTGTTGTCAAATGAGTGAGCGTTAAGGAAATAACTAACTTTTTTCAAGTCAAGTCTAATTCTGCCTTGCAACTGGGATTGCTTTCTGAAACTTAAATACTTAATTGTTATAAAAGAAGTCTAAAAATTCCTTATCTTGATCATCAGATAATTACATTGTCTGATTTAGAATGCGATTACATTAATGCTAGATCATGTTGCTCGAAATTAAACAAGGTAAGACATTTCTTTGCTCATTTTCTGACATTGAAGGCAGTTCTCCATTTTCCGTGTGAGATTATAGATAATCAACATGTATATTTGATTTCAGAGTGCATATGGTCTCTTATCGGAATGCTGGTAGAATCATGTGTTTTGCAGTGTTTTAAATCATGAAACTACTAGAAGACCTATCTTGGAATTTTGTTCCTTTATTCTGCTTCTTCCTTGTCCCTTTGTCCACAGAGCACATTATTACTCAGAGTAGGTAAAGGTTTCTCATGAGGTTAATTGTTTTTGTTTTCTGTGTCCAACCGCGCCCCCCCCCCCCCCCCCCCCCCCCCCCCCCACACCGCGCTCATGGAAAGAAAGCTTAGTCTGTCTTCAGTTGAATGAAAGACCTTCTTTTCGTGGCTTGCTGAGAAATAGAATTAATTAGCAGATCTGTTTGACAGCCATTTTGCCTTTGGTATCCAGTCAGAACTTTAAATTGGCAAGAATATTCTGAATGGCAGAGCTTGTCCAGATGCAGAGAAACCCGTTGATCCTGATTCAGTTGAGATGAGCAGACAGAAGAGCTTTCTAGATAAAAGTTCATATAAAAATAATACTGAGAGGTGCTTTTGGCCTGACCTAAAAGTGATTTCACATCTTCAGTCTACGTAAGCTTCTCTGGCCCAGAGGGAAATAAAGATATACTCGGAAAGTTAAAATTTCTAGTAAACTATATTCCTTCTCTCTACTTTTCTTTCCCTTCCTTTCTCTCTCTCTCTCTCTCTCTCTCTCTCTCCCCTCCCTCTCCCTTTCCCCTTCCCTCCCTCTCTTTCTTTCTGTCAAATTTTCCAGGACATGGTTTAATACAGCAATAGATTTAAACAAAATATTTTATGTTTACCTGCTATGCTTTGAGAGTTCTCTTTAAATTTTTTTATTGAGATATTATTATATGTAACATTAAATTAGTTTCAGGCCTTCTCATCTTTAGAGAAATGACTACATATAATAAGATGGATTGTGTGTCTTTATATGGCTTGCTTTCTCAATATTTTAGGTGGGTATTTGTTGGTTTTTAAAAAAAATAAAAATAAAAGTCTAAATACCAAGAAAAGCTTATCTGGATTCTTCTACTGAGAAAATTACTCCCTCACTTTGAAGTTAAGTACTTGTTTTAACGCTAATTTTTATAGGTAACTTTTCCTAGTTTCCACAGCTAATAATAGGATAGCGCATGATTCCACTTCAGGTTTGTTTGACTTTGCTGCTCACACTTACGTTAAATTGGTCACATTTAAAAAATGCATATACATATTAAAAAGTTTCAGTTTGTTGCAAATTAGGTTTAAGGCTCAGAAAACCCCTCTTTGTTTGCAAAAAGAAAACTCTAAATGCAAGAGACCTGGGGCAGCATGCCTGTGCAATAAGTCGTGGGGCAAGTTACTTAATCTCTCTGAATTTTACTTCCCTCATTTCTACAAATAGGGAATCTCAGGTTTTGGCTCCATAAATATTAGCTTCTATTAACTTCTATTAAAAGAAAAATGTCTACTCTTAGAAGAAGACCATTGATGAACTGAGAACCTGCCACAATAGTGTTGAGGCATGAGAAGTAGAACATTGTCCAATAAACAAAGAGCATAGCTAAGGGCATTTGGGTGCTATAAAGCCAATAGGCTGGGATTCTGGTAGCTTAGTTCATTACCATATTTGTTCAGCTTTGAGCTGTTATTGTTAAAGTACTTTGTCTGTGTGTGTGTGTGTGTGTGTGTGTGTGTGTGTGTGATTGTAAAATGTTAAGGCTGATATTCTGACATGAAAGGCAGCATGCATGTGGATATATGTCCCAAATTAGAGTAGAGGCTTCAGCATAGATAGTGGTATAGAGAGTAAACACTACTCGATTTTCCCCCTAATTGTCATTCATACCTGCTTAGTGGATGACTTGGAACATTTGCTAAGGACACATAAGACATAGTTGAAGTTTAAGTGCATTATTTGCAAGCTGTGCCCTGATGTGTCTGCATGGGCTAAGCAGTTACAGCAGTTTGCAAATCTGGGACATGGAGTCTAAAAATATCTTGAAACACTAGCTTGGAAGTTCCCCGTCCCTTCACTGATTTAGCTTTAAGTGACATGTCATTCAGGAAGAACCCAGCAGTGAGATGTGTGCTCTGTTCTCCCCTTGCAGTGGATCATTCCAGAATTGATTGGCCACACCATTGTCACGTTATTAATGCTCGTTTCATTGCACTGGTTCATCTTCCTTCTCAACTTGCCTGTTGCCACTTGGAATATATATCGGTGAGTCTTGTTTGTTTGCTATTTCATGTCGGGGAAGTTTAAAGACATTAGCAGCTTTCTCTTCTCCAATAGAAGAGTCGTGGGACTCAGAGGGGCATTTGCATTCCTAGAATCAGGGTTGAGAACTGAGTGTGGGGCGAGAGGGAGGGAGAACTACAAGAAGCTTGGACGGGAAAGCAGGGAGAGGCCACGGGCAGTATCAGGCGAGGCTCTGTGTGTGGCACAGAGCTCCCAGTCTGGATGTTGAAGCCCAGGTTCTTAAACTCATGGTTTCTCTCCACGTACCCCAATTTCCTTATTCGTAAAAGGAGTCCATCAAGGAGGAAGACTATCATGTGCAGCTACTTGTAGTTGCACAGTGATATTAAATAAATAGGAAATGTTACATGTTATCTGAAGTCCTAAAGGACTCCATAGTATTAACTATAATATATTAAATACAGTATTATCAAGGTTTCTTTAAACAGTTGGAGTCTATTGTGAGTCCGTGTGAACTGGTCTGGATGTGGAACGAGGAGCACGCTTACGGTGCCCTTACCTTCTGTGTTGACTTACAGCGCCGTTCCTAGTTCCCCACTGTGGTCAGACTGCCACCACTATAACAAGTACAGTTCTTACGTGTGTATTTGGCACTTATCTGTTTTTTTTTTTTTTTTTAGTTATGTAAAATTAGACATCGAATTTTTAATCTGAACTATCCATTTACTGTCTTGATGGAAGAGTTTTATTTCATCACAATAGCATTTATTCTAAATCATTTCTGTTCTGTGTTCTTTGAATTGCCTTGTAAGGGAGGTACTGTTCATAAACCATGCGGATTGAGACATTCTCTATTGATCAGCAGAAGCACAGAGATGAGGTTTCTGGTCTGGACATAGACCCTCTCTTTTTATTATCATCTGAGAAATGAGAATAATTATGTCTGACACTACTCTTCCTTATGGAGATGAGAAAGTGAAGGGATTTGCATTAATTGATTTAGAACCTTTTAGATAAAGAAGTTTCTAAGAACTTGATAAGATTGGTTTGGTTTGGAGCCCCCTCCAGTGGTCTTCTACAGAAGATGTGGAAGAGGGTCTCAGTGCATAGAATACGCTTCTCTAGAGTGTTCCTGTATTTGTTTCAGAGGGCAGAACACTGCACCAAGAATTAACAGCGTTGTATCTTTCAAAGGAAAACAGCGGTGGCCTGTGACTTTACCATAATCCCCTGTTCATATGTGGTCTGAATTTAAAACTGCTATGATTGGCTCACTTTTAAAGGTTGACGAATATTGGTTACTTAGTTTTGAATATTTTTGCTGATGAGTTGATTTTCCTTCTAATATGTGTGCATCCTTTAATTTATCAGGTTCATTATGGTGCCAAGTGGTAACATGGGAGTGTTTGACCCAACAGAAATCCACAATCGAGGGCAGCTGAAGTCACACATGAAAGAAGCCATGATCAAGCTTGGTTTCCACCTGCTCTGTTTCTTTATGTATCTTTACAGGTGAGTTTGCCTGTAAAGTGGCCTTTCCTGGGTCCCCTGCCTGCTTCTGATGGGTGAGACACTATTCTGTAGGATTTAGCGTTGACATTGCAGAGCTTTGGGGGGTTATGTGAATTTCTTGCAGTGTGTAGGTTTTTATGTACGTCATTGCATCAGCATTCTGTCTGACCTACAATAGAGTTGCTCTGTAGTATTAGTTATTCCTTAGCTGTCAAGTTGTCAACATGCTTAAACTGTCTTTGCTACTCCTTTCTAGTGTCCAATTGTGAGGTCTCACTGCCTGTTATAAGTATAAATATTTGTAGCCTAAAGATTGTCCCACTCATGGGATACCAGACCACTGGAGCAGCTCTCGGCAACTTACAGCCAGCTTGGCTTATTTTTCTCGGCAATAAGGAACTGAGGTGTGATGCCTATTCTCCAGCCTGCTAAGTGGTCCATTCTGGTAAAACTGCATCAGGCTTTGGTTATAACAGGTTGGAAGTGTAAGAATTAATCTTGGCCGGCGTGGCTCAGTGGTTGAACATCGACCTGTGAACCAGGAGGTCACAGTTCGATTCCCAGTCAGGGCACATGCCTGGGGTGTGGACCTAATTCCCAGTGTGGGGCGTTCAGGAGGCAGCCAGTCAATGATTCTCTCTCATATCTCCCTCTCTCTTCCTCTCTGAGATCAATAAAAATATATTAAAAAGAAAATTAATATGAAGGATTGGCTGTCAAACACTGGACAGCCTGTTTGAAACTTAGATTTATTACTGTATGTTTTAGAGATAATCATGCCACTTTTTTTTTTAAATCTATCATAGACCCATAGATAAAGCAGAGGAAGAAAGTTGTCATGTGTATGGCTTGATTAAGCCTTTATGATGCTAGACGTCAGGCTTAACCGTTGTATCTGAGCTTAATTAGATCATTCCTATTTTTTTTGCAGGTAAATTTTAATTTTTCACAAGGGCATAAGGGCTGTTAGGAAAAACTTGCACTGAATGAAACTTCTATCACTCAGAGAAGTCTTAATAATTAGAAACTGAATAGAGATAGCAGGCTTAAAAAATGTCAGAAGTTGCCCTAGCTGGTGTTGCTCAGTGGATAGAGCGTCAGCCTGCGGACTGAAGGGTCCCGGGTTTGATTCCGGTCAAGGGCACATGCCTTAGTTGCGGGCTTGATCCCCAATAGGGGACGTGCAGGAGGCAGCCGATCAATGATTGTCTCTCATCATTGATGTTTCTATCTCTCTTTCCCTCTCCCTTCCTCTCTGAAATCAATAAAGATATATTTAAAAAAATAAAAATTGTCAGAAGTCAGAGCCATTTTAGTTCTTTCTGAATAACTAGGCCTCCTAAAATCCTTTGGCTGTGCTAATTTCACCCACTAGCATAGAGTAGATTAAAGTTGAGTTTAGATAGTTTCCTTTTCGCTATTTATCTTACTTGCTTTTCTGTTTTTTAAAAACTAGGACAGAAAAGCACATTAGAATTAATTTCTGATTCTCATACCCTACCTCACTGATAATGTGCTTAATTTTTTGTTGTTGTTGTTAATCCTCACCCAAGGATATTTTTCTATTGATTTTTAGAGAGTGGAAGAGAGGGAAAGACAGAGAGAAACATCGATGTGAGAGAAACGCATCGATTGGTTGCCTCCTGCACGAGCCCTGACCAGGGCTTGGGCCAGGGAGGAGCCTGCAGCCAAAGTATGTGCCTTTGACTGAAATCGAACCCAGGACCCTTTGGTTCACAGGCTGACGCTCTATCCACTGAGCCAAACCAGCTAGGGCTAATGTGCTTAATTTTTTTTTTTTTTAAATATATTTTATTGATTTTTTACAGAGAGGAAGGGAGAGGGATAGAGAGCCAGAAACATTGATGAGAGTAAGATCCATCAGCCGCCTCCCGCACGCCCCCCACTGGGGATGCTCCTGCAACCAAAGTACATGCCCTTGACCGGAATCGAACCTGGGACCCTTCCGTCCGCAGGCCGATGCTCCATCCACTGAGCCAAACCGGTTTGGCTAATGTGCTTAATTTTTAATCCTTGTATTAAAGATGAAAAATAAAGAGCAGCCCTAGCCGGTTTGGGTCAGTGGATAGAGCACCGGCCTGCGGACTAAAGGGTCCCAGGTTCGATTCTGGCCAAGGGCACATGCCTGGGTTGCGGGCTCGATCTCTAGTGGGGGGCGTGCAGGAGGCAGCCGATCAATGATTCGCTCTCATCATTGATGTTTCTATCTATCACTTCCTCTCCGAAATCGATAAAAATATATTTTAAAAAAAGAGCAAAGAAATGTAATGTTAAGAACACGATGGTACACCTATTTTCATTTTTGCCACTTTTTGAAGTTAAACCATATGAAGGTATCTTTACCATCATATATATTCCCTTGTTTCTGAAGAGACGAAAAGCAAGCGGGGATCAGCTTAGCTCAAGGTTACTGCTTCATCCTCCCCAGCCCTCCAGGTTTTACATTGTTGGAGCAGAGTAGAGGGCCATTCCCTGGTCTTGGTAGCAGGAGCTTATTGGGACAGCTGTGGGCACAGCACTGTGGTCACACTTCCGGGAGTGAATGTAGGATTAGGGAGCAGTGTCTTCCTTAGTAGACCAACAGGGCGCCTTAAGAATTAAAAATGCACGCCAGTCTCTTAGCTCTCAGTTGTTGAATTTCAAGCAATGGGAAGATATGGGCTGAAGACGGGGATCAGAGGAATTGGGAAGCTGTCTGGGGCAGGTTTAAGGTGTGGTTCTTTACAACTGAGTAGATGACAGGTCACCTGGAAGGGGTTTGATTGAGTCAGCGGCTCCCTTTCTTTCTCTTCTCTCCTTTTTCCGTCTTAGCTTGTCATTTTTAGGCTCATTGCTGTTACCTTACCCCTTGGAGTCACCCATGGCTCAAGGGATCAGGATGAAAGAATCATCTCAGATGTCCTTTGCTCTTAGCTTGTGGTTGCTGTTGTTTGAGTGGTTTTATTTCCAAAATCATCAGATTTCGAATGCAGGGATTTTATGCTGCTCCTTTCTGTGTCGCTGGCCACAGCTTGCCTGGGTGCCTTGCATATGGCATTCCTTCAGGGTTGATTAAATAGAATTAAAGGGGAAAAATGCCCGTCTTCTTTTAGAGATTGGTAGAATCTATGCCGTTGGTTTTTTGTTTAGTTACTGGTGTAGGGGCATCTGGGCTCTACCTCTTAGTCACTGTGTGAGCTGGGGCAGGTTTCTTAACCTCTCTGTGCCTCAATTTCTTCCCCTGAAAATGTCATAGTAATAGTACCTACCTTATCAGTGATGTGGACTAAATGAGATCATGTCTGTAAGCACTGAGGTTTGTGCTGACCTATCGTAAACTCTAAAAAAAATATTGGTTACTACCATTAATCTGTTGTGTGCACCGAGTACACTCAGTATGGTTAACGTTGAACAACTTATACCACTGGTAATGCCAGGTTATTTCTGTGTATTTCATCATTTGATCCCAGTAGAGCAAAGCTGATTCCAGTAAAAGGAAATGATAGCTTGTTACAGTGGTGGTTTTCATAGAGTATTTATTGAGAGACTTGTCAAGCGACACACAGGAGCAGCACACAATCCCTCGGTAAAAGCCAGGAGCCTGGGATTGCTGTAGTTGGATGTTATTCTGGAATATGAAAGTGACGATGCCCAGGTCAGAAGAGCATGCGTCTCAGAAGAGCTCACCATCCAGGGCTAGAACGGAAGCCAGCAGGTGGGAAGATGAGTTGTGGAAGGAGCTTGAGCAACTGCCCTGGGCTGAGGGGCCGGCTTCCCAGAGGAGAGGCTGACTGAGGCCGGACTAGGAATGTCCCAGTTGACGAGGCAGGATGGGGAGGCGGCTGCAGGCACAGGGTTGCCTGTACAAAGATCTGGCTAGGGAATTCGGTTGTTTCCTGGACATAGCTTGTTTTTTCCTAAATGACAGCTCAATATTGGTTTTAGGTTATATTCCACACCCCCACCTTGATTACCTTATTTTTTAGTGAAAAAACATAGGGCACCTAGAAACCCCAACATAGACTTTCTTTTCTTTCTGTATCAATGCCTTTTACTCAAATGGGTGTTCCCAGTTGAGCCTTAGGGATACGAGTTGGGACACAGACTGTGGGACGTGCCTTAAGGACACGTTGGTAACCTGCATTTCTTCTCTCCACAGTATGATCTTAGCGTTGATAAATGACTGAAGCCGGAGCGGCCGTGGTGGGACTCAGCTACACTACAGTGCAGTCGAGGAGCCAGAGATGCTTACATCATCCTTAGGATCGTAACCATAGCAGTATATTTTTTCCTCTTTGAACAAAAAAATATTTTTGCTGTATTTTTACCATATAAACTATTTAAAAAACATGAATTGAGTTTTTGTAGATTTCTGGTTCTCCGCTTTAGCCTGAACCCCAACATGTGAAGGTGTTTGTCCTCGTCTGTGCGTTGAAGATGGTAACTTGGATGTGGGAGCGGGACTGCCACTCCAACCTTCGCCAGAGAAAGGGAGGGCACACTTAAAGGGAGAATGTGCTAGACGAGCAGAGCTGCTCATCACGTGACGGAAAAGGCCGAGTACAAAGCAGCCCCGTTAACCTGGGCAGAGGAAGAAAGTCAGTTACCCTTTGCCTCTATCGTGGCAGCTTCATGTATTTAATGTAAAGATTTATGGGACTGTCAGCGAAAGCCTTTTCCTCAGAATCTTAACAGAAAAAGACATTTTTCTAATCCTTTGATAACCACACCCCTTGCCTCAACACAGGGAATAATCCCTTTGGACTCTGCCATAAAACATACCATGTTTTGCCTAAATGTCAATACTTAAGATTCTGGCCCACTATAAGCATTCAATACAGCTTTGGGGTTAGTCCCTCTCAGTACACTTCTTGCTCCTGTTTCTAATTCTTGGTCTCATTGCTGAAGTAATACGGTCAGTAGTCCTGTGGTTCCCCAAAACTGCCTATGAGTGGATCAGTGCCAATTGACAACATAAAATTACTTGGGGTGTAAGGTGGCTTAAAAATCTCAAAGTTAAATGAAAAACATTTAGCACATTCATTAATTTGGATTGTGGATATGGTCAATCATCATGACTAATTATATCTTTGTCTCAAGTAAGCTCTTTTTCCTGAGGCTATGAAAGAAAAAAGTTTTGAAATGTATGAGGGATCCCCCTTGCATCAATATGACCAAAGAAGCCACCAATCCTCATATCCAAAACGGAATTGAGTGAGCCCGGCCGGTGTGGCTCAGTGGTTGAGTGTTGACCTATGAGCCAGAAGGTCATGGTTCAATTCCTGGTCAGGGCACATACCTAAGTTGTGGGCTCCATTCCCAGTGTGGGGCATGGTAGTATTAGGATGATGGGGTCATACTGTTTGTTGAATCTTTAACAGTTTTAAGTTTTTTCTAGAAAAAATTTCAAGAAATCATTAAATGATGTAACAAAGACCAACTTTTCTTAAGTGGAAGGGAATTGTTTTAAAACACCACTCTCTACTCTTAAAGGTTGGGAGGTTTTTATTCCTGGTGCTGGAATCTGGCATGAAGCTTGAAATGCAGACGAACAATCCGAGTTAGCTCACTCTGCAATGCACAGCTGTATTTAAAGAAAACCAGTAGGAAAACTCCTTTGTTCTCTTGCCTGCTGACCAGAGGAAGCCACAACCCTGGCTCAAAGCAGTGCCCCTTGGCCTCTGAGTGGCTCTGCCACCCTAAGCTGACGGCCAGCATTTGCCTGCCAAATACTAATTTTTCATATTTGAGCTTCCTTTTACTGAACAGAGCTCCACTCTTAGTAAAAATCTTAAAGCCCACTTCTGTAATAATTCACCCCGATGGGGCAATTGGTTTTCTTTTTCCCCCATAAATACAAATGTGCTACAGGTTTGTATACAATGAATGCTTTTCTCCAAGAAGATCTTTAAAGAACTAATACAATTATTATGACATAAATTTTAATTTCAAACTAGAAGTATATTTTCTCTACTAATCAATGTATTCGATGCTTAAGTGCATAATTTCAGATCAGTAATATTTTTGAACAAGTGGGATATGTGAATGTAAATTTACATTCACATATAAAATGTATGTGAATACATTTTAAAATGTAAATTTTTAAATAAATTTACATCTCCTTTAAAATGTAAATTTTTCTAAGTTAATCCATGATTCCACACAATAGTTCTTTAAAAAGATATCCCAACAGATAAAACAGTGCTTCCTTAGACATCAACTTAAAAAGTCAAATTCAGCAAATTGGTTGTTTCAGGTAAAAACAGTACTAAAACATGCAGATCAATGCATATTATGAGATTTAACACAGCAACAATTACTTACTCATTCTGTTTATTGGATTGAAAGGGAATACAAACGATTGGTTAAGTGCTACGCACTGACATGGAAAGGTGTATTAAAAAACAAACAAACCAGTAACACAAATCAAAGTTAATGTAGCTTCAATTGAACAAAATTTTAAAGACATTTAATATACTACACATTTATAAACGTTTAACGAAGGGTGTTTCGTAAATAATTAGTGGGACAAGTGAAAATAAATATCAGAGACCTGAAGTTTTTTATGCTTTAATGAAATAATAAAGCAAAGAAATTTAAAGTACTAAATATAATTTGAGAGGCAGTTAAAAAAAACACACAAACCAACAAAAAACAATACCCCCCCAAATTTAAGAACACAATCCTTTGAAACATTTAATCAGTCCATAGCAAGTAGTTATTACATACCAAAAGCTCTAATGTTAACTAGTTCCACCACAATGCCATGTAAATCTTGACAATTTAGAAATCTTGAGATCAACACAAGTTCTTTTCTTGATCTCTCCAGCTTGGTTTGTAAGGACATACATGCTCTTGTGGATCTAGTCCCCTCGCCACACACCCACATTTTCAAGGAGCCAATAACATTTTTTTCCATCTGTGCCTAAAAATGTTACGATTCAGTTTTAGCACATTGACCCTGATAATGAAAATGTTTAAGTTCAAAGATGGGGACACCATATCAGTCTTATAAAAATATACCAGTATTAACCAAACCTTCAATTCAGAGGGCATTTGCATGTGCACAAGACTTTTAGTAAAACTGACAGGAGCCTAGAACAGCCGTTTCCAGGCCTTTTATGAATACTCTCTCTCTTCCACAGACACACAACACACACATTTTTATACTATGAGTTCCATTACATCCAGGCTATCTGGATTAAGTAGATAGGGGATGAGTTTTTATCGTTTTTGTTTTTGCAACTATATAGGGCAGCTACTATAACAACAGCCTAACAACATTGAAAAATTTCAATTAAGTTCACCCTGTTTTTAGAAAGTGACCATGTGAAAATGAAATTCACCTCTCTTTAAGTTTGTTTATATTAAGTCAAACATGGTTTTTGACTGGAAGTACTATTTTGGAGAGCAACCCCAAAAGAGAGATGCTAACGTCTAAGTGAGAAATTAAACCCAAATCAAAATGCGTATACATTTTAGAGATGGGGCAAAAGGATATTAAGAAAAATGTCTTCTTTCCTCCCCATTCAAAAGCAGCCATCTTCTGCTGTGAAAGAAACTGACATGGATATGTCCCTTTCAAGAGATGTACCATATATTTACCACTGTGAGCAGAGGTTCTTGTGTGCAGGAACCAACATCCTAAAAAAGAAAATTTCAAGATGGGGAGGGGTGGGAAAGAAGGGTTTTCTATTAATGTCACGGAATGCCACTCTAGAGGGAGAACACTCCTAACAATAAATCGCCAGATTGCTACTAGTGTGATTTCAGATTAAGAAAATACAAAATTGGATTTTTTCCCCTTTGCAACTAGCAGGTTATTTTAATTACTTAGTTTATATTTAAAGTCAGGTCATCCCTTTCTGTTCTCCCACCCACTAAAATAGGCCAATTTGCAGGGGCATTTGCAAGTAAAATTTCCTCTGTTTAAACTACTTACCTGGTTTTATGTAACACATTTACCTGGCCAATAAGAGTAACAGAAAGGTAGCTGGCATGAACACTAGTAATTAAACTACAAAAACCAAAACTGAAGCGTAGTTATCCCTCCCAATTCTCCACTCCTAATTCTTTACCACCACCCACACGCGTCTCAGTAATCCCCAAATCCAACACTGTACTATTAATAACCAATTATTTGGAGGAAAAAGACATTTAATTTCATACTTGCTCTAGCCCTTAATCAATGAATAACAACAACAAAAAACATTTTTAAGCACATGGAAATGAGCCTACTAACCTGATTTTTGGGAGCCAAAATTCTCCACTCTATTTTGATCTATGTGCAAAAAGTATTGGTACTTTTCAGTTTATACATTTGTTAATATCTTGTGGCTGGTTTGATAGTTTTCTCCCATATATTCTCTCTTAACCCTATGCCACACTAGTTTTCAGTTACATCTAGGGGTAGGCCATCCTGCTCTTGGGCTCTTTGTATCCTAAGTCCCTGGGTTTCTTCTTCATTTATTTCACCTTTCTCGCACAATCACAGCATGGCAAATGCAGGAGACAGACATTTACAGCAAATTGGCACAGCAAGGTACCAGTGTATGTAGGAAGCGGCCAGTTCAGACATACCTGGAACACACACTCACCTAGCTAGTTGCTGCAGAAACCTTTGCATAGTTGTGACTCCGTTTTAAGGGAGTTATGTCATTGCGAGATGTGCCTCACACGCTCACTCCACTGTTTGAAAGTGTTTGCCACTGGACTTGAGAAGCACTCTGAAAACGCAGGCCTAGGGGCGGCTGGGTGGAGGAGGGCGGAAGCTGGGTGCCTAACTGCCCAGAAGGGGCACACATTTCAGCGAGTGTTACCATGTTCCCGGACACACCGTAACCCTGTTTGTAAACAGCTGTGGAGTGTCTAGGCCCGCTTTCTGTTAGTGATGTTACTGTAGACTGGGGTGTATTAATGGCTTCAGGGTATATACATGAATCACTTAAAATATGGATTTAACTGTACTGAGGTAAAGAGAAGTTGCCACTTAATTATATACAGTTACCAATGAAGATTTTTTATTCAAGCTTAAAGTAAAAAGTAATTGTAGTTAAGAAAAATGAAGTACCAGATAAACTGTAACATATAGTATCTTAACTTAGAAGTATCAAAACAGGAATTCTTGATTCTAAGTAATGATCTCTGCAAAATGGAGCTTAAGGAAATCTTTTACATACCAATTTGATAAAATAATCTGCTGACCACGATTTGTCATTTTCTCTGACTAGGAGAGCTTTTGGGAGAATCCGTGCTATTTTAAGGCCAATTGTGTTTTTCTTTCTTCTCCCCTTCCCCGACTTTCCCGTTTCTCTCTGCTGCCATCCCCAACCCTCAGCCCCAATGGAAGAATTTCTGATATCCAAGCTTTTCCCTTCTTTGTGGATCCTCTAGAGTCTACTCATGGTAATAATATAGACTTGGCTGGGCCCAATGGGGAACTTAGTTCAAGATTTTCTTCACCAGAATCTTATTTTGGGGGCCTTCCCACTCCTCTTCC
Source organism: Myotis brandtii (assembly GCF_000412655.1). Taxonomy (NCBI): domain Eukaryota; kingdom Metazoa; phylum Chordata; class Mammalia; order Chiroptera; family Vespertilionidae; genus Myotis; species Myotis brandtii. The sequence continues at coordinate 1,289,040 of NW_005358689.1, forward strand.
CAGTGTAACAGCTGTGGTCACTGTATTTATCTTCTACTGAAAAAGGGAGGGAATTTCAAAGGAGTCTAAGGATGTTGCATTCAGCTGTTACGAACTTAAAAGCACAATGTGAACACCAGGCTTTTGGCTTATTTTAAATGTGAAATTCTCAAAATTAAAAGTGCTTTTCCATGAAGGAAACCTTTCCTTACACTAAAAGGGGAGGGGAGAGGGACAGACTACTCACAGCACCAGTTTAGAATGAGGTTCAGTATGGCAATATCTGAAAAACTGACAAGGAAGATTCTGTAAATGTATGTATCCCTACATGTCAAAATATTAAGGGCAATTAAGAGAAATGACTATGAGGTTTTAAACCCAGGTTAAATATTTTGTAACCTGCTGAATTCTTCTACCGAGCTGTTATACTAGAAACTTCCAAAGTGGTTATTATCTGCTGACGTCTACTCTCTTGCTAGATCACACCAAACCATTTCCCAAGCTGAGAACAACTGGGAACAAGCTTTGCCGAAAGCCTAAGCTGACTACTGATCTCTCATGTTGATTGCATTTAACATTCTTTTTACATCTTGAATTTCTTCAAGATCAGGTACTGATGTTACTTCAGGAATAAAACAAAAGGGGGCAAACCTTCGCATTATTACTCTGAATGTCCTGTGTAATGTCCTTCCCACACTGCTTCTGACCATGTCTCAGGTGGCATTCCCGAAGAGCGCCAGTTGCACTGCGCATCTGAGTCAGAGGAAACTGTTTTTAAGCTGGTTTAGATTCCAAATGTATACAAAGGAAGTCACTTTGATCCTATAAATACTTCTTAATTTATTTTTTAAAAAATTGTGCTGTTAACCCTTTTACGGGGCAACAAGCTATGTGAAAAGTACAAAACTTTTTGTCAAATGTAGTATTGAGAGTGCTTTTGACATAGTTCACTGGTTTATCATCTGGATCTGTATATACTGTGCAACGGGCAAGGCTAGAATCCATGAACCAAGCTGCAAAGATCTCAAGCTAAATAAGGCGGAAAGATTTGGAGAAACAAAAGGAGGAAATTCTTTCCTATCCAATGTATACTCTTCAGACTAATGCACTCTTTCTATCAAGCCTTCTAAACTGTTAAATAAAGTTTCCAAACAAGCATTTTAAACTTCATTACACAGAAGAGCAACAAGAATGGTATCCCCCCAGACAAAAGGCAGGGGGGGAAAATATATATACTGAGTTCAATGGGTAAGCCTGAATGTAGCACAGTTCTTCACAACCGATGGGGGAGAATTCAACATGGCGTCCAACAACGTTCTAACGACGCGCTTCATCTCAACTGGTTACTATGAAGCAAGGTGTAAATGTTTGGCCCCAATCGGGCTTCAGAAATGGTTCTTTTTTTCATGACGAGCATGTCTGTCCAGCTATCAATCATGTTTGTTTGCACCAAATCCCAAGCCATTAAAATACGACTAATTTAAGTTAAACAGAAGTCGTCTGCTCCAAATTCGCCATCAACTATCCATGCTACTGCATTCCTCTGAAGACAAGACAGGAGTACATGGGAAGGGCGGTGAGAGGAAGAAGAGGGGAGGGGGAGAAAAAAGTTGCCAGTTAGAAAGTTTTAAAATCAACACCATGATATTAAAAAAACCAAACACATACAGGCAAACTCTTAGTACTTTCATCATAATCACTAAAACGATGTGCCTGTATCATATCTCAGACTATACATTAGAGCTAAACTTATGATCATTTTGAATATTGCAGTACTCAAGTGAATAATCATATTGGAATCTTTTACTTTTAAAATGAACCTTGAAATAGTTATGCACAATAGGAAAATCTTTATGACAGTTTATAACAGTAAGACATATATGGCAGTCCAAGGCAGAACTGTGCATTATAACTATATACTTAATTCTCCTTTTAGTAGCTCAGTTAGAAATTCTGTAAAATCACCCTACTTTTTTTTTGGGGGGGGGGGGGAAAT
>NW_005358689.1:1291147-1322620 GCF_000412655.1 Myotis brandtii
GTTTTGTGGGGGGGGGGGGGAATGTATCAACAGCTTTACTGATATAATTCACATGCTATACAATGTACTAATTTAAAGTGTACAATTCAATAGTTTTTAGTATATTCATAGGATTGTTAAACCGTCACCACAATCAACTTCAGAACATTTGCATCACCATTAGCATATACAAACACCCACCCCCAGTCCTAAGCAACCGCTAGTCTACTTTCTGTCTCTATGGATTTCCCCATTCAGGACCATTTCATGTAAATGAAATCACAATATGTGCTATTTTGTGTCTGGCTTCTTTCACTTAGCATATTGTTTTCAAGGTTCATCCAAGTTTAGCATATGTTAGTATTTGAGACTATTCCATTTTATATGTTCCTCAAAATAAAACAAAACAAAAAAACGCACACACAGTATGAAACTCTACTATTATAATAAAAGGTTAGCAAATTCTCTATTTTGAAATGGAATTAAGTGACAAATTTTTATTTAAATGACATGTATAGCATATCTTGGGGTGTTATGATTTTTAAATGGCAACTTCTTTAGTTTCATCTATGTTTTTCAAAATTTCTATTCCAAACAGGTATTACTTTAATTAGAAAAAACACACACACAAAAACATGTTTTCAAGCAGGGGAATAAGAACCCAGAAGATATCTGTATAAAAGGCATATAACCAAATTTCTAATTATAAAAGTTGTTTTCCTATTTTAGGTAGAAGTGAAAATCTTTTGGGGGCTATACCTATGGACCCAAAATACAATGGACAGTTGCTGAATTAGACCCCGACCCTACAGCGGAGCTCACACCTGGCTTACATACTGCAGTGAGTATCCACAGTAATCACACCCACCAAAGAGCAGCGAACTCGATCCCACTGCAGTACACATATCCTCAAGGGCAGCTCTAAAACAAACCCACTTACAATAAATCTCTTACGATAAACCTATTTTCCTACTTCTTTAAATCAAATATGCTTATTTAAAGAAAGAGCTTTGAAATGACTGATAAAGTTAGAAAAGCACATATAATTATAGTTATAGATTTATAAAACATCTGAGAGAGTGGGTCTTGACATCTAAATAGGACAACAAAAGGGGGTTAAGTTTTTTGGTCTTAGCTGATTTCCCATAAGGAATGTTAGAACGTCACGTAGTAATCTACAAATACAGAAAGGCCCTTCACGGTCTGAACAACCGGGAAGGAGTTCTCAAAACTTTGTGACCCACATGCTCTTCACGTTCCCCCCTCATCTCTGGCCATACATCCTCACCTGCCAGTAAGATCTGACCAAGTCTCTTATAGTTTGTAGCACAAAGATAAACAAAATAAAAGCACAGAGAAGAGGCCTTTTCAAACCACAGATGCTGTCCTGACAACCGTCCTCTGGTGAGAATAACTTAACTGAGAGCAGCTGGTCATCTTTCTTACTAAAACACTTCAGTGGGACACACTATGAACAAAACAATCTGTATCTAGGTAAATTAGTTCCTCCTAAGCAAACTACACATTTTACTTGCTCTGTTTGAAAAAAGAAGGGTATGTCATTTACATAAAGTTTCTCATTACCTCTTCTCTCTAGTGCTGCTATCTGGGCTCAGTTAAGCTCTTTCTTCACCTCCAAGTCTTTGAAGCAGGGGACCCACCTTTCAGGCCTGGATGTGCAAGACCTGCAGCCTCAGCAGTTTTCTCCCCACAGCAATGAGGGTGAGCACACTTTCCTTTTAGGGCCGTGAAGGTTTATGGGGGATACATATACAAGCCTGGCATGCTGCCTGGCACACAGGTACATGACATTTCAGTAGCTCCCTTCCCTTTCTCTATCCATCATGCATAGCTCATGCTAGTATGTTACATGCTGTTAACAGATGTTTATTTTTAAGGGTAAAATCCATAATCAAGATCATTCTAAAGTTGCTCACATTTTGTGTACTAGCTCGTTCTCATGAGTTTAAAGTATAAAATGCTTCAAGATTTCTCTAAGATTTTAAAGCGACAACACTAACTAGCTAACTGGTTGTAGATGAGGTGGCATGTTCCAGCTTATTCTCCCTACTGCCACCAATGAAACCACAAAACAACACTGTATGCTAGAGTACTTGAACTCCAAAGGAGGACTGCGTGCACAATCTCTATAAAAGGGAGAAGATAAATGATATCCCACACTTTAAACGGCTGCAACTTTCTAATAAGCAGGGCCGTTTCACCTGGAGAGGAGACGGGGAGCTGGGCAGTGGTGTTACCTTCAATATTCTGGTGGTCTAGAAAAGGCGCTGGTCCCCATATTCTAACGGTGCCATCGTCTGAGGCGCTGGCCATCATGGATGGGATCTGTGGGTTCCAGCTCACACAGTTGACTGTACGTGTGTGCCCTGTCAGCTCCGCAATGGGCAGTTCACTACGTTTGTGCCAGATGTAAACCTTGTGATCTGAATAAACAGTAGTTCAGAGAACAGTTATGAAGTAGTTATGTATTAACAAAACCAGCCTCATCGCACACAGAGAACACATGGCTGGACTATCAGAACTTAAAAAAATATATATATAACATTAACAGTTTAACAAATTACCTGATGAAAAGCCACTTTAATAAAATATACATACATTTCCCCATTAAAAGGCGATTAGCTCTCAAGTCACCACAAGACCTATTTGCAACATTCTGTAATACATGACTCATATATTTCTATACACAAAGTCTTTGAATAGAAACAAATGTAGGTTAGAGATGATAAATTCTATGGAAATGTGGTGACAGAAAAGCAATGTATCCAAATTCAAAGTAGCAATAATAAGGATAACAGCTCAATCTTGACTGAGTGCTTACAATGTACTAGGTACTAAATACATATGTTAATATTTTTTGCATTTACATATATTATTTAATCTTCACCACCATTGTGAGGTGGGTACTATGCTTACCCCGCTTTCAGAGACAAGATTTTTGAAACCTGCCCGTGGTTAACAGCCAGTAAATGGTGAAGCTGGGACTGCCACCCAGGAGGAGCTTACCAGTGAGTCTAGACAACTGTCCCATATCTGCATCAATATGGCTTTGCAGTCGGCTATTTATCACCCCATGAAATGACCATAAAAACCCAAACCCCCACAATTTTGTTTCTTTGTGATAAAACTAACCTTAAAAAAACAAAACAAACACCCAACCAAATAATACAGAACAGTGGTTCAGAGTGCGGGCTCTGTGGTCAGATGACTCCTTCACACCCTCCCTCCGTCACTGGCTTAGCTGTGTAACTTTGGGCACGATGCCCACTCTTTGCAACGCTTCCTCTGAATATGGGGATTCACACTTCCTCACCGTGTTCTGAGGACAGATAAGTTTGCATATGAAAAGGTGTTTTGAACAGTCTAGCACACAGTAAACATCATGTGTTACCATAAGAGTTAACACACGTAGGTGGTGGTTCTTAAACAGAATCCCAGGGTAAATCAGAGAAGTGTTCAACCTGAAGATCTACTGGTCAATGTGGGAACTTCCAGGGGGTGTGCTGTCAAACGAGGAAGTGTCCGAGTTGTGAAAGGTGTGAACTGGTAAAGAAATATGCCCTGGTTTCAAAATTTGTAAGAAAAGATGAAAAGCTGGGACTGTATCTGAACTTTTGGTGTGTGTGTGTTTATGAGAAGCAAAAGCTAAGACAGTCATTGAAGAACTGCATTTGTCTTTCCTAGAAAGTACTTGTTGTTCAGTAATTTTCGAAAATATTTTTTTTTCTTGCATAAAATGCAAATAGCAAAATAAAGCAAAGAGAGAGAGCAGATTAGTTGTTTCTTCTTGAACTGAAGAAGTCAACAGAAGAGAAAGATTACAGGCTTGAAAAGTGTGGATGCAACCAAAATCTGCTGTATTTGGAGGAAAATGCTTTTATGAACACATACCCAAGGAGGATATTTCCCGAAGAGGCAGCCACAAGTAGTCAGGTCAGAATGACAACTCTGCGATCAAGCCCCGCTTGCCGTCCCAATCTAGGGAACCCAGAGCTTACGCAAAGGTACACAATCAGTATGTTCTATATGTTGCCAGCACAGTGAAAGGGCTGGAGGAAAGGCATACGTTTTTGGGGGAAAGGTTTTCTAACTGCTCTATTTGATATTGGCATTCACATACTTGTGAATTTGGAAGGTCTTTGGAATATATTCCTTATAAATAAATAACAAATGAATTACTGTGGTCACCTTCAGAGATAATACGCTCACTATATCCACATGCTGTTCAAAATAAACGTTTCATGTTTAGCCCTACAAAGAAGATAATGTGGTGTAACTACATTATTCATCAGACTTAGTTCTGAAAAGATTAGCATGACTAGGGATAATGACAGCCATACATATTAAAGCACTTCTAGAGAACGTATTATTTTTAAGAGCTACCAGGGTTGTGAGGAATAATTAAGAGGGGAAAACCCACCAGAAGCATGATTGAAGAGAGCACAGGGGAAAAGATCTTAGAGTAGGAGAGGCTAAAAGGCAAGTAGGAGGTTGTATTTAGACCACATCCAAATAGAAACCAGCAGAGAATCAGGGGAACATAACACTGAACTAACAGGTAAAAAAGATGTTTTGACTGGAGAGAAGTAAACTCTCAACTGTCACCTAACGAATCACTCTTCTCTCCTCTAAACGCTGTCTGTCACCGACTTGGGGGGCGGGAGGGGGGTGGAGAATAAATTCATATACTTCATGTTCAAGTCTGAATTCCTAAATGTCTGCTTTTGTCCCAATCCTTACACAGACCTTATACACACAGGAAACACTCACGGATCACATGTGATCCTCTTATTTATGGAGATGAGCTTTTTGGCAAGATCGGGACACTAAAGATCTTATGTAAAAAAATGGTACGTTCCCAAAAGTATTTAGCAACATGATCCAGTTCCTTGGAGTTTCTTGTAAAAGCAGATTCACAGTATTTTAAAAAGTGATGTAAATAATTTGCTGTCGTAGTACTTAGAACAGTATAGTAAGTCCCCAAGAAAAATGTGTTAAATGAAAAATTGCTATATTATGTTTCTTTTTCGTTCACCTTAAAAAGTACACTAATTTTTAATACTGCTTTACTTATCTGTGCTTACATGTTTTAAACAATTTATATATTTAAGTGAGACTGACTACTTTAGGCACATGCTTGCCTGAAATACTAATGCTGTTAGACTGGAGCATAAATTTATTCAAAAAGGTGGTAGAGACAATTCCGTAATTTCAGCCTTTCTGAGACCATATGAATTATCAAACTAAATTACTCTCTTAGGCCATTAAAGAAATGCCATATATCTACCTATAGTCAATTCTGTGCAAGTTCAGGTAAAACATCAAATTAGCCTTGACTTTTTATATACTAACCTCTGATAAAAAACATTTGTCTCATGAAAAAAAGTCAACATATGAAAGGTTTAACTAAATCTTGACTTCATACATGCACCAAACATCTCCACATGGTCAGAACAGGCACTATTGATTTCTTTTTTCTTTCTTTTTTTTTAAAATATATTTTATTGATTTTTCACAGAGAGGAAGGGAGAGGGACAGAGAGTCTGAAACATCGATGAGAGAGAAACATCGATCAGCCACCTCCTGCACACCCCCCACCGGGCATGTGCCCACAACCAAGGTACATGCCCCCGACTGGAATCGAACCCGGGACCCATCTGCAGGCCGACGCTCTATCCACTGAGCCAAACTGGTCAGGGCAACACTACTGACTTCTGATAAGACTCAAGTCATTCCAAAAAAGGAGAAATTAACAGTGTACTGGATAAATAACTCCTACAACTTTAAATTTAACATCTGAACTTGCTTGGAGACATGCCCACCTTCACATATTGAAAAAGTTATAGAACTTTAAACCCACCAATACGTGTGAAAGGATAGTGACACAAATGATTTACCTTCACTGCCACTAGCGATGAAGTCTTCATTATGGCCTCCAAAACATGAATGAATTGTATAAAACCCTTGTGTAACACCTTGATACTTTCTTACTAAAACTCTGTCTTGCAAGTCCCATAAATGAACTCCCTGTAGACAAAAGAGAATATAGGTATTTATTTACACCAACTCAAAAAAGAGTTTTAAAAAATCATCTGTGAATATCCCTTTCCCTAATGGAACATTTTCATTTTCTATTTATGTAAAATGCCAATGTTCTGACAAATTTAGAGTTGATTCTATGCACTTAGGATCAAACACATGCAGTATAATTTAATAAGTGGTATAAATACTTCTGTTTATATTTATAATAAAAATCACAATTAAAATTAGAACTAAGATAAATTTTTTTGAGAATCATATTAACTAACTTACCTGAGTTGCTACATTTAACAAAGCTAATCGGCCATTCTTTGAAATAGTAAAAGACATAATGGGATGATCTTCTTGTACTCTGTAACCAGAAAACGATTTGTCAAAAGCAACATACTAGGAACCAAGGCATTCAAATTATTAAAATGTAAAATGTTCTAGTTTAAATATCACACCTTTGTCTGTAGTCATTATTTACAAGAAATATAATTTGAGTTAAGGATTACTCAGCATCACCTGACCATCAATCCAAATCACCACAGAATTAACTAACACCAAATCCATAAAAACTCTTCTAAAGAGCAAGTTCAACTACACATTTAAAAAAATATATTTTTATTGATTTCAGAGAGGAAGGGAGAGGGAGAGAGAGATAGAAACATCAATGAGAGAGAACCATCGACTGGCTGCCTCCTGCACACCCCCCACTGGGGACCAAACCCCCCAATCCAGCCATGCGCCCCTGACCAGAATTGAACCCAGGACTCTTCAGTCCGCAGGCCGACGCTCTATCCACTGAGCCAAACTGGCCAGGGCTCAACTACACATTTTAATATAAACCAATTAATTATTATTCAATGAATACAAAAATAGTTACATGTTCCTATCTGTAAGGTCCTCGAAGTTATATCCTCGAATTCGCTGGTGTGTATCTGATGCCAGAACAGTCTTCCCGTCACTCAAGCACCAAAGGCATTGCACTCTCACACCTTCCCAGGAGTCAAGGAGATTGCCATCTAAATCCTGAGCAGGAGAAAATGACAATGACCTCGATCATTAAAAATAAACCACCACCACTCAGAAAGCAAACAAAGAAACAAAGCAAGTCCTTATTTTTCTGTAATAAGATTGTCTATTAAATGTTTTTAATCATGAAAATCTCAACACAAGTCAAATTTCATTACACTGAAACCAAAGCGGGAGGGGGCGAGCATCTCTGCCAATCTGTCCTCCCTTCAAAAACCCTGCACACAGATCAACACAAAGAAAGAAAGAACTCCTAAGCTCCAAGTAATGTCTCACTATTAGAAAACAATTCAAACATTCCTTTAAAATTCATTATACCGGGGTCTGTCCTATCATATTCAGAAGTTGAGACATGAAAAGATTACTAACACTGTAATTACAGTTATAAAACTTAGGAATATGTTATGTCATTTTTTAAAATTATGTCACCAAATTTGTAACGTGCTCTAAAGATCAAGATTTTTGAATATTAAAAGTGCTAAGAGGCACTTTACAGATTCGGGAACTACCACTATACCAAGTAAAGTTTCCTAAAGGTTTAGACACAAATTTAGTAAAACGAATTTTAAACATTTTACTAAACTCATGGTCTACACTTTGCATGAACACTTAAAACAAGGTCTTCATATAGTATATTTTAATTTTTTAAAATAAATTTTTATTGATTTTTAGAGAGAGGAAAGGAGAGGGAAAGAGACAGAAACATCAATGAGAGAGAATCATTGACTGGCTGCCTCCTGCATGCCCCCCAATGGGGATCGAGCCCGTGACCCAGGCATGTGCCCTGAGAATTGAATGGGCAACCTCCTGGTGCATGGGATGACACTCAACCAACTCAGCAACACTGGCCAGGCCATATATTATCTATGTACATAAATGCCTAAGTGACTGAATGACCGGTCGCTATGACGCGCACTGACCACCAGGGGGCAGACACTCAACACAGGAGCTGACCCCTGGTGGTCAGTGCACCCCCAGGGCAGGAATGCCGCTCAGCAGACCGAGGGGCACCAGATGCAGGGCTCACAGCTGGCTGCCGTAGCCCGGAGACTGCAGCAGAGCCAGAGCTGCAGCGAGCCTACCGAGCGGTGTGGTGGCAGGCACAGCAGGGCCGGGATGAGCAGGAATGGCAGGCAGGAGCGGCAGGCGGCACTAGATTGCCGGTTTCGCCCGACCCCCGCAGGCCACGCCGAGGGACCCCACTGGTGCACGAATCTGTGCACTGGGCTTCTAATATTTTATAAAAATCAAGTGAATTCTTTCTTTAAACAGAACTAAATTTGCTTTCAAACAAGCAGACATCTGAAAGGGAAAACTAAATACTCACACACTGATAGAACTGCCCACGCTGACCTCCAGTGACAAAGCGTTTCCCATCTGGATTCCAAGCCACACTTGTTAAACTGTCTTCATGTGATTGGCTCATTTTTGTCCTTAGCTCTCCCGTCTACAAAGAAATAAAACTGTGAATAAGACCTTCAAGATACCCCTGTAAAGGGAAAGTGTACAGAAAAAAAAAAAAGAATACTAACTGGGATATCTGGTTAGTTTTCTTAAATTGGCCTTATGAAAAATACTTATAGCACTTACAAGAGAAATTAAAGACTTGAAGAAAAATCCAGGAGTTGAACAATGCCTGGCACCAGTGACCCAAAGAATAGCTATGATGAGATAAACTCCAATAAAATTCCCATCTGAAATCAATTACATTCACAGATTAAAACATGTAATCTTTCCCAAGTAAGATGAAAAGTCTAACACTATACACCTACTCCTTCTGAGTTTCCACGACTTCTCAGGCCACATTTTATTTTAAATATTCCTCAGAAACATTACTAATAGGTAGAAAAACTATGTCCTTTAGGCCAAGGGTGTTAAATTTCATATTCAAGATGCTCAAAATGTAGTAGGGAAATGGGAAAGGAGAAATGAAAATTATTTTTCTGATATGTAACTTTATTTCAACTAAAAGTAACAGAAAAGAGAGAGGAATTTCTGTACTATTTAGCAATAGCCATTCTAAAGCATTCCCAACTAATAAGCAAGGCTATTTAGTGGTTACAACCTTCAGATATCCTCCTGTTATTTTTTCTAAGTTATTCAACTTAGAAGGTAGACACATACCATTTAATCTAGTCTTGATTCCATTTTGTTCATGGATTAGAAACAGGATCTGAGAGAGAATAGCTGCCCTTGGTATAATTAAAAGTACATGGGCATAACTTTCCTGTGAGAAATGGGTAATCAAAAGTAAAAAAAAAAAAAAGAGTGAAAACAAAGTGTATGATCAGGAAATGGGGGCACAAAAATAGAAAACCAGATGTCTCCCTTACACTGAAAAAAATATTCAGCAATCTTAAATCCTTCCACCATATTGTTAACTGCTCTCATCTATTTATTTTTGGGTTGGCTGATATAAACAGTTAAAATAGAAGTTTAGAAGCACAAATACACACGCAAGAGCTAAACCCTCGGCATTTTCTATCCAGGAATATGTTAATACACTAAGTTCTGAAATGGCTTTTTCTTCTATTATGTTCAGGATAGTGAGTATATGAGGCTATTAATTTGGAACCTCCCTAAAAATGTAACGGAACAGTTTGAAAACTGACTAAAAAAGAGCACCCTTTTAGAACAAGTATGTAAAGTCATGCACAGTAAAACAGTTAAGCTAAGAATAGTTTAACTGTCCAGAAATTAAAAAACTGATTCAAAGGAAGACTAAACAGGTACTATAAGTTAAGTCTCTATTACAGGATTATGAAATACAATACTGGTTTGATAAAAATGGCATAAAGACACTTTGGGAATGATTTGGGATTTTAAATTATGAAGTGAGTATTAGATAGCAGAGAACTATAGTTAATGTTCTTCGATAAGATAATGGCACTGGATTATATAGGAGAATGTTAATTTTTTTTTTTGGAGATACGTGCTAAGTATTTAGGTGTAAAATATATCTAATTTACCTTGACATGTTGTGAATATGAATACATGTGTAATGTGTATGTATGCATATTTGTATGTATGTATGTAAGTACACACACAAATGTCTACAACCATTGAATCTAGAATGGTGGGCATATGGGTAATCATTGGGCTCTTCTTTCAACTTGTCTTAATGTTTGGAAATTTCTTTAATAAAAAGCTGGTGTTGAAACTTCAGTAAATGACTGAGCAGTAAGAAAATTTTACTGATATAATAGCAGGATTAAAATTATGGCATATCATCTTTAGGTACATCTTAGTACTCAGATTGTCCTCTATTTTTATTTGAGTCATTTCCATGCAGCTTAATCTTCACTGTCTTGGTAAAAATCAACTTACTTATAAAGTTCCCCAGACTCAAAATCCATTCCTAGAAATTTATACTTTTATACTCAAATCATAGCCTAGGAGTTAAAAAACAAAAACAAAAAACAAACAAAAAATCACCTAATCAGCGTAGCAAAGGAAGTTTTTAATAAAAAAAAATTAAAAATCCTAACTATAAGTTTTCCAAAGCATAAACTGTAGGTAATGGAGCGAACGTAATGCTGAGTTTATCTAAAACGGGCCCTGGATAAAGTTCATGTTTTCATTTAGGAAGAGAACAGTAATAAAGCCCTTAATAGTAAGTACTGAAAACATCATTTAAGTTTACTAAACTAAATAAAAAAATTAAATATAGATAGGGAGATGGTGTGATTGCCATTAGAATAGAAAATCTGATTCAATGCTGATGTCTTCACACTTGAAAGATAAGTTTTGTGTACAATGATGAAAACTATGAAATCTAAAATCTTTTTGGAGATACAAAGTACCATAGTAAATAGCAAGAATTCTACAGTACAGCATTCTTGAAAATACTTATTGACCATTCTTCCAAAAACGCTATTGTACTTAGCATAATATTTAAATCTGTAAAATTTCTGGACCCTTGAGTTCCATTTGAAGAATTTCCTTTTGTAAGAGGCACATTATGGTAATTTTGGTTGAATGGCTCTGTTCCATATAATGAAAATGTGCAGTATGACTATGCTTTACTTAAAGGCTACACCACGGATGGAACTTGCTCACTTGTACATTCCAAAGCCAAAGCTCAGAGCAGTCATCTGGGCCACAAGCAACAAGATAGTTGTCATCTGGACTCCATGCAATATAAGAAACGCCATAAGCATGTCCTTCTAATGTTTTAAGCAGTTTTAACAGGTGTGTGTCCTAGGAGGAAAAACAGACAGCTTAGTTAACCTCCATCCTTAAAGTACTGTTTCATGGGCATGAGAATTTATATAGCTACAAAGATATACTTTGATAATATAATCTGAGGAAGTGCACAATTTCACCCCAACTGAAGCTCTGACAAGCTTGCTTCAGAAAGACCTGTTCATGCTGCAGCATCTTTTAAGCATCTACTTTACACAAGACATTGGCGCTAGATGGAAACATAAAGATGACACAGACAATGTCCTTGGGGGCTTTCAAGGAAACGAAAAACAGGTAGGAGTAGGAAGTGCTACCTCTTACTTATTTTTTAAAACAGCTTTATTGAGATATAACATATACCTAAAATTCATCACCCCCAAAAAGAAACTAATATTCATTAGCAGTCATTCACCATTCCTCTTCCCTTGGCAACTGCACTTTCTCTATGGATTTGCCTATTCTGAGCATTTGATGTAAATGGATCATACAACATGTGGTCTTCTGTAATTGGCTTCTTTAACTTGGCATGGTTGTAGAATGTATCAGTGTCTTATTTTTTTAAATTGTTGAATGATATTCCACTTTATGGATGTACCATACTTTGTTTATTCACTCATCAGTTGATGAACATTGGAATTGTTTCTACTTTTTGACTATTATGAATAATGCTGCTACCACTATGTATGAGTTTTTGTACAGACCTATGTTTTTACTTCTCTTGGGCAGCTTATCTAGGAGTGGAATTCCAGTACTACACACAACTCCATGATTAATATTCTGAGGAACTGCCAAACTGTTTTCCAAATGCCTGTACTATTATTTTACATTCCCACCAGCAGAGCTACCACTTTGGTGGTAATCAATATTAGCACTGTTCACAAACAGTATCTCATTTAATCCTCATAACTCTGAAAGGTAAGTATTCTCCTCCCCCTCCATTTAGAGAGGGTAGAACTTGCCTCTGTTTACAAGTAGGGATATGAACCTGGGTAGCCTGACTCTAAACAACTTGATACCCTTGAGCTGTGCAGGATGAATTGTAGAGAGCAAACATGGAAGTGGCAAGTGACAAGCATGACATCTTTATTTTAGGGTAAGGGCTTAAATTTTATCCTGTGAGTGAAAAGCCACTATGATTTTTTAGGTGTGGGGTACATAGATGATATTTGGCTTTAGGAAGAGAACTCACACAACAATGTAGAAGACGAATCAGAATGAAGGGACACAGGATAAGGACGCCCTTAACAAGCCAATGCAACAGCCAGAGTGAAGACAAGAAATGAGGTCCTAAATGAACAGTCGGGACTGAAAGAGGCCAGATCAAATTATTCTCGGGACATAAAATTGATAGAACAGAACGAGATAGGAAATGTCCAAAGACAACCTTCAAATTTCTGTCTTAGGAGATACTGATGGATATGGACAGGAAATAAGAGGTAGGAATTTAACCAGAGGTGGGAAAAGGCAGTAAGTTTCAGACTTTGGTCTAAAGTTGAAAAAAAAAAAAAAAAAAGAGGATACTAATACTATATTCTCAGAAGAACAGTCTCTCTATACTAATCTACCCAAAGCAAAAATACCATGTTCATGGAATCCACTTACTTTTGCTTAGATTTTGACAGGGGGAATGGGCAAGACTATTGTTTTTAGGGGCAAAGGTAAGAAAACCCGCTAAAAAAACCTAGGCAGTGGGATCACAGCAATTCAATCTTAAGGTTCTCTAAGTTTTTTTTTTTTTTTAAAGCCATTAAAAACACGTACACAAAAAGATCACCCATTTTCTCACAAGTTTTTCAAATAGTATTTGTCATAACAAAATACCATCATACCAAACTAAACCCGTAACATCTCAGATCAGAATGTAAGCATTAACTCTCCATTTCCCAACTAATCTGGCCACAAAAGCCCTTCACACGTAACATCTATTAACATTCTGCACAACCAGAACTCGGACAAAAGCACTCTGGAAAGCACTGGCAAGGAAGTCTAAATTCCTTAGCGAAGTATACAAGCGCCTTCTTCATCTGGCTGCGCCTGAATCCATTAACCTCACTTACTAGTCTACGAAATCTCTTCCCCGGAACTGCCCAAATGCTCTGCCATGTTTTCTTTCATCCAAGGGCCAGTGGTAACTAGCTTTGCCTAAGTAATTATTTACTTCTTCTTCACCTGAGACTTACATGTCTTACTTTCCAAACAAACGTGGCTCTTACACGCTGCTGCGAGAAGAAAGCGTAATAAAGCACAGTTTGATATTGTTGCTCTTTTCAGACATCTGAGACTAACTGCTGAATGAACATACAACTCTTAAGAGTAGTTTCAAAGGCCATGGTTGGATCCCAAACTATTTTCCTACCCTTACTTCCCACTCTATGCCTTACGCATGCTACTCTCTTATTTGGGGGTGAGGAAAAGTCCCCCTCTTTCTAGAATGCCCTGTTCCTGTCTCTCCCTGTGTTATGCACAGCAAGGCTCACAGGAGGTGCTCTACCTGGGAAGCTCGTGTGCTCTCATAAAACGTGATGTATATTGTGTGATACTTATTTCAGTGTTAATTTCCTTTCCTAAACTCTAGATCCCTGAGATCTCCAAGGAGTCCATCAGGAATAGAAGCGGGGATCCTTGAATAAATGAGAGGAAAAGCACATCTTTATTTTTATGAACCATGGGCTAAAATTCCGTATTTCCTTCAATCTTGAATGTAGGTAATTACAAGGTACAGTGTTAGTTATTATATTAGGCAGCATATTAGGCATATTAGTACACTGTTAATAAAAATCTCAAATATTTTCACATTACAGTTGTTGCAGAAATATCAAAATACTATTTATGCTCACTACTTCAAAATTTTGGTAGTTATTAGGTCTGCTGTTACAATTTGTTATTCAATATATTAATAAACAAGCAATGTATTATTATACTGTATCTGTACGATTTTGATAACTATGTTTCACTATAATTGGGTTTCCTTAGTAATTAATATGTAATATATACTTGGGCTTCCTATGTGTTTTGGTTTATGTATTTGAAAGCATTGTTCTGCAGAGGGGCTCACGGGGTCATCAGAGTGACAGGGGAGTACATGGTACAACAAAAAGGAAAGAACACCTGCTTCAAGGCAAAGACTAGCTCTTATTTACTTTCCTCATTCATAGTATATTACAGATACACAAGAATTGACTTGATGTATGTCCTCAAATTTGAATCTCTTATGTTAAAAATACTTCCTTCTATGGATCCTTTTCTCTATTTTTCAACATCGGAGTCCAAAATCTTTATCCTGGGCTAATATATTCTAATTCTAAATTTTTAAAAAAAGATCATTCACTTTATGATTTTAGGTGAAGGACTGCTAACCAAATACATTTCCTTAACCTATCTGGAGCCATGAACGTCTCTGATTGCTTGATAAATGTCCAAGTGGCTGAAAGAAATGGAAATACTTATTTCAACAAATCTGTAGGTCACCTGGTTACACACAACGACAAATCAGATTTTAGAGAGAAGTTAGAATTTTAAATCCAGAATACAATACTGTTCATATGTATCACTGGGAATAAAAAGGGATGTGTGTGTGTGTGTGTGTGTGTGTGTGTGTGTGTGTGTGTGTGTAACAGAAGTTCCACAAATTACACAAAACAATGAAAGATTTCAAAAGGCAAAATGGTAATGAGTCTTTTCTAACTTGTGAGAGAAGGGCATTATATTAATCCATAAATCAAGTATTAACTAAGATAAAAATGACATTAAGAGCAGGTCTGGAATAAAAACATTCCTGGATTTGAGTCTAACTCTTCCATTTACTAGCTGTGAGAGCCTGGGCATTTAGCTTGTGTATCAGTTTTCTCATTTAAAGAAAGGAGATGTTTGTATCTCAGAGAGTTATTCAGAGGAGTAAATTAAACAATGCACACACAGACTTAGTACAATCACTCGCATATCACACTCAACAATTTTGATAATTTTTATACCCATAATCTAGACAACACAGAAAGAAGACATGACAAAAGTGGTTCTTGCAAAATACTATTTGTATGCGCATACTTTAAACATGTGTACTCATTAGACTTAAAACGATCTCTCTTTGCAATCTGAACATCCATACTAGAGTACATACCGGATCAACTTGCCATATGATAACTGTTGTATCTTTTGATCCTGTTGCTAGTTTAGTGCCATCGTTAGAGAATTTACAGAACCACACTTCATTACAATGCTCCGTAAGGATCTGCTGAGTATAACATGGGAACTGCCTCCTAAAACAAAGAAGTCCACAAATAATTATTCTTTCAAAATCAATTAATCATAATGACAAAGTTAAACAACTGATAAAACTTATTTGGAGATCAAAAACTTTAAAAATAAGATATGAATGCATTTGTAAATCTTAATCAAGTTTACAGTGATTTGTCAAAAAAGGCGGTATTATACATTAGTCAAGGCAATCTTAGGGGAAATCAGTAACCCAAAATCTGGTTCAATTTACAATTTATTCTTTTTAAGGGACATCTAAAATCAGAGTAGCAAAATATTTTTAGAAAGGACTGATGCACAATCAAAATTATAGGGCACAGAGCTAAACCCCAAGGACAGATGAAGTCAGGGGAACACATATAATAACAAAAACCCGATTAAAGCTGGACAGACCTAAAAGTAATACAATAAAGCAGACCAAAGAGTAACCCCAAACTCCCCTATGCGCTCATTCTGATGCATCAGCAAATTAAAAACGCACCTGGAAAGCTGTTGAATATTCTGCTGAAATGCTCCCAAGATTCTCACCCACAGGAAAAAGATAAAACCCCTCAAAACAAAGACCTGCTGCGGGTTTGCTCTATAGCAGCAGTCACCAACTGGTGGTCCGCGAGGTGCTCCACAGCACACCCATGCCCCTTCCTGGGCATGAACTTTTTACTTCCTCCTAAAATCTAAGGGTTCCCCAAGCCTTGCAGTCAGGGGAGCAGTGGGCAGTGGCAGCTCATCCCGGGCAAATCCCTTGGTCCTGCCTCCAAGGCCCCCTTTTCTCTGACTTCCTAGTGAGCTAACAACAGCCCGGCCTTGGCTCCCTTCTTTCCTACGACGTTTCTCGGGAGCCAAAGCAGAGCACCGCCTCGGCTCTCCTGTTGTTTCTTCTACCCTAAGTCCTTCCTTTGTTTCACTGTCCCCAGCTCTAACAAACACCCTCTCAAAATAAATAAATAAGAATTACAGGGCACACATCATCCAGTCTATTGACAATCAGTTACATTTGAATGTCACTAAAATGGTAAACTGTCACTATTTTATTGTTACTTAATCTTTTAAAAGACTAATAGCCCCCTGTTTATTAAAAGACTAATTTTGGATGTATACAAGTGATAGTTTACCTATGTATTCAAATAAATTTAAGATTTAAGATGGTGTTAAAAATATCAGTACCTTCCCAAATAAAACTGAATAAAATGTAGCATTTCAATCAAACTGAACCTTAGCATTTTAAATTCCTATAAACTATTACATAATACTTTACTTAAAAATTAGTATTTGTAAAGCAATCTGTGGAGACATCCTTCCATTGATTGCTGCTGAAAAAAACCCACCAAGACATTAAAAAACAACAACACAACCCTATTCTTTACCGGGCAAATTTAACAAAAGATATGTATACATTAACTGTGAAAAATGTAAATAATGTACTATCTAATGAAAACTTTTAAGTGCTGATTAGGATATTTTAAAAAGTTATAATTTAGCCCCAGCCAGTTTGGCTCAGTGGATAGAGCGTCGGCCTGCGGACCAAAGGGTCCCGGGTTTGATTCCGGTCAAGGTACATACCTTGGTTGCAGACTCCTCCCCAACCCCGGCCCTAGCCAGGACTCACGCAGGAGGCAACCAATCGATGTCTCTCTCTCACATCGATGTTTCTCTCTGTCTTCTCCTCTCTCTTCCACTCTCTCCAAAAGATCAATGGAAAAATATCCTTGGGTGAGGATTAAAAAATAAAAGAAAATAGAAGTTATAATTTACTTTATCATAATCAATTTTCTATTCTCCAGAGAGAAGAGCTGGTATTTCATTTCAATGTTAAGATTTAGCTTGTGAAAATATAGTTTCTGGTTTCAATGCTAAAATATAGTTTATAAAAAGGAGTAAAGCAGATAATAAGAAACATCGACTTTTCTTTTGAAGACCAAATATCTTCTATCATTTACTTTCAAAGGTATTGGTATAGAAGTTAAAACACTTAGGAAAAATGTAGGTCACACTCTCATAGATTTCAGTTTCCAAACAGGAAGGCAATCTCTTAACCTGCTGACACCTTTGAATCATAAAGTCTGCCATAAATACCTTTCAGTGTATTCCACCAACAATGAACTCAAGAACCAAAAAAAGATTTGGGTTCACAACTGCCTTAATTTTCACATTGGTCTCAAATTCCCTAAAGGAGCTATGAAATAAGAAACCATATAGCCTTTTAATCTATTATCTCCTCCGACCTCTGTTCAATTTAAATGAAAGACTTACCAAGTCAAAGAATAATCTTAAAGAGTAAAAACGGATAAAGGAAAAGGATCTTTAATTATTTTCTTTTAGAACATTTAAGACACGCACCAAGTAATTACCTAGTACTTTAAGATAAATAACACTTGAAATTTAAAAACAGTAGCACAAATAAATTATTATTTTTTATTGCAACTAGGGAGAATGAGGTGAGAACTCACCTACATGTGAAAGTAGCTTATGCATACCTAAAAAATTATCGTAAATCACAGTGCATATGTGTAAGTTTGAGAGTTACTCCGAAGTTCCTCAGTTTTCCAAAGCCCTCACACTTATGTATGTCTGTCCTTCCTAGTCATGCTCCTTCCAGTTCTTCGATGCTGTCGGCAGAAGAAACTGACCACACGTACTGCCGCTGTTCCTATTTGGTCCCCCAGACCCAAATCATTTCCTTCCTGGAGTTTGAAAGATTTCACAATTGGGTGTTTTTTTTTCAGTATCTTAAAAATTAAAAGCTATGTTTTCATTTTGGAGTTTACTAAAATAGTAGGGACAGTTATATTCAAAATACTCCTAACATCAAAAGTGAAGCCTGAATTTTTACAAGTTAAACAATGTATATAGGTAGCTGTAAAAACAAAACCCACACCAGGGAGTTCATATTGTTAGTCTAACCATTTTTAGCACAACTTTCATTAGGAAAAAGTATTTTGGGGCAGGAAATAATTTGGGCCAAAGTTAAAATAGCCATAATGTCCAGAAAAAGAGCCACTAAGAGATCTCTGGCATCCAAGGACACCAAGCACGTGGACCCTGGCATCCTTACACAATATTCCTTACAAGTCCTTACAAAAACGGCCAGATAAAGAAAATGACCAGCCACGGTTTTCCAGCTTCAGGTCTCAAGGGTGGCTTACTGTACATAAACATATACAGATTTTTCGTACTTTTCAACTTCAGTAGTTCTAGCTTTACTTATGAACAGATGCTAAATCAGACATGAATTATTTTATAGCTACAGGATAAAACTAAAAAAGGAAACATCTTATTAAAGTTCAAATTGAGCTTGTAAAATGTTAGCCTACTTCAGAATTTAAGTTTTCCTCTTACCTGCTACAAACATGATCTATAAGCAGAGACACAGAATCTAGATTATTATCAAGTTTGGTATTGTGATATAGGCACCGATCCCTCTGTAGTTCCACCGCCTGCCGCAGGAGAGTCTGTAAACGCCGTGGGGGAAGCATCACTGATGGTGGTAAATACGCTTTAAATAGAAGATATTTTTAAAAAGAAAAAATTAAAAAACAAAACAAAACAGGATAAACTTTTACATAAGACAGTTACTTATCTTCTGCTGCACTTGCCCCCACCCTAATAATATTGTTCTTAAATAGAGCAGTTCTGGGTTATGAAACATGAGCTGTATGAATATTTATTTGTCTCTAGATGTGTTGCCACTAGAATGGAAGATACTTGAACAGAAGGGCTTTAATATGTGGATCTTCTAAACAACAAACAAAAAAATCAATAAAAAAGAAAAAGGCGGCCTGGCAGGTGTGGCTCAGTGGTTGATAGTCGACCTATGAACCAGGAGGTCATGGTTCAATTCTTGGTCGGGGCACATGCCCAGATTACAGGCTCGATCCCCAATAGGGGGGGTGCAGGAGGCAGCTGATCAATGATTCTCATCATCAATGTTTCTATTGCTCTTTCCCTCTCCATTCCTCTCTGAAATCAATATAAATACTAAAAAAAATAAGTTAAAAAAAAAAGAAAAAGGCGGTAACAATGAAAACAAAGTTAAAGATGATGTGTGAGAGGGAGACTATGCATCACTAGAAGTATAAGAAAAATCTCCAGTTAACAAAGAACAAGTCAAAATCCTAGAACAAGCCAAATTCTAGTTGCTTCTAATGCCAATGAAAATTCAAGGAATAACTGGTGTCTTGATACTGATACCAATCCATTCTGATCCTTTAATGTCTTACACCTCCCAGTCACATTGTTTTCTGATTCTCAGAATCTCTGTTCTCAGATCAACATGAAATATAAAGAATAACATGACTTAAGCACAGAAGGAAAGATCTTTTATATAAAGATGTGGCAAAATGAAACTCCTACCCTAAATTGGAAGCCACAGAACATAGTTGAGGGGAGGGTAAGACAATTTACAGAAGAAATCTGGGCCTTATTATTGAAAAGACAATATTTACAACACTCATGGTTTACATATATTTTTGCCTAACCACAGCACTTTTCCCACAGACAAAATCTTATGGGGAGCATCGTTACATAAAACAAATAAAAGGGGAACTGCCTGGGACCAGCACCCTCACTGCCTGTGAAGGGTAGCTTCTTAGACTCCATGGTTTACAGGGTCTCTTGATGGACTTCCCCACCACCTTTCCCTAAATAACCACTCAGTAAGAGTGTGTCTAGACACAAGCCCTTCTAATTGGCTCACAATAGCGATTTCTCATCTAAGAACAAATAGAGACACCAAAAAATTAAGACTCTTACTTTGAAGTTTGTCCAACAGTTTCGAGCGGGAAGCTGTTCCTTTGCCTTCCCATTCTGCTTTTGCACGTAGGTCTTCTGCATGGCTACACATCAGATACCTAAAAACACGACAGGGAAAGAACCAAATAGCAAGTCCTTTTCTCTGGATTAAAAAGAATTGGAAAATACTGATTCTACTCAAGATAGCTAGTTCTTACTAAGAAACACTTATCAAGAATAAACTTCTGGAGTGGACCCAATTCATTAATACAACCTGGCATCTGGATATAATTAAAAAAATGTAACATAACAGAAGTAGCTAAATACATGTAATTGTTATATTATCTATGAACATATTCTCATATATATTGTAATCGTTATCTATATTTGGCTCTTATTGTGTGCCAGCCTCTGTTATAAGCACTCAACATCTATTATTACTTCATTTAATGCTCATAACCATCCTGTATGAAGTATGCCCTCTTATTCTAGTTTTATAAATGAGGAATTGAAGACAAAGAGTTTAAGTCACTGACTTAGGGTAAAGTTAAGAGGCAAAGTAGGAATATGAATCCAGACACTCTAGCTGTAGAACTTGCTCCTAACCACCATGCTAACTTAACAGCTTTCACTAGTAATACAAAACAAAACCTTAAAAGTTATATTAAGTTAATTAAACAAAACAACATACCTTTAAGAGATTATCATAAACGTCACTCAAGAAATGGTATAATTGGACAACCATCCTTGTGTCATCCTGTGAAAGGTACTGCGATCCCAAAGCAGGAAATTTGGGAACTGCTTTCTTACTCACTATCTGTGCCGAAGGAGGCATAAACGCTAAAGTTCATGGACTCTGGAGAATACATGAGGGCCCCCTGCTGGAAGTGTGACCCTGACCTGGTTCTGGCTCTTCTCAGAAGAACGGGCTTTAAAAGTAAAAGAAGTGAAGGCATTATTCAAACATGGAGATTAGACCTGGCAAGTAACTCTCCTGCTATTTTTTGTCTGTTCTCAGACAAATCTGTTCTTCTCACTTGTAAAGAGGGTATGAAACAAGGCAATAAGAATTAAGTGAGATGGAGTATGAGCATATGAGGTACTCGGTCCACTTCCTGGTATACACGTAGAGCTTAATAAATGATAATATAAGTACCAGAAACCTCTCAGTTAACCCGAGTATCACCTCCTCCTTTTCTTAACTGCATAAAGCATATTGCACTTAGCATTTAAATCAATTAATAGCCTTTCACCCAACAACAGAACTACTTGTTCTCTTGCTATTTAGTATATAGAGCCTTAGCTGATGAGAACTTAATTTTAAAAAAATAGTATGAGTAGTTAGATTTACGCTGCATACTGCAAAAATTTGATTTCTAAAATAACCTTTTGGGAGTAAAATTTATTATCAATAATTCTGAGAAAATAATTTACTTTTTAAATTTTGCAAAAATAACCTACAATGGTTTCTGCGCCCTTTTGAAAATATGACACCTTAAGGTTTCAAAGGAAGTCACATGTATAACTGAAAACACTGGACTGAGTTCTGATGTCAGTTCCACATCTTGTCACTTCTAGGCCATTTACTTATGTGCAATAGTCTAGGGACAAACTTGATGAAGCTCCCTGCAGAATAAGACCGCTGTGATTAAAGTGTATGCACTACTGCCAGAGCAGAAAAGCCCACCATGTGAATGCCACTTAGGTGACACAGAAATCAGACACCTCTGAAAGAGGTAATCCGCATGAAGTAATGTGTCAGCTACAATACTGAAATATCCAGCAGAACGGACTATTTCAAGATGTAGCAGTGGGTCAAGACCAATGATTTTGGAATCAGTCAAGCCAGGCTTTGAATCTTGGCTGACTTACTAGCTGTATCTTGGCCTGCTTACTTCACCTGAGGCTTCGTTTCCGTATCTGCAAAAACCCTAAAATGAACCCTGTACATCTTAGGGCCTATCTTCTTGTATATATTTGAAAACTCATTATGTGTCAGATATTGCTCTAGATCAGGGGTGGGGAACCCTTTTTCTGCCCAGGGCCATTTGGATATTTATAACATCGTTTGCTTAATATAAATTTATGTTGCTATGAAAAAAGCTCCTAGATTCATTGAATTTCGAGTCCCACCTGTGGTTGCATGGCCAGACCAAATGATTTCATGGGCCTTATATGGCTTGAGGGACGGACATTCCCCACCCTGTTCTAGATGCAAGGGGCCCTATCATATAATGAAAAATGCTATAAAGAAAAACAAATTAAAAACAGAGTGATGTGACAGAGAATGCCTGGTGGGTGGTCTCAGGAGTGGATATTTGGGTTGGGACCTGAGCCAACTATGCAGAGATTAGGGAAAGAGCATTTAAGATAAAGGGAATAGGCAGTAAATGCCTTCATGTTAGTGTCACTACAATAATGAACAAGGGAAAAGAGGGCGGGAAAGGATCCGGGCCCTTGTGGGCCTGGGCAGTTCTTGCGTTTTAAGCCAGAAAGCCAGCGGACAGTTTTAAGAAAGGAGAGAAATGGTTAATGCATGGTTTTGCTTATATGTTTCTGTGGCTGCTGTGCAAAATATGCATTAAGGGAGGGAGAGGCGCTTATGGCTTAACTAGGGTAGAAATTGTGGAGGTGAAGAGAAACGGACAAATCTGGGATGTTTTAGAGTTAGGCCCTTTCCTGTCTTCTTTCCCTCCAGCCTCCCGGGGCGTTACCTTTGCCTTTCTCTCTCCTAAGTTCCAGTGCCCTTCTTCTGCCTCTATAACTTGTTTCCTGAGCTTATGCAGCCCAGCTGGTTCACTTCTACTACCTCTAGAATTTTCTAAATGAATTTTCTCTTATAAATTTTTTTTTTTAAAAAAAGCAAGGATGAGGCTTAAGTTTTTTGTCTGAGCAAGTGGGTAAAAGGTCTTACCATTTACTGAGACGAGGAACAGGTCAGTGAGAGTGAAGTGGGTAGATGGGCAACTGGAATCAAGAATTTTGTTTTGAACATTTAACTGAGGCACCTATTAGCCAAACGGAGACTGTCAAGTAGGCTATGAGATATGTACGCTGGGAGTTCAGATGAAAGGTGAATGTAAGAGCCACCAGCAGATCGATGGTATGTGAAGGCATGGTACAAAATGAGGTTACCTTGGGAGAGTGTTTAGACAGAACAGAAAGGAGGTCCAGAACCAAGCCTTTGGGCATGCTAACTTTTAAAGGATTGACATGAAAATAATGAGATTGTACATATGAAGTGCTTAGCAAGGACCTGGTACAAGATAAGTGTACATTAAGAGAATATACGCATCAATTCTGGAAACTTCATTGCTTATTAGTTTTGTAGAAGATTCTGAAATGGCCTTTCACGGGCAATACATATTTCTTCTTCCTTTTACACACTTAAATATTTCTCTATTTTAATATGGAAAGCTTCCTACCAGGACAAAAAAGAGTACATCTATAAGTGAATCTATCCCAGGTTAGTGTTACTTAAGAATTTAGCAATATTCAGATCTTGGAAAAATGTTAGAGATGTAACTTTGAAAGCTGACCTTGATAAAAGTAACAGCCCCTCCATCACCCTGGAGTCTAAGAACTAGGCCTCCTTACCCACTAAGAACATGAATGCGCTCTGTATTGTATTTCAGTGGCGTCAATTCACAGCGTAGAACTTGAAGTGCCTCCAGGACCTTGCCATCCTCCAGGTATTCCAGGTACTTCTGCTGCAGCAGCAAGAACTTCATCCTCTGACATGACAGAAAGCAGCAGTCAGGGGAAAAAAGTTGATGGAAGGTTCAGAAAATGTTTGTGCCTAAACAGAACAGTAGAAACCATTCTACTACGCCCTTTGACAATATAACTTTTTAAAAAGCTTTAATATGACTCAAAATATTTGGGTTTAATGGAGTCACAGTATATTAAATGTGACTTTGCTCAATTTCATGTCTTAACACAACAGTTTTGAATAATCTCAAATTAGATACGATCATTAATGACATCGAAACAGGAAAGAATGAATTCTGCCCTCAAAACATTCACCTAGAATTTTATTTCTTCTATAAAAATTTAGAACTATTTACAGTATTCTAAATTTTCTTTTTAAAAAAAGTCTGGGACTTTTATAATGGGCAGTGGGAACATTTTAGGGAACAGGTTTTGGAAAAAAACACAGAAAATTCCATTAGTGAAGAGATTATTTAAAATCCACAAGGTGAAAGAAGGACTATGTAGACCAGAAAGCAGACCTGGAGACATGAGGTAGAAGTTGCAAAGTGTCAGATTTTGGCTTATCAAAAGTAAGAAGAGCTGCCCAGCAAATGGACTAAAGGTTGGTGCGCAAAGTACCGAGTTTCCTAGGACTCAAGTGGACAAGCATAAGCCTGATGGGACTCACTCTAAAGGCAATAAAGGTTCAACTCAAAGGTTTTTAAGAAGATTCAATATTTGTATTTCTGGGTTGGTAACAATCTGATCACTGATACACATAACTATGAAGCACAGACAATTATCAGCTCTTTCCCCTTAAAGGATAAACCATTTCCAACTTATGAAATACTTCCACATTTAGTTTTGTTTATTTCCCCCTGAAATGTGCTGGGCTTTAGTATTTTCTAATGTTCCTTTACTATATTATTTTAACTGGAAAGTAACTTGAAAATCATAGCAGCTTTTTGCTAGAGCAAAGAGAGATTTATGAATATCAAGTTTGGAATTTCTTTTAAACCTTAAACCTAATTAAGGACACTGCCTAGAGGGACTTTCACTGTATCTGCTACCTGGGGAACTTGCAAGCCAACTGATGTACATAGAGAACCTTGTTAGTAGATAGGAAGTGTTAGTTATACTTAGAGAATCCAAGAAATAGTGGTAAAAATCTCAAATCCACTTACTTTAAAAAGCATTTACTGCTTACTTTAAACACATTAAAATATACTTCTCTCAAAAGATGGTTTGAGCCGAAGCCGGTTTGGCTCAGTGGATAGAGCGTCGGCCTGCGGACTGAAGGGTCCCGGGTTCGAGTCCGGTCAAGGGCATGTACCTGGGTTGTGAGCACATCCCCAGTGGGAGATGTGCAGGAGGCAGCTGATCGATGTTTCTCTCTCATCGATGTTTCTAACTCTCTATCTCTCTCCCTTCCTCTCTGTAAAAAATCAATAAAATATATTTAAAAAAAAAAAAGATGGTTTGAAGAAATTATCATTTATATATGGAATTAAGAGCATCATATAACTGCTCTACAAGATTTCCTATTAGGGAGTATTTAGAAGAAAGGCATAACCTACAAGCTTATAAAAATGACTTCTAGAGAAAATAAATAAAAACAAACCCTCTCATATAGATTAGGCACACATTTAAATACATCTTTTATAACATACATTGCTTATGCTTGGTAATAATCTAATCTTAAAACTATAGCTAAAGAACAATAGGAAAAATTTCCAACTATGAGATAAGCTCCTATAACTCTAGAAAAATTACACTTACCAAATTTTACACAGTTACACTGACTAAATGAGCATTTCAAAAACAGATTAGTTTCCAAGATGCTCTAAAAATTGTTGCTGTACATGCAACCGTAAGTTTACTTTTATATATCAAATTAAAAAATACTTTGAAGTCCATCAGGTGACAAAAAAACAAAAACAGAAGACTAAATAAAACAGAACAATCTAAAAATCAAAACATATTTGAAGTTCATTCTGGATATTCTCACCATTTTATCCTTTTAAAAACACTTCAACTCTTTATGAAGAGTTCGTCTATTTCCATTTATCAGTATACTGGTAAAAGTTTCATATCACATAGTGTTTTTGATTCAAATTTGAGAATCATATTTTGTTACAGAATTTTTAAATTTAAATGCCACATGGAGCTGGCCAGAATTTGCATTTCATTTCTTCACTAAATTTTCTTAACAACTGGGAATTTGGGGGGAACGTTTTTTTAATTCAGGGCAAATTTTTAACTTATTTATTTATTGGGTATCAATCATTACGTCCTATGCACACCCCTCTGCCATTCCAATGTGTGTAGGGACAGTGTCCCAAGTGCTGTTTCCCCCTTATTTCCCCACCAAGATCCTGCTAGAACATGTTATTCTCTTTCCATGGGGCAGAGGAGGAGAGGAGAGGAGAGGAAGGCAAGAGAAGCCAATATAAACACGTTTTTCTGTACACAGGGAATGCTATAAAAGCAGTGCAAGAACATTTCTCTCTGAGTCATTTTATCCAGATTAAGACAAAGAATATCCTGAAACTGGTATCAAATCTTGGTGGTGCACATGGCAGAGAACATACTGCTGACTCAGCACAGAAAGAGATGTGGTTGAGAGAGAAGATACTTATTCTACCTAAAACCAAGCATTTGAAGCACATGATAAGGATGGCGAGTAAAACTGTATTTTACTTCCCAAAATTTAAGGCACAAAAATGCAAATATAGTTTCAAGAAAATAAAGATCTTTCAAAAATGATGTTAAATTATTTACTAAAAATGTTTTAAAAAGAAGGCAAAACTCAAGTCTGCTGAAATGTGGGGTCAGGGCTTTACTCATGGTTTTTTAAAAGATCACATGCTTCTTAAATGAAGAAGGAAAGAAAAGAAGAGAAAGTGAACTCTCTTTTCTGTTTCCCCAACTCCTAATTTTTTAGATTATTTCTGGTGTCTGATAACTTTGCGGCATCTTTGGGTCCAGCAGTGTTTCTTTCTCTTGCTATCTAACATAAACTTGACATTGGTAAGTGAATAGGACAGCTTGAAAGATAGTTTCACATGGTAAATCTGGCTGTTGCCTACCCAATATTTGTATTGGTTTATCCTTTCCTCCCATATAATTACACTGAACTCAATGTTGGGGGGGAAAAAAAAGAACTCAAAAGTTACGATACACAGGAAGTGTGTTTATCAAGAACAGCCTCTTAGCCAACTTAGTAGTGGTTCTGACTAACTCTTGAACAAGGTTTTAACCAAGTTATATCAATTAAATGACTCAGAGGAAAGGGGGAATGAATTATATTTAAATGATGGCTCTCAAAACTCCTCCCTATTTGACTTTAAAATATACTACTTCATCTTTGCGCATTAATATTTGAACAGTTTTGTTAAGCATTTCAATTATATTGAAAAATAAAGAATCAAACACATTTAGACATATAGGAGTTTTTTATGTTATTGACCTCAAATACCCACCCCAATTCCTCAGACATGGCTAAGCATATTTGAACCCAAACTAAAAAAAAATGTTAATTTATGAGCTCAGCTTCCAGAAAATCCAGAGCAAATGCTGCTATTTCTGGTATTATTTGACTGGAAACCATTTAAAAATATGGGGGGTAGGGAAAGGGAGGTGTGCAGGGGAAAGTGGAGAGTGGATCAGGTCAATAAAAACATTCAGGTTTAAAAAGTAAAATACAATTTTAGTCTAGACTAAGTCATCAAGTGTGTCTGGCTACAGTTAAAATAATTATGTTAAAAAAAAACACACCCACCAAATAGTTGTCTTCTAAGACATTACTACAAACTTATGCTTACATTAGATTATCTTCTGGAGAAGGAGGGGGAGAGGAGTAAACCTAAACATACTTAGAAAGGTGAAAAAAAAAATGCTGAACTGCATTTTTAAAAGCAATTGATTCATCAATGCTCAAAGTAAGATAAAAACTGGAACCCCTTTCTTTGTATAAATACCTAAACAGTTTGATGGCGTGAGGCTCAGCCAGAGATTTAATCTTCATCTTTTATTAGATCCTAGAATGTTCTATAGACTGAACAGGCTGTAAAAAGAAAGGATTCCTCCTTATTATCTAAAACTACCTTTATTCAGTTAACATGTTGCTTCTAATGAAGGTTTCTAATGAGATACAATAATCATCAAAATCCAATACAGAAGTCTCAAATTACTATAAAAACTTAAGAAAAAGAGGAAGTGAGCCTATTCAAATTTTTACTACTAAATTACAGATACAATTTGGGTGAAGCTTAAAAAAGGAAAGCAATCCTCCAAGAAATCACATCCTTATTTTAAAATAGTCCATGGGCAAGTTCGTTACTGTCACCATATAAGCAATGCTAGCTTGTCTGATGGGAAAAGAACCCCGATTCTTATTTTGGCTTTAAATGCCTTGATTTTATTTTAGGGTCACCTTCCATCCCACCAGAGCTAACAATTTATGAAAAGCTGGCCAGTTAAAATATGCTTGTTTTTCTTTTTAAAACTCCAAACACACTAATTGGGGAAAATTTAGTCACTGGAAAATTTGTAATCCTTTTGAATATAGATGTTTGTTTATTTTAACTTCTGTGTTTTCATTTTAAAAATTGACCATGGAATTGATTATTCCATGAGTTAATTAATAATCAACCATCTGATTCAATAATAGCAAGTTAAAATTTTTAGTATTTTAAATTCTTAGTAAGAGAAAAAAAGATAATCAATTTAAATGAACCAGTATTTGTTCATATTTGTTTGCACCTTTAATTCACCTCAAGGCCATTCTCTAGGATTATATAATTGTATAAAATCACATTAAGAATTTGAAAACTTTTGTAATTAAGATTTGTTTTTAAAACCCAAAAAAACAAAAACAGGAGACTCTGTTAGGTTTACAGACAAAGGCAGAAAGATCAATGTTTGACCCAATTAAAAAAAAAATCAGAAGTAACACTCATTTACTAATATTTAACAAACAGCTGGTTTCCTTACTTCACTTCCTATTCACCCTTGTCCCTCCCCCACCAGACAGGAAATTGCTTCTGACAACAAATCAATCAGCTAGAAGTAAAAAAGCCAGCAGGAAGAGGCCAGGCAGCTGATTCTTCATGGTTTCCAATCACAAGCACTTAGAAAAAATTGTATCCCCTCCTCTCTCAGCAATATCTACTGAAGAGGTGAAGCCTATCAGTATAAAAGATTCATTGAGATTTATGAAAGAGGCTACCAAGTCAACTACTCAATTGATCTTGTTGGGGAAATAAGGCCAGTAAGCAGAACCCAATGGTCAAATACACATACAAACCCTCACCAGAGTCATACTTATTATACAAACTTTGACACTGTCAATTCACACAACTGGAATGCAAGAATGGGAAATGGTGAGCACACCAATAGAGCTGGGTTGAATGAACTATAATTATAATTGCCAAAGATGAAAAAAAATTAGTGTGAGCTACTTAAGGCCTATAGACATACATACACCCAAATACATTCTTTACCAGCACATTCAGTATTTTTAATAATCTAAAAGTATAATTTATCCTTGATTCTAGAAGTATAGAACTCCTATGAAACAGCACTAAAAGCATGATCTTTCAATATAATTTTGTATTGAGCGTAATTTGTAAATTAGGTTCAAAAGACACACTTATTATACATGATTTTAAAAACAGAACTCAAACTTTAACAAATCATAAACACTCATCTTAGTTTATAAATTTAATTATATGAAATTTAATTCTTTTTAGGCCTTATCTTTTATAAGAGGCAGAAGCCTAGAGTTATCAATAACCTATTAAAATAAGCATAAATGTGAAACTAAGAACAAAAGTGTATTTACCACAATTATTCCCAACAACGTTTGAGAGATTTCAAGTGCGCCTCTTACCACAATAGCATGAGGAGAATGCACTAAAGGCTTTAGTTCATTCAGGTCATTTTCTGCCTGCAAAAATTGGTATAAGAGAAAAACAGAAATGTCACAACCTGCACGTCAGATATATAATTTTAGCAGCAGTCACACAGCTCTATAGGCCCTACTTTACCTTATCCCAGTCTCCTTCCATGACATGATTTCGGAATTTGGTGGCAGAAGGATGTTCTAAACGACATCCTGACTCTTGCATGAGGAGATCAACAGTCTGGCTGCAGGAGAGATACAGTGTAAAAACGACCTGACCAAGTTCAGGGTTTACTCTTCCAAACAAGTGAATGTCTATGAAAACAGTTGCCAACGTTTTTAAACTAATCTCAGGAAGAAAAAAGAAATAAAGAGCTTTCATGTGCTTGGCTAAACCAACTTGATTTTTAAACTGCCACCTTCGTTTCTATCTAGTTAAGTTAAAAGCCTTCCTGAAACCAGAATCAAAGTAAGTTCTTTCTATTCTGCCATTTAATGCCTCAAAAGTTTAAATGAAGTATAAAATTCCTAAAAACATGTTGTAACCAATTGGTTAAATAAATGGAAAAAAACAAACAAACACACACAAAACAGGATCTCCCTAACCCTGTGACATTTCGTAAGATAAAAAATGTTAGCTCCATACAAGGTGATAGCGATGACTTGCCATTGGGGGGAGAGTCTTACATCCAGACATCATGTTTGCATAGAAATTCTAGTAGGTCAGTCTTTAAAATGGAAATAAATCCAGCCTCAAAAATCATCCCCTTTCTCTCTATCCTAAAAATAGCCAATTTACTATGGTGTGGGTTCCAAACAGTCACGAGGTATTTCCTCCTGCTGCTGTCAGCTTGCTTCTGGTCTCAGTAAGACGCTGTTGGCACTTACAAAACCTATTTTCATACTAATTCCTTTTCCTTCGGGCAAAGAGGTGAAATCTTCCTATATCTCTCTTTGAAAGCATAAAAGACTCATCAAAAGTGGCCCAGATATTTTGACACCTAAGAATCTTCCTTTATCAGTTCTTACATGTTTGTTTATGTTTCAATGTTTTCTTACTCAGCCCCAGTTATTTTTCAGCTAAACAGTGCCATCAGCCATCTGCCCGAGAATCAAAATACTTATGTCACCTTAGAAAAGTGCTCTTTCCCCCTCCCCAGAGCGAATGTGGACCCAACACGACCACACGGGCCGGCCCCGGAGCGTGTTTCAATCGCCGCTGGGAGCTGGGAAAGGCTGCGGCGTGTTCCCCCTGCCTCTGCCTGGGGCTCCTCGGCACCCCCCAACCCTACCTCCCCCCTTGGTTTTTCTTTGTGCACAAACGGTGGTTTGGAGCCAAGGTCGCCGCCCTCCTTCACCCTATTTAGGTCCAGAAGGCCGCCTCAACTGTACTGGACAATAAACGATTCACCAGGTCGGATGCCCCCTTTCAGAGGCAGCCGTCTCTCGGCAGTAAATCGGGGTTCCGGTCGGGCTAGGGGCAGGCCCCCGGGACACACACACACCCGGCGGGGCCCCTGCATGACACCCGCGCGGCCTCTCCCAGCAGGACTCCCCTCCGATGCACCCAGCCTCCTCCCCCAGGATCCCAGCCCCTCGTTCCCATAAACACTTGTAGGCGACGGCCTCTCCTGATTGGTGGCTGGCCGGGC
>NW_005358689.1:1322971-1323171 GCF_000412655.1 Myotis brandtii
GGCTCCCGGGCCCCAGGACCCCAGCTCCCCTCCACCGCCTCCGGTCTGTCCCCCCGTCTGTCCGCACCGGAGACTTACTTGAGCCCCAGGCCGTTCAGGTGCTGCCCGATGAGCCGAATGACGTCCTCATCCGACTGGGACAGCCGCTTCTTCTTCTTGAGGCTGCTGCCCAGGTCCGGGGTGGCCAGAGCCGCGGAGAA
>NW_005358689.1:1324446-1336869 GCF_000412655.1 Myotis brandtii
TGGGCCCCCCACCGGGACCCCCGGCTCCTCGTCAGGGTGGAAAACCTCGGCTTTCCACGCCGGCCGCCCCGCGCGGCCTGCTCGGGAGGTTTGACATGAGCAGCTGAGAAGCTGGGCTCCACCCGGAAGCGGAAGTGACCCCGGAGGGAGCAACACCTGACAGGGACCGGGCGGCCCTCAGACCCCGCGGTGGGCGGGCGGGGAAGGGGTCCCCCCTCTCTTTCCCAGCACTCGCCCCGAACCCCCTCCTCACCGCCCGCCCGGCGCCGGCAGCGGTCACAGGACAGCCATGGCCTCCCGTCGCCCCCCATGGCGCCTTCAGACTCCAGTGGGGACCCCCTGGCTTGAATTTTTAGGTGGAAACGGGGGTCACAGCCACCTGTTCACGTGGACGGGACGCTGGGCTGAGGCTGGACCGCCGGTGGCCGCTCTGCGGGACCCCACACAGTCTTGTAACACGGATGGGGTTGGTGGTCTTAGACACCTGACGCGGACGGACATTTTCTCGGAAATTGGAGCTTCCCTGTTGGAAAACCATCGACTCCACGAAGGCATGTTCTACCCCCCCGAGTCTCCTGATTCATGAAGAACTCAGAGTAAACTTGGAGGCCCTGGGAAGACAGCCCTTTTGAGATTGGGAAAAAATTAATTTAAAAAAGATGATGTTTGTGAGAAGTTAGTCAAGACTCTGAGCTCCCTGGGTTCTCAGGCTGGAAGGAGGCCGAGGAAGCCCAGTGCCCGTTGGGACACTCAGCTCTGTTGTCCTCCTGTCTTAACTCTGCCCCCAGGGACCGTGGGGGTCGCCCCGGATGTGTGTGTTCCCCGAGACAGACCCGAGTTCCTGCTAAGGTTCAGAGGGCACTGCCCCCGAGTCCCGCAGAGCCTGAATTACCAGATAGTTGACGCCTGCAAAGGTCCCTGTTGGTATATTAACTTTCAACAACCTTCCGACTATTGATTGCGTGGGTATGGCCTGTACAAAATTCAATTTTGGCCAAAAAGGGGGAAAAATGGTTTGTCATGATGTATTGGGCCCGTGGCAGCATGGGGGACACGCTTCAAGAATATAAGGTCTACAGCTTTCATCAAGGGAACACGCATGTAGTGGTCGCTCCTGATAAGGCTCAAACAGCATTGAGAAAAGTAAGAGGATGCAAGGGGGGGAGAAGGGGGGAGGATGGCATTGCTACCTAAATGCAATATAGATAGCCCAGCTTTTCTGTTTTTTTTTACATGACCAAGAAGGATCTAAGTAGGATTCTGAGTTAACGGCATCCGTGTGCATGCTGATCACACTCCCCCATTTTCTCCCCACCCTTCAGATTGCAGCCCATCTTTCAAAGACAGAGCGAGCTCACTTGGGACGTCCTCCGGGAGCCTTTGCTGACCGCCAGCCTCCCAGCCTTCACGGTGAGTATCCCCGACGCAGGCCTCCAGCGGCGAAGGCTGCTTGTCGTGTCGTTTCCTAACTTGCTAAGACGCCTTCTTCAAGTCATCAAAGAGGAGCCTTTCTAGACCTCCGTCCCCCTGATTGGCCTTGCCCACTTCGTCCTTCTGGAAAAGACGGAGATGGGTTTAGGAAACAGGTTGAAGTTGTCTTTCAGGAACAAGAAATGGGATGTATGTTTAGGTATTTGATTCATTTAGCTTCAGGTCTGTACTGTTTTAACAGGTCTTTCTGTGAGCAGTCCTGTGCTAGGTTCCAAACAGGAGGCGACTTCTTGTCCTAGGGATGTTCAGACACCTGCAGGTGCATCCCCCCCTCTGTCAGGGATGTCCAATCAGTTACAGAGCAGATAGTTGACCTGATTGACCTCTAAGGATTCCCAACTATAATATGTCCGTGAACAATGCACCCATGAGACTCCCAACTAGTGTATAAATTCTTTGAAGCCGGGTCTGTGTATGGTTCACCTAAGCCAGTGTTATTCAGACCCATTTTTGAGTCATAAAATCAATGTGTTCATCCATAATTACAATTTTAAAAAATGAAATGAACCCAACTGTTGTGGCTCAGTGGTTGAGCATTGACCTATGAACCAGGAGGTCGCGGTTTGATTCCCCATCAGGGCACATGCCCCAGCTGAGGGCTCCATCCCCAGTAGGGGGCATGTGGAAGGTCGATCAATGATTCTCTCTCATTGATGTTTCTCTCTCTCCCCCCCCCCCCTTCCTGTCTGAAATCAATAAAAATATATTTTGAGTCCTAGCCGGTTTGGCTCAGTGGATAGAGCATCGGCCTGGGAACTAAAGAGTCCCAGGTTCGATTCCAGCCAAGGGCACATGCCCGAGTTGTGGGCTCGATCCCCCCCCAGTAAGGGTCGTGCAGGAGGCAGCCAATCAATGATTCTCTCTCATCATTGATGTTTCTATCTCTCTATCTCTCTCCTTTCCTCTCTGAAATCAATAAAAAATATATATAAAAATAAAATATATTTTAAAAAATGAAAAAGTATGAAGGCATAGAAAATAACCAGGTAAACCACCCATAGGAAGGGTAATTTGGGTTTTGTGAAAGTTTGGTTCCTATAGCACAGACATGTCTGTGCTTTACAAAATTAAATCCGTTTCTTCTGTAAGCCATTCTAAAAAAAAAAGAAATGTGAAAAACACTCATCAAGGACAGTCCTAACTGAGAAAAACTCAAGAAAGAGGTGTTAGATACCTAAATGACAGATCACTAGTACTGTCCAGAGCAGTGCCTTAGCTAAAAATGGAGAGCTACTAGATTTTAAAAGGGTGAGATGGAACGGGGTGTTCATAATAAAACATAAAACCGGATTTTCACAGACATCTTTGTAAAACTAGTGGAGACTGTTACGCTTCTGTCCAGGTTTAAGTTTAGTATCTCAACCTGGTACCTAGCAACATGAATATTATTCAGTTTATTAAAGTTCTACGAGGAAGAGGTAGTTTTCAGGATTTCAGGTATCCCTGGAGAGGGATATATTTATATTTACTTCTCTAGCTTCGTTCTTAGCTCTTCTTTGTCTGGAGTTCTAAAATTGGTGTGTCCGACGTGAATGGTCCCGGGAGAATGCTGGGAAGAGCACAGTTCTTAGAGTCAGAACACTGAGTCAGCTGGTTGGCCGTGGGCAAGTCATGTAACTTTGCTGTGCCACCGTCATTTTGTCTTTGAAGTGGGGACAGTGAGTGACACTGACCTACTGGCTGCATAGAATTGATGTGAGTCAACTGAGATAAATATTTGGAAAAATACTATGTTGAAAGGTTTCCAAGTATAATTTAAGTCCTTCACCATTTCAAAAAGAATTTGAGGCCACTAAGTGTAAAGATCGGTTTTATTATTATTAATATTTCTGAACTGTGAACTCTGTCGTCACTTTTCAACCCCAGCTCTGCCACTCAGCTGTGTTCCTGGGCGCCTCGAGGCAAACATCCTGAATCATGGTCTTCCATGAGCAGGGAGTTCCCAATAGCCGGGCAGTAGAGTGAAGGTCACAGTCATCTGGCTGTTGTACCTGCTGTTCCACGCACAGCTCTCCAGCGCTTGCTTATGTCTCCCCTTCTACAAGCATTCCATTCATGCCACGAGCATTCGGTTCGCTTCCGGCAGTGGGGTAGGGAGCCCGCCAGGTGGATCTAAGGGCAAAGACAGAATCGCTGCGCTGCTGCACGGAAGCGAACAGGTAGAAAGAGTCACCTCCTCTAAGCTAAAACGGTCCTTTTCTCCGTGGGCCCTTCAACTGTTCCTGAGACTCCGGTGGGGTAAACCACCGTTGTCTGAGGAAGTTTCCCAAAGGAACGGAAATAAACCAAGGAAGCGAGATGGTTCTTTTCTCACCGCACAGCTGGGATGGACGGCTTGGAGTAGTGTGTACTACCGCACTGACTCTCGTAGTAGGTCACACTACAAAAACAAACCCAAGACACATGTTAACACTAAGCTGTGTGTGCATAGATGCTACTCACTGCCACCCTGTGCGTAAGAGCAGACAGAATGTGGTAATCACGTGTGCTGATGTGGAAATAGCATCAGGACGTGTTATTAAGTTAAAAAGTCTGTATCCGAACATGTGCATGCGATTCCTTTTGGTCAATAAATGACTATATATGCAAACATATTTTTCCTGGGAGGAGAAAAAGCATAAACAGTGGTTTACCTTTGGCTAGAAGGACTCGGGTGGTGAGGAGGGAGGTTCTTATTTCTTCAGTGTTTGCATTTTCTAACTACATATAAGCATTATTTATTTATTTCGGTGACAGCAGGTTATTTGAATTTTGCTTTCTGTTTTTTGTTTTTGTTTTTGTTTGGTATTAATGTTATGTCTTTAAAGCACTCATGTTTGTTAAAGTACACTCTAAAACCATCAAAAAGTCATGAGAATTTATTCATAATAGAAAACATGCCAGATAAAGCCGTGATATGCATATTCAACAGGCATTAAATGAATATGTATATTTTTAAATCTCCTTTCCATTATCTGCACCTCCTGCGTTCTCAGATGGCTAACTCTGCACACACCCCCCCCCATCTCTCATTTGGTTAAATCCATCTGGGGAATAAAGGGCAAAAGACAGGCCTATTTATTAACTTTGAAAAGTAGATAAATAATTAATAGCCCCGGAGTCCCTTTGGACAGTCTTCCTCACTCTCAGTCTCATATATGCTGTTCGTCCTCCTGCCATGGCGATAACCATAAATGAAGGTAAAACGCAGTCATGATTGTTAACAACCCAATTCTAATTATTACGAGAAAGTACGTTTTCTGAATGTGTATGCACAGCCCAGGTAGAAGGAATGGCCGAATGTCCAGACTTTTAAAAATTAAAACTTTGAAAGACTGTAGTAGGTAATGATTCATAAAGTTTAAAAAAAAATGGTTGAAAGGATCTCTGGACTTCTCCAGTTAATTATTTTTATTTTAAAATTGTGCTCTTTATTAAATAATGCTAAATGTATAGGCAGATGTGAAACATAGTAGCCAACATTTATTTGTCAAGTTGGTTGACTGAACCCCAGAGTGCTAGTGATTAACACCGAAAGAGCAAGACAGTCGTAGCTGCTTTTCTGTGGCCTGTGGAGCTGTGCTTGGCTAACCCAGACCACAGAGGCTTGCTGTCTCCTTTAACACTAATGAGGTTTGTATGGTCACACACGTGAGCAGCCTTTCGGTACGCCTCTCTGAAATAGGAGGATGTCCAGTTTCCTGCTAGGCCTCTGACCCTTAGCTCAGAATATGTTGTGTTTATCTCTAAATTATTGACAAGTATTATGGAAATAGAAATAGATGTGTATAGACTTCAGAGTTTCAACAATACTGTCCTCATTTTGTTTCCAAGTGTCCACTCTTTCTGTCCTTATCCTTTCTTTCTGGTGATGGCACATGCCCATGGCAGGTCTCTGCTGATAATAAAGTCATACTGCCCTGGCCGGGGTGGCTCAGTTTTTCGGAGTGTCGTCCAGTGCGCCAAAAGGTGGCGGGTTTGATTCCGGGTCAGGGCACATACCCAGGTTGCGGGTTCGATCCCCAGTCGGGGCACTTGTGGGAGGCAACTGTCGATATTTCTCTCTCCCTTCCTCTCTATTTAAAAAAATAAAATAAAATAA
Organism: Myotis brandtii; assembly: GCF_000412655.1. NCBI lineage: Eukaryota > Metazoa > Chordata > Mammalia > Chiroptera > Vespertilionidae > Myotis > Myotis brandtii. Next base: position 1,330,019 of record NW_005358689.1, read on the forward strand.
AGTAAAGTAATACTATGAGCTAACACTAACCAGGCATTGTTGTAAGCACTTTACATACATTGTATTATTTTACCTTCTCATCAACCTAACGAGGCATGTACTTTCATGACCCCATTTTACAGAACACTTGGGTCCCATAGCTGCTGTGTGGGAGAGCCATGTGCTCACCCCTGCACTGCACTGATTTTCTGAAATGGCGGGTATTCGTCTGAAAAGTGCCCATTGTTTAAATGCCTAGGGGCCAAAAGAAGAAAGGGAAGTAAGTCCTATAAGTTACTTTTTGAACTTTGCTCTTCTTGTGTATATGAAACCTTGGTCCCTCCCCTTTGAAGCCCTCATCGTTAATAGTAGATAAGTGAGCCCATGAAGGAGAGGAGAAGGTTTCTCTTGCTCTAGAAGCTCCCACGGGGAGTGCCAGAAGGCTCCTTATCAAAGACGCAGTTCATTTCTCCAGAAGTCCTTGCTGAAGTGCAGCAGGATCCCTAAAAGGGGCCGTGCGCTAAGCTAGAGGTTGTCTCCAGGTTACATCTTGAAATGGTGAATCGGGATGAGTGACTTTTCTTTCCCTGTGAACTGGGGAAGCTCCAGACCTGGAGGGCTTGCTGGGTGACATGAAGTCAGGAGGCCTCGCTGGGTTGTTTGGACAACCCCTTGTCTCTGTCTAGTGGGGGATTCTAAACTGTAAGCCTACAGAAGTGTAGACCCTGGAATAAGAAAGAGGCAGGCTTGAGTCGTGTAGGAATTCATACTGCATCGTTCCAGTAGCAGCTCCAGCCAGGTCAGCTGGCAAAGGGAGCCACAGACGGCGGAGATGACGCTAGAGAGCAGACGCTGAACGCCCAGGGGTAGGGCAAGGAGGGTCAGTTCAGCGAGGCCACAGGAGCTTCTGTTAAGAGTCTATTCCTTTAGGGGGGGCAACCAAGCTGCTTAGACACCTCACATTGGCATATGCCCCAAAGTATGTGGGTAAATGACTGGTCTGCCATAGCCAGGTCCCTGGGGGACGGTTCTTTAACTGCTCTGAGAGGAGGCCGCTGTGTCTCTTGTGCTGGTCAGTGTGCAGGTGTCGTGGGCTCTCCTGCTTCCGGTCCTCGGCTTGATAATGCAGGAATGGCCACAATGCCTTTTTAAGTCCCTGTAGCCTCCATCACTACATGGTATTATCCGATTAGGTTGGGAAGGGTAGGAGAGAGGAGCCCTACAGAGCCAAAGCACATGAGACCTCTGATTTGCTATAGTTTCTGGAGGTTTTATTGCCCTGCTGGCATGGCTCAGTGGTTGAGTGTCGACCTGTGAACCAGGTGGTCACAGTTTTATTATGCAAGATTTTAAAATACATATATATATTTTATTGATTTCAGAGAGGAAGGGAGAGGGGGAGAGAGAAACTTCAATGATGAGGGAGAATCATGGATCGGCTGCTTCCTGCATGCCCCCCCACTAAGGATTGAGCCAGCAACCCAGGCATGTGCCCCTACCGGGAATTGAACTGTGACCTCCTGGTTCATAGGTCCATGCTCAACCACTGGGCCACACCAACTGGGCTTAATATGCAAGATTTTAAACATACACAGAGGTAGGGAGAGCAGTGCTGTGATGCCCATGTGCCCATCATCCAGCTGCAAGAGCCATCAACGCATCTATTCTTGTTTTAGGTGTCCTCCCGCTTCTGATTATTTTTAAGCAAATTCAAGATGTTGCTTTGTTTATAGTATATGTATTTATACTTCAGTATGTAGCTCTAAAAGATAAGTCTTTTGGAAAACATTGCCACAATATCATGATTCCTAAAAACCGAATAATCCCTTAATTATCATTGAATATGCAATTAGGGTTCAGATTCCCCCAACTGTCTCACAGTTTTTTTTTTTTAAACAGTTGGCTTGTGTGAAGCTTTACACATTGCAGTTGGTTGGTCTATTTCTAAAGCCTCTTTCTTTTTTAGAAGACATTTTTATTAAAGTATACTATAGAGAGGAGTGCACACATCCTTACGTGTACAGCGCAGTGGGTTTTCTCCTGCGAAACCACCACCCATGTCATGAGATAGAACGTGACCAGGGCCCCCGTGGTGCCTGACTGTAGCTTTAATTTGCATCACTCCAATGGCTAATGATGTTGAGCCAGTTTAAGATACATTTGGGGGGCCATGTGGATATTTTTTATGAAGTGCCTTTTCAAGTCTTTTGCTCCTCCCCCTTTTTCTTACTGATTTGTGGCAGTCTTCATACCTGCTAGAGATGAGCCCAGTGTTGAGATAACCGACTGCAGATTTCTCCTCCCACTGCGTGGCTTGCTTTCACTCCCTTAATGGTGTCTCAATGAGCAGAAGTTCTTAATGAAATCCGGTTCATCAGCTGTTCCCTTTATGGTTTGTGCTTTTTGTGTCCTACTTTAGAAGTCATTTCCTGTCCTCAAGGGCAGGAAGATACTCTGCTTACTTACCCCCTGGAAGTTTCAAGGTTTTGCCTTCCCAATTTATGTCTGCACTCCTTCTAGAATTTCGTTGTGTGATGGTTGTGAGATAGGGGCCAAGGGTCATTTGTTTTTCCATGAGGATATCCAGATAACCCAGAACCATTAGAAACCTCCACCCTTTCCCCTTTGCCCCACAGTGGTAGCGTTCTCATAAAGGAGAGGACTGTACATGTGTGCGTCTGTTTCTAAACTCTTTGTTCTATTGGCATAGCTGTGTTTCTTTATGCTTCAATTGACAAAAGTTGGTGTTAATACCATACTGGCTTAGATGCTGGGATTTTATAAGTTTTGCCATCTGGTATTGTAAATCGTTCAACTCTTCTTCTTCAAGATCATCTTGGCTATTCCTGTCCCTTTGCATTTCATAGAAAAAAATAGAATTATCTTGTCAGTCTCCACAAAAAAGTGCTAAGATTTTGACTGGGATTGAAAAATATCTATAGATTTTGGGGAGAACAAATAGCTTTATAATATTGAATCTTTGTGTCTAGAACTATGGCATATTTCTCCATTTATATAGGTCTTCTTCAGATTTTCTTGGTAATGTTTCTTGATTTTTCTGGATAGGTCTTATACACCTTTTGTTAGATTAATTTTTATGTATTCAATGTTTTTGATGCTAATGTAAATGGTATTATGTTTAAAATTTCATTTGCTTCTCTCTGTCCTAATGTTAAGACTATTGACAGGTACTTCATCATCAAAGATAAATTAAAATTTCATAGCAGAACTATCCTTTAGTCCTGGATTTTTCCAGTCTTGAACGTTTTTACAGTTTACACTTGCTTTCCACTTCCACGAAGTTGAACACCACAGCTGGTCGTTCGCTCTTTTAAAGGATCAGATGTGAGCTCTCCTTTCCGACGACCAGAGGCCACAGCAGGGCAGTGGTAGGAGGAATCACCGCTTACACTTACTGGGTACTTGCTCTGTGCTAGGTTCTAGTCGAACTACTTCATAAATACTAACTTATTTAATCATCACAGCTACCCCGTGAGGCAGGTTAGAGAACTTCCTTATCTTACAAGGGCGGCAACTGAGGCGCAGAGAGGCTGGATAACGTGCCCCAGGTCACACAGCTTACATCTGGCACGTCCAGGCCTCAAGGCCTCAAACCCAACTGGCAGGCACCAGAGCCCAGGTTCTTTTTTTTTTTTTTTTAAATTGATTTTAGAGAAGAAGGGAAAGGGAGAGGTAGAAACATCAATGATGAGAGAGAATCACCAATTGGCTGCCTCCTGCACACCCCACACTGGGGATCGAGCCCACAACTCTGGCATGTGCCCCTGACTGGAATCGAACCTGGGACCCTTCAGTCCACAGGCCAACGCTCTGTCCACTGAGCCAAGCCAGCCAGGGCCCATGCTCTTAACATCCTGTAGCCTTTTGGGTGGTAGCAGCAGATGAAGGCTAGCGTAGGAGGAAAGGAGGAAACTGGGGTCCCTGCAGGGCATCTGGTCAGAGAGCCAGCTGTCTACATGCTTTTCAGCCCTGGTGAGGTCCCCTTTGTGGACCCTGAGAAATAACCTTGGGGTTGGGGTGGAGGGTGCTGTAGAGGGGGCTGGGGTCTAACTTAGCAGTGACGGTCAAGAGAAGCGAACCATAGGTAAGGTCATCCGAATTTGATCTCCTGATCAGATTTGCAGACTGAAGAAATATTCCATTGAGTTGCTTTTCAATTTTATCACCTGAAAATTTCCTGGGAGTAAGTGGAATCATGCCTGGTGGTCTGTTCTTCCTCTGAGGCGGCAGGCACATCTATATTTAGACCAATAGTCATGCTTCCGTGTGATGGATCAGTGTGTGTCTCCAAAAATGGCCGTGCATCAAAATAACATGTGCGCATCTTTATGAACGAACAGAGGAGTCGTCCCCACGGTGGACCTAATGCACGCACTCAGAGGGACTTCCATACAGGTGTACTCATGAAGCAGGTAAACGAACACGGTGCTAGGACCACAGCCAGCCACTTGGGCATGTGTCCCTGAGCCCAAGGAAGCAAGCAGACTCAGACAGAAGGAATCTAGGGCTTCCCAGGCCAAAAGCATGAGAACCATGGATTTGGATAACACAAACCTCAAGCTGGGATTTCCTTTAACCTCGTCCTTTCTCTCACCTGCCACCTTTTGTGTGTCACTCTGCTCCATTGATTCCACCCTTTAAATAGCTTTCACATCTTTCTCCATCGCCAGGAATCGCTGGGATCCTTGATGTGTTGCTTTTACCTGATTGGACAACAGCCTCCTGAATGGTTGGTTCTTTAATTAATTGCCTTCACTGGTGCCAAAGTTATCTTTATGAGACGTAAAGCCGTCGTATCACTTTCCTGCTTAAACTGATCTCAGTGGCTCCCATTGCTTAGAGCAGTGGTTCTCAACCTTCCTAATGCCGCGACCCTTTCATACAGGTCCTCATATTGTGGTGACCCCCAATTTCATTGTTACAAATTGAACATAATTAAAGCATAGTGATTAATCACAAAAACAATATGTAATTATATATGTGTTTTCCAATGGTCTTAGGCGACCCCTGTGAAAGGGTCGTTCGACCCTCAAAGGGGTCGCGACCCACAGGTTGAGAACCGCTGGCTTAGAGGGTTAAAAATCAAATGCCCAGAGACTGGTCTATGAGGTTTCTTAACTGGCCCATCCATGCTCCTTCGAGTCCCCATCTCCCTCAGCCCTTCACCCACCATGGCACACCTGTGGCTCCCGGGCCTGTGGTCTGCTCTCAGGCTTGGAGCTCTTGTTGCGATGCTTCTCAACAATGTGCCTTCCCTGCCACCCCAATCCTCATCTTGGCCCTTTTCGCCACCTCTTAGCTTTCCTTACAGAGCATCCTCATACTCATCACGCCTGTCTTCCTTGGTAGAATGTAGAGTCCTGGAAGGAGGGTCTTATTCCCTATTATTTCCCAGGGCACGATAGGCACTTCACAGTTACTTGCTGTATAGATTCTTCCTTCCTTCCATCCATCCATCCTTTTAACTAATATTAATACTCACTATATTCAAGGCACTCTTCTACCTGCTAGATATACGCAGTGAACAAGACACAGAATTTGTATTTCCACTGAGCTTATATGCTAGTGAGAGAAGATAGGCAATAAAGAGATAAAGAAGCAGGACATATACCAGGTGGTGTGGATGCTAGGCTGAGAGTTAAAGCAGAGTCCTGCGACCCAGAATGCATGGGTAACTTGTTGGGTGGCCAGAGAGGGCCTTTCTGAGGGGCACCCCGGAGGCTGCGAGCTGCATGAGCAAGCAGGCAGAGGCCACAAAAGCCTCAGGGTAAGAATCAGTTGACTTAGAATAAACAGTGGTTACCTAAAGCCACGTTACAGGGAAGGAAATGCCTCTAAGAGAGACAGAACCAAAGAGATAGATTATGGCTGGTTTTGGAGTCAAAGGTAATTCATTTGTAACACATACTGGAGCCCTGGCCCGTGTGGCTCAGTTGGTTGGAGCATCCGCCTGTATACCAAAAGGGGGCAGGTTCGATTCCTGGTCAGGGCACATGCGTGAGGCAGCTGAGAGATGTTTCTCTCTCACATCAATGTTTCTCTCTCTCTCTCTCTCTCTCTCTCTCTCTCTCTCCCCCCCCTTCCTCTCTCCAAAATCAATAAAATAATAAGCAAAAAACACACCTACAGGATTCTTATCCGATGGCAAAATAAAAAGGCCCCGTTGTTCACAACTGATGCACAAGAGCGGTTAGGAGTGTAGGTGCCGACCACCCTTCCCCACTCCACTGGGCCCAGCTCTGTGTCGGGACGGCCTGTGTAAAGAAGCGGCCCAGTTAGAGTTCACTTGGCTTTCTGTTCTTCGTGCCGTCAGTTTGCCCAAGCCACACAGTTACAGCCACAAGAATGCGAACCCTTTTCTGTCCTCTGAAATGTGCCTATTTTTAACCTTTACAGTGGGAAAAAGCCCTTCATTTACCTATCGGTTATTATTTTCCAGCTTAATATTTTTTATTTTTTTATTCCCTTCCTGTGCCCCCCCCCGCCCCCCCTCCCCCCTTCTCCGGGGGAAAAGGTGCTGTATCAGAAATCCTGTGTGTGCTTTTGTGCCGGGTGAGCCGTGTGCACACACGGGCCATGGCCGAGGTTATGTAATAAGAGCTGTCCTGAGTGCAGTTGGCTCATGCGGAAGGCCATGCTGTGGCAACTACAGGTCTCACTGCAGGTAGCTGAGGGTGGACTCGCAAAGCAGGAATCCCGGCTCAGGGCAACTTGTTGGCCAGCTTTGTTTCCTGACTCAGACTCTTCCTTCGAAACCCCAGGTTTGGGTTCAAAAGATCCAAGAGCGTTCCGGTTCATAGACAAGCAATTCCTGCCACAGTCACGGGAGATACACAATTTTTATTTTCTCC
>NW_005358689.1:1336918-1354805 GCF_000412655.1 Myotis brandtii
GTGTTTATATTCTTGTGGTTATGTCAACCAACTGGCTTGGCCACACCAAGGCCATGTCTAGACAGTGTAATAAACCCTTCTATGGCACAACGATCTGTTTTTTGTTTTTCCTTTTAATGTTTCTGGTTATTCTTGTGAGAGTTGACCATCTAGAAAGCTTATTTAATTATGCAGTATAATAATTTAGGAGCAAACATGGCTTCTACCTTTATACAGGTTATGTGCTCTCTAGTTCACCACAGTCCCCCCTACTCCCTATTGCCTCCCAAACATTGAGGTTGACTGTCAGCTTGCAATTTATGGTCAAACTTGTGCTGTTGTATTTCAGATCGTAGAATTAAGAGGACAGTGAGCTAAAAAGCCAAGTGTTTCAGGGCCAAAAGAATACAGCTCAAGATGATATTAGAAAACAAATCTATTTGGCACCTGAAAGGCACTGGAAGTTGTAACTTTTGTTCTAAACTAATACCATCATCAGAGGAACTTTGGATACATCTTTTCACCGTGAGGTTGCGTTATACCCTTGACGAGATTTGAAAGGAGATTGTTATAGTGTGGAGCTGAGACAAAGAGAATACAGTACATGGGACCCTTCTTTCCCTTTCCCCATACAAAGCTATGAAAAGTGAAATCTGTTTGTTTAGCCACCGAGTCCCAAAGATGGTACAGTTAGAACGCTTCGTATTGACTTTCGGCAGGATTATCTTGAACCTTTCTACTGTGATCTGGTCATCATCCTAGCAGCAGAGCTTCTGGGGAAGTCAGAACGGAGGTTCCTCTGCCATTCGCTGAGCTAACAGTGACATTGCTGAAAGGAAATGCACTATATTATTCTGAGACATAAGTTACGAACACCCAAAATGGACCACAGTCATGGCTCCTCGAATAAAAGACGCCATGCTTAATCTACCCAATATTGTACTATTTACAGGCTCATTTCTACTTGTGAAATTTTTTTCTGGTCTCTGCTTCTAGCTACTACCCAACTAATATTTCTAACATTTCCACTCGACCAACTAATACTTCTTTGGCGAAGCCAGATGCTCCAGGAGACTCCATAAAAGTTAAAAAATAATTCAGCTCTGTTGCGTGGGACATAATTGAAGGGTCATGAACCATCTGGAGAGCAGGAGAACCAGTTCCCTCTTGTTCCTATTGGCTTAGTCTGTTGACTGTCCCGGTGCCAGTCCCCGGAGCCTGGCTGCAGGCCTGGCGACCAATGTTGCCTCTGGAGTTTCGGCAGGTACGGCGTTCGTCACGGCCTCAGAAGCTGCTTGGCCGCCGGTCAGGAAGGCTGCCTCAATGGGAGGGATAATGACAGGCCGTGACCTCTGAGTCTTAGCGTGGCCTTGCTCTGTGCCCAGACTCATCGCGTTCAGGAAGCCGTTCCTTTCTGTGTGTCCACCATTTCCTTACTCGCTTGTTGGAAGGGAAACAGCCTTGGGTGCTGATGAGAAGGGCTTTGAAGGTAGAGTCTCTAGAACAGGGGTGGGGAACCTTTTCTCTGCCCAGGGCCACTTGGACATTTATAACATCATTCGAGGGCCATACAAAATTATCAGCTTAGAAATGAGCCTGCTGTATTTGGCCAGACATTTCATTAACTCACCCCTAATGCCTTGGCAGGGCCTTAGACTGCCTGAGGGCCCGACGTTCCCCACCCCTGCTCTAGAAGGAGTGCGTAGAGGGAGGAGTCATTGTCATTAGGATACCAGACACATGGCGAAGCCAAACCTAACCGCCCAGCCTCCTCTCTGACTCACCTACCAACGTATGATTAACCTGGAGGGACGGTGGCAAGTAGGTATGAGATTGAGGGTGTGTGGGGGTGCGGGGAGGGAGGGCCGAATCCTCTCCTTCCCATTCCTGTGGCCCCATTGGTTGCTCCTTTTCTAGAGGACCTAGAAGCCAAAGGGGGGGCGGGGGGGAGGGTTGTTGCAGGATACACCTTGACTGGTGACGTGTGTCTTGAACTTGGGAAACCCTTGTCATCCAAGTGGCCTAATGCAGTAGGACTTGGGATGATAGATCACAAGACTTCTCAGGGGCTTGGGAAGCTCTTTGACTTCCTGGGAACCTAGCGAGTCCAGGATTTTACCGGAGTCACCAAACAGTGACCTCCGTGCCCTGAGGGCAGGCCCATCATGAACCTGCCCTCCTCCAGGGGGAAGCCCGAGCAGGCGGGCGTGGAGCACCGTGGCTCCCACCCTTGGCTCAGCCCGGCCTTCCTCAGGGGGAGCAAGCCCTGTGAAGCAATGAGGGGCGCAGTGTGGTTAGCATTATGGGAGGTTCTGTGTTCTGTGTGCTCCTGACCTCATGGCATATGGAGGAGGGTAATGGGAAGAACCTCGTTGCCATACCAGTGCGGGCCACATCAAAGCAAGTTGTTACACCCGTCATGGTCAATTAACGCGGCCCCAATATAAACATTGTTTTAGCCCTCGTTATTTTTAAAGGAAGCATCTGGCTTCTCTGTTATGTTTGGAACATCAAACATAATGCCCGGTCATATTGGAATATGAGTACTACCTATGTTTCAATAATACCTGGCAGTTGTATTACGCCTGTGGCCCCACAGGTGTGTCATTTCACATTATGCACACAGCATCGAAGGTGCAGAGTGACTTAAATAATTACTGTTGCTTCATGTGGCCTATGTAGGATGTACCAGTTTAGCAGATGAGGTCATTCAAGTCACATAAAAAGGTCACCTTCATGTGCCTGTCAGAATTCGTGGAAATGGCAGGACTAGACTAGTATTTCTCTGTCAGTAACGCTGTCCATGAGATGTTGAACTCTTTCCTGTCGCCTCCCCATACCTGCCGCCACCTCCTACCACCCTCCGTGGGCTTGGCATTGTGAGCACAGTCAAGTTCCACCCATGAGAAGCCCCGAAGCCCCAGTATGTAGGGGGTCTGCACCCTGTCTGACCCCTTCCCTGGGCCCACGGCCGGAACTGGGATGCGGGTCCAGGAACAGCCTTGACCAGCGATTTTCAACTTTATAAACTAATTATTAAAATCCGGAGGCACACCCAAAATATATATATTTTTGCCGATCTGACAAAAATAGGTGTAATTTTGATTCATTCACATCGGACGACTATTACTGTGTTGGCTTTTGGTGATTTTTTAATTTGACAACCTAAGGTAGGGGTGGGGAACCTTTTTTTCTGCCACGGCCATTTGGATAGTTTTAACATCATTCGCGGGCCATACACAATGAGCAACTTAAAAATGAACCTGCTGTATTTGGTCAGACATTTAATGAACTCACCCCTAATGCCTTGGCAGGGCCAGACCCAATGATTTCTCGGGCCTTATATGGCCCGAGGGCTGGACGTTCCTCACCCTTGGTCTAAGGCCGTGGTCGGCAAACTGCGGCTCGCGAGCCACAGGCGGCTCTATGGCCCCTTGAGTGTGGCTCTTCCTGAGCCTTAGGAGTACCCTAATTAAGTTAATAACAGTGTACCTACCTATAGAGTTTAAGTTTAAAAAATTTGGCTCTCAGAAGAAATTTCAATCGTACTGTTGATATTTGGCTCTGTTGACTAATGAGTTTGCCGACCACTGGCCTAGGGAAACGAGGACCAGAGAGTCAGGTACTGCATGTCTGAGAGACTCTTGGGGCACGCTGGTTGGAAATGGCCGTCCCAGACAGTGCCGACTGGGACTTGTGGCAAGCGTTCGCCTTTCTCTTGGACACTCCGCAGCTGTGCCCTCCCAGGGAAGTTTGCTCATTCTGCAGCCAAGGCCATGTCCCCTCCTTGCACAAGTCTGTGCCGTAAGTGCTTCAGCATTCCCCTTTCTTCCGGGACAGATGTTGGTGATTCAGGAAGACATAGGACGAGGCTTGCCATGGGCGTCTCCCGGAGTCCTCTCCAGGCCTCCGCGGTGCCAGCCGGGCCGCCCGCCCGTGCTCAGCCCTGGGAGGCAGCCTGAAATTGTGATGTCAAACGCTCCACCCCCCGGCTCCCAAGCATGGAGGGCAAATGGTTTCTAGGTCAGCAGCTCTAGGCGACAGCCGGGTCGGGCCTGGTAGAGGAAGTACGGGCGAGGAGCTCAGACTGGAAGTGAGTAAGAGACTCTGAAGTTAAAGGCTAATTAGGAAGAGCTCCTCATACAGAACTGGTTTTCCTTTTGTAAACACGGATGGCCATGGCTGGCCCTCCTCTTGCGTGTGTCCTCCTCTTGTGTGCACCCCTCCTTCTGGGATCCTCACTGAGGAGAGGGGAGGGGCGTCTGGCTTCCAAAAGTACCCTCTCGCAGCTATGGGAGGACTGACTGCCCAGCCCTTTCTCCATTTCACAGAGCTGCTCTGAAGATCAAAGGGCACCCAACCGAATGGGAATCCGTGATCTGAGAATTGAGTATTTTTTCCTACAGATTCCCTTACTCTCTCCCCTCAATTCCAAGTCGACAAAATATTGGGCCAAAGGTCCAAATAGTCCTGTGTGGGGAGGCATCTCACCACCTCCTTCCCAGCCAGGTACTTTTCCCTTCCTGTAACTTTCCAGTTGTAATTTGGGGAATACTATTGGTAACTCTGCCACCTGGTGGTCATTCCAAAAACTGCACCCTGGGAGGATTGCATGTCCACTGTTATCATTTTTAGTTGCTTTAGTTTTTCCACTTCCATTTTCAGTGTACAGGTAAATAAGATGTGATTTGTACATTAGTTTTTACTATTAAGTTACTTATTACTTATTATTTATTTGTTTATTTATTTTAGAGAGAGAGAGTAAGGGAAAGAGAAGGAGGGAGAGAGGGAGAAAGAGAGAGAAAGAGAAACATCGATTTGCTGTTGCTCTTATTTATGCATTCATTGATTGATTCTTGTATGTGCCCTGACTGGGGATGGAACCCACAGCCTTGGTGTATCCCGACAACGCTCTAACCAACTGAGTGGCCCAGCCAGGGCAGGTGAGTTATTTTTAAGTAAAATACTTGCAAATACATTCAGCAGAACACACTGGGATAGAACATTTCTATGACGATATACCAGAAACTGTATGGTATGATGTGATGCTTAGGGAGTGTAGTTAGGAGTGGGGAGGAAAGGACTTAGTTTACGTGATACCCTTTAGTTCTCTCTGAAATCTATAATGAACAGGAAGAATGTATTGCTCTAATAATTGTAGCTGAAGTGCCCCACTCGGGAAGAAGGCCCAGAAGTCTAGAATATTCCTCCCCAGGGCGCCTACCTTCTCCTGGCTTTGTGTCCGGGTACCTCTAGGGCTTCTGGGTGTTCTTAGGGAGTGGAGTCCAAAGGACTCACTTTGATCTTGTTCACTGATGGTGGCAGCCGAGTGGAAGCTGGTCGGGGGAGTGTGACCAAAGCCAGAGAATTCCCAACTCCCTTGGTGGTCCCGGTAGTGAAGGCAGCAGCCCTCCTGTTGGGAGTGGGCTGCCCCCTTCCCAAGGCCATGCTCAGTGGAGGGGCTCCCGCTGGAGAGCCAGCCATGCGTTCAAGTTTCTGAGGCCTCACAGGTGTGAGGCCACCAGGAGCCAAGTCTCATAAGACGTGGTGAGGCCACTCGGGGTGCGGGTGTGAGGCGGGTGCTCCCCAGCTTCTCACATCAGAGAGCAGGGCTGGGGGCGGATGTGGCCGCAGCTGGCTGGCTGGAGAGTCAGGTCTGAGGAAAATAACCACCGTCTGACTACCTCCTCTGTGCCTCTTGCTGTCTGATACCGACATTTCTTTGCTCTGCTGGACAGACCTCCTACTGCGTCCCCTTGACTGCCCCTGATGGGGACATACCTACTTTTTTTTTTTAAAATAAGTCATTTTATTTATTTTATTTATTTTTATATATTTTATTGATTTTTTGCAGAGAGGAAGGGAGAGGGGATAGAGAGTTAGAAACATCGATGAGAGAGAAACATCGATCAGCTGCCTCTTGCACACCTCCTACTGGGGATGTGCCCACAACCGAGGGCCATGCCCTTGGCCGGAATCGAACCTGTGACCCTTCAGTCCGCAGGCTGACGCTCTATCCACTGAGCCAAACCAGTTAGGGCGACATACCTACTTTTATGAACTTGCTAGGCATAACCACTCTGCAAGCATGTGCTCAGGAACAGTGAACACTCCTCTTCCTTGACTGCACCCATTCACGCACGCACCACCTGGAGGCCCGGGGTGGCGGGGTGGCCTCGGAGGAAGATGGGCCGGTTGGTGCACAGGGAGGGAGGCCCTGCCTGCACTTGAACTGCAGTCCTGAGGGTAGGACCAGCACACAGGGGCGGACCTCTTCCAGAGCAGCTCATCAGGCTAAGAAAATCTTAGCACCACAGTCAGCGATTGGTCCTTACAGCAGAGGACGGTCCAGCCCCAGCGGTCAGCCCCTGTAGAGATACCCAGCTGTTCTGGCACTGCTTGTCGAAAAGACAGCTGGACCGCCTTGGTGCCTTGGTTAAAAATTAGTTGTCCAGGTATGTCCGGGTCTATTTCCGGGTTCCCTGTTTTGCCCCACGTATCTGTTTGCCTTATTTACACAAACCGCACTGTTTTGATTCCAGTAGCCTTTACATAAATCTTGAAGTCCGGGGCGAGTTCTCCAACTTCGTTTTTTTTTCAGAGTTGTTTTGGGTGTTCTAACTTCGTTGGATTCTCATATCACTTTAAAATCAGCTCAGTCCCTGGCTGGTTTGGCTCAGTGGATAGAGCGTTGGCCTTCGGACCAAAGGGTCCCAGGTTTGATTCCGGTCAAGGGCACCTGCCTCGGCTGCAGGCTTGATCCCCGGCCCTGGTCAGGCAACCAATCAATGTGTTTCTCTCAAAAATCAGCTTATCAATTTCTCAGAAAGTGCTACTTGGATTTTCATTGGGATTGCATTGACTCTACAGAACAATTTGGGGAGGAGAATTGACTTCTTAGCAATATTGAGTTTTATCACCCAGGAACATGTATGTTTCCCCCCTTTTCTTGTCTTCTTTAATTTCTTTCAGCCATATTTTTTGGTTTAGAGTGTATCTGGTTTCATACCTTTTGTCAGGTTTATTCCTACCGTTTTGTATTTTTTGATTGTAAATAGTATTGTTTTTTAAAATTCAAATTTCTGATTTTGTGTTGCTAGTATTCAGAAATACAGTTGATTTGTCGTAGACCTAGTATTCCGCAGACTTACTAAACTCACTTATTCTAGCAGCTTTAGAGTAGGTTCCGTTGCATTTTCTGCTTAGATCAGTGATGGCGAACCTATGATACGCGTGTCAGAGGTGACACGCCAACTCATTTTTTTGGTTGATTTTTCTTTGTTAAATGGCATTTAAATATATAAAATAAATATCAAAAATATAAGTCTTTGTTTTACTATGGTTGCAAATATCAAAAAATTTCTATATGTGACACAGCACCAGAGTTAAGTTAGGGTTTTTCAAAATGCTGACACGCCGAGCTCAAAAGGTGCAAAGATAAAAAAATTTCTCTATGTGACACGGCACCAGAGTTAAGTTAGGGTTTTTCAAAATGCTGACACGCCGAGCTCAAAAGGTTCGCCATCACTGGCTTAGATATTCATATTGTCTGTGAATAAAGACAACCTGATGTTTCCTCTCCTATCTGGATGCCTCTTATTTCTTGTTCCTGTGTGACTGGCAGCTCTCGTACAGTGTTGAATGGAAGTCATGAGAGGGAACATCCTCGTGCTGTTCCTGGTCATAGGGACGCACTCGGTCTCCAGCTGTGAAGCATGATGTGGGCTGTGAGTTTCTCACAGGTGCCCTTGACCCCTCCTCGGATGCTTTCTCCTCCCGCCCGCCTCCCTTCCCCCGGGAGTGTGTACAAAGGGATCAGCAATGCTTAGTGAATAAAAGCAAGCTGGCATAATGCAGTGAGAGGTGTCCCATAGAATCCCGGCCCTACCACTGCTTGGTGAGGCTTTTCCAAAGTGGCTAAACCTCTTGGAGGTTCAGTGTCATCGTCTATAAATTGAGTAACACCCGCCGCCAGGATGATGGTTAGCATTAGAAATAATGCAACTGCAGTGCTCAGCACAGCGCCTGCGCACAGTAGTAACTCAGTAAACGGCAGCTATTGTGATGATGGCAGCTGTGCAATGGAGAGCAGAGGGTGCTGTCCCCGGCTGACTGAGGAAGCAGGCTCCCGAGGGACCACAGTCCCGACTAAAGCCACTCGAAGAGCCACTGACAGGTCCATAACCCAACTCACGAAAGCCACTTCCGGGACTCGGGGGCTCCTGCCAACACTCGACAATCTGATTTCTGCTTCTGTCTTTAGGGGGATGCTCTTTCGTAACAGAAACAAGCCATTTCCAGTAACTCCTTTCCAGAGGATTGACGAAGCTCACGGTTCCAGGCATCACGTTTGTGCCTACAGCCATGTCCTCGCACCCACAGTAACAGGAAATGTGCGTATCAGACCAGTCCATCTCTGTTGGGCATTTGGCTGGGTTTATTTGTGGGCAGGCGGGTTCTCTGGACCACTGGCTGCTAGTGGATAGTTTGTGACACAGACTGAGAGCAGTGCTTCGGGTCTCACACAGACGGAAAGGATTGTTAGGCGCCTCTGTCTCTGTGTATCTGTCCCTGTGTGTCTTTCTCTCTATTTCTGTCTTTCTGACTCTCTCTGCCTCCTTGTCTCTCTTACACACACACACACACACATGTCATCCTTTTGCTCTTCTATTTTCTAGGTTCTGGAGAGGTATGCATATCTCCGTGTATTTTTCCCAAAGTGGAGAAATGACCTTTCTCCGATGCCTCCGCCACCCCAATATTTTACCGAAGTACCAACATGTGTCCTGGTTAATCATCTGTGGGTGTCTAGATGACATAAGTTATGCCTCAAAGCTACAGGCAACTTCAAGCAAAAATAGTGAAAATTGCATAGCAGAGGCTCCCCACCCCGCTGTGCTCTAAAATGAACAAAGTTAGGGGAGGAAAGGACTGTTGGAAGGAGCTCTGAAAAGATACTTGTAACATCGCCAGCTGATAGGAGACCCCTTCTCACTGGATTCACAACGCGACTTCTCCTTTTAGCAGGGGTCTTTGTAAGCCAGTAAAACCAGATCAGGATCAGCTGCCCCACAATGAGTGGGCATCAGAAGCCATTGGAAACTCTTTTTCTTCAGAAAGAACCAATGGGGTGTCCTCCTCGTATCTTTCTCAGACTCTTGTTCCTTCGTTAAGGACAGTAACTAAGGCATCTTCATGTCTCTAGTACCTCTCATTGTGCTCTGCAGGCAGCAGGCTCTTGGTAAAAACGATTTTGGATGCTAAATGTGTAAATAGGTATTATTTGAGGATCTACGATGCAGCCTAACTTGGTTAGTTGCTGTGTGGACTGACTACTAAAGAGAGTTATAACTCAGGATTCCCTGCTTTCATTGACCTTCCAATCTAGAGAGGGACATAGCAATTTTGAGCAATATTTGGCCATTATTGCTGCAAACATTTTGTCTGCTTTATTTTATTTTGCTTCTCTTCCTGGAACTCCAATTGTATACATATCAAGTCTTTATATATTGTCCCACAGGTTCCTGAAGCCCTGTTAATTTAGGACCTTTTGTTCTCTGCTCTTCAGATTAATCTTTTAATTTGTCTTTAAGTTCACTGACTCTTTCTTCTGTCACCTCCATTCTGTTGTTAAACCCATCCAGTGATTTTTTTTTTGCTTAACATTTCAGATATATAAATTTTTCAGTTCTAGACTTTCTATTTAGTTCTTTTTTATAGTTTCTGTTTACCTGCTGAAACTTTCTATTTTTTCATTCATTACAAGCATATTTTCCTTTATGTTGTTAATCTTAAGTATAATATTGTTTTATAACCTTGTCTGCTGATTCCACAATGTTAATTATTTCAGGGTTGACCTTCATTGATTTAATTTTTTCTTGAATATAGGTAAGGTCTTCTTGCTTCATTGAATGTTACATAATTTTGAACTGTATCCTGGACATTGTGAATAATATGTTGTTGCAATTTTCAATTCCGCTGTTCCTGTGAAGAGTATTTTTTATTTTTTTAATAGTAGGCAAGTGAAAAAAACAGTAGGCAGTTAACTTGGCTGAATTCAAACCATAAACTTTGTCTTTCCTGCTGCGAACGATAGCTCAAATTTCTGCTCAGTTTCTTTGTTCTTAGCTGGACTGCTTGAAGTCTGCCTAACACATGTGTGGTGCTGGCATCAGCCAGAGATTTGGGCAAAATTTACACACGCAGTTTGGGCCTCCTCCTTTCTGCCTCTCTACTTTTTAGGACTTCCCCTTTTACTTTCCAGCAGTTGTATTTCCTCAAACTCTGTCCTCTGGTTCTTCAAGCCAGTAAGACTGTAGGTTTTCTTTCTGACTCCTGGCTGCCTTGCACAGTGCAATTGGAGGTCTTCCCTCAGGATAAAAGCCATAACAAATGGAAAATTCACCCAGCGCTTTTTCCTTCCAAATGTTGACTCCCTTCCAGTATCTGCCTGTTTTGGTTGTTCTCCAATGTCTTCAGATAGTTATTTTTATATTTTATGTAGAGTTTCTAGTCTGCAAGAAGTGTGGTCCAACAGGAGCCATGTGGCCCTGACTAGGAACAGGTATGTAGGACCAAAAAATAGGGACAAATAAGCAAGTTACTGCCAAAGAAAGACTCAGAGACAAAAGCATTTGGAAACGAAAAGGACTTTACTTATAACGAGGTTTGCAAGAGAGTCTAGGCTTTCGAAAGATGGGCTCATCAAATAAAATATGCAAACAGGTATTTAGAGTAAAAGAATGACCAAATAATTGAATTTACTGTCAGTGTGTTCATGATGGAAAAACAGTACTTTTCTTGCATGATTTTAATATTTACAAAGGTTGAGCAGTATCTTCAGACATTCAGCATGGTAAAAATTAGGGATAGAGATGTTTTTGTTGGGGAGTCCGTAACCTACAGGAAAGGTTCAAGATTTTCATATTTTGGGGTTAGAATGAAACAGTGATCATGGTTTTTCACCCCGCCCCGTCTCGGGCAAAGTGGACCCTCCTCCCTGACTGTTGGGCTGGGATGTGCCTCCCATAGTGACGGCTCAGCAGGTGTTAGTTGTATTTTCGCAATCTGTCCTTCTGGTCAAGTCCCTCTCTAAGGTGAGGATTTGACCGCATGCATTGTTCTGAGGTTTTCTGACTCAATGGAATTCATTTGATATTTTTCTTTATTTACGTAGTATATAAGACATGTTAATATGCGAAGACATACTATTCTATATTAATAAAACCAGAGCAGTTCTGGTTTAAGGGTTAACTTGTAAATCCTCTGCAGTTGTAATTTGCTTTTCTGTATCAGAATTATTTTATTACCTGTATCAGCTCATCTACTGAGCTAAAGAACAAGGACCATCTAATTTGCTTCTATGAGGTTTGCCTGAGTAGCCTTTGAGAGTATCCTCTGAGACCATTAGGTTTGTCATTTCCTGACCTGCTAGGAGATTCTTTATTTCCTGCTGATATCCTGTAAGCCATAGCATAGGTTCCAGGGCAGTTGTCTGGGAGTGGTATGCTGCAACTGGCTCATACTGGCCCACGAGAGCTGATTGTCAAATTTGCAGGAATTCTGTAAGCTGCTTGTTAAACACGGCCATTACTAGGAATTACACTTTATAACTTACAATTAAATGAATTATATTAGAATCTGTGGCAATAAATACTCAGAACTCATCACATCTTAATTATTGCATGGTGTTTTATTTTTACATATGCCCTTGAGGTTATTTATGTTCTGTTGTATCTTTGTGGTAGAAATACTATATAATGGTGTGCTATTGGGTGTCTCTTCCCAGCTCCATGCTTAGTGATGTCATGTTGAAATTGGCTATGATGCGAGTATTTACACCACAGAAATTGGCAAATATTACAAAGCAGTGCTTCTTTTCTCTTGGGAGAGCTGGTTGTTAAATACTTCCCAACACATTATTGTTTGTAGGCATTTCTCTTTAAATTACAAAGCGTAATCCTTGGTCCTAGTGGTAGCTTGTCATAACTAATGGTTTGTGTCTTGCTTATTGTGGCCAATTTTTATCCAATTTAATCTTATAGGAAAGAGGATGGATTTTTATAGAGCCTAAGTAAATAACTACATGATCATGAAAAGTAAAGGAAGTTAGTAAAAGCATTTGGAATAATATTTAACCATTGTTACCAATGTCTTGGGTAGTTTGTAGATAAAGTCTGTTAATATATTCTAAAGAATCACTACTTTAAGTTTTTCTTTAAATTTCCTAGTTTATACAAAAAAAAAGTCCCCCTCTCCCTGAATTCTAAGGAGGGATGTTGGAATAACATACCACTTACAGAAAGTCTCATTCCGGTTTATAAAAGTATGTGCTGTTAAACGGGTGGTTAGGGATAAAGGAGAAAGAAAAGGATATTTCCTTATGTACCTATTTGAAATAGACTATTAGTCACAGTTAAATCAGTTCACTTCATCCCAGGAAATTAATTTTCGTTTTGCCGATCTTGGGCTCAGCAGTCTGCTGTCATGAAGTCATCTGTCTTTGTGCGAGGAGTTCTGGAAATCCCGGCTGAGTCCTTTGATGCAGACGGGACAGGTGTCTGTGGAAATGATGTCAGTTCCAACTGGGAAGCCTGAACTCATGAGTGTGGTCATTGCAGTGTCAGTAGTTAGGAGCACCTGCTGCTAACTGGTGTTTATGGAATTTCTTTTTGAGGTTTCTCCACACGTTTTTATTTTATTTCTGAGCTTAAAGCAGAGGACGTTAGGCAAGTATAGGGCAAAGCAGACACTGTCATCGATGGCAACACTGAGTGACTTTGGCCATTTTATTACAAGGTCCAATACATAATGTCAGAATGGAGGAGCGTGAGCTAGCGGATCAGCGTGTAGGGTAAGTCAGTGATTTCCCTGGCTAGTGAGAGGATCGATCCCAGGCCTTCACTTCATCCCACAGATTGGTGTGTTTTTTGTTTGTTTTCTTTTTAAAAAATCTTTATTGTTAAAAGTATTACATATGCCCACTTTCCCCCCACATTGACCCCATCCAGCAAAATGGTGTTTTATTTATCACCAGTTGACGGGGCTATTTTAAGCCTAGAAATAAAATCTTCCTTCTATTTTTTTAAAGGAATCAATTTGTTGAAAGTTATTTGATGAGTCTTTGTATATAAACTTGAAATTATGGGTAATGAAAGAGATTTGTGGGTAGATGACTGATTTGTGTAATAAAAATGCAGGAATTTTATATCGCAGAACATAAAGGAAGTGTACAAGCCTTTTTTTTTTTTTTTTTTTTTTTTTTTTTAGCATTTAAAAAAAAGTTATTCGGAGCAAACCAAAAAGTCAGGGAAACCTACCTGGGCTCTGAAAGGTGAAAGGTTTGAGTGTGTGTGTGTGTGTGTGTGTGTGTGTGTGTGTGTGTGTTTATGTACATATTTTAGGGGTGTGTGGGGAGAACTGGATGCTTCTCTGAATGCCCCAAAGGCTCAAGGAAGGGGCGTGATTGTTGTTAGCAAAAATAATGAGAAGTAAACACCTGGGAAGGGCGGAGAAGGCAGGGGTGGTTTCCAGTGCAGAACAAAGCACAGAGGTGCCAGCGGCTCGTTTTGGCTTGTCCTGGGCACAAAAACTGCATCAGGAGTTGCACACAGACAGAGTTCCTTTTTCATTTACCAGCATTTTTCTCCTTTACATCCCAATTTTGATTGGTTTTAGGGTTGTTCTAACTGTTACATTTAAAATGTATCTCAATGGGAAATATGAATGGTTTTAAAACCTTTGAAATACAGATTTACCCCAATTTAAAGGAAGTTCATCATGGGAAGATCCAGGTTGATAGCATAATTGAATAATTGCTCAGCTTTTTAAATAAAGACTTATCACAGAATTCTTTCACGTTACATTTTTAGTTTTAGAAGCATCATTCCAGAAAGTTTGGAAAGGAAAGTGAGGAATATTCCATCACCCTAATGTACCACACACTATTATCATTTTTGATAAATTCTATTCCAAAAATTTATTATATATATGATATCCGTTATTTAAAATTTTTAATTGCAGTGTACACAACACTAGTTTGTGACTTTTTCTTCCTAACACCAAGTCATAAGAATTCTTCATGTTGCCATAAGTCCTTGTAGCCATAGTTTTGCTATTTGTTTAATGTGGAATTCCTTTAAATAGGAAGCTCCCTTAGTGCCTTTCGAATCTGGGACAGTTTACAAAACACAAAATGCACACAGGTTTTCAGGAACACAGCTATTGTGTTAAGTGAGAGAGAACCACAAAGAGGTTGAAGCGAAGGCAGATTATCTCCTTGATTAGTAGGGAGTGCTAAAGCAGTGAATCTTTTCTTCCAGGAAAGCAATCAACTCCTTATTTAGCTTCTCAACTGGGTGCCCGGATGAGTTGCAAAGTGTGTCACATGGGATTTGTGTCCATTTTAGTAAACATGCTGTAAATTGGGGGCGGGGCGGGGGGGGAGAGTGTGATTTGCTTTTTATCAGATATTGGAGATCATTCGGGTTGATCCCATCCCCTGGCACTGAGTGCTTTCGGGAGGGAGCCCGGTAACAAGGGTGGGACTAACGCTGCGTGTGGAGGTTGAGGTAAGGAGAGGGGGGAAGGGAGAATGCAATTCCTTTCTCTCTCACGCCTGGAGGAGACGCCATAATTTCCCCTCCAATCTGCACAGGTCAGAGTTGCTTCATTAACACTACTCTCTGCTTGCTTTTGGCACAGAACCAAAATGTTATGTAAATCAGCTACAGTGTTGCAGCATTTTATCACACAGTGTACTTGAGTGTATTGATCTGATAAGAAGGGAAAATGTGGAATCAGATTAAGCAAAATCAGTAAGCATGTCTTTCAGTGTTTGAGTCTCAGAAGCCACCAGGGTCGGTTTCTCAATCTGCCTTGTCACAGATGTTGGGTCTAAGGTGGTGGTAATAGAATTTCCGAATATATTAGCAGTGTTGGTATTTCATATCCTTTATTGGTAAAGTTGACTTAAAGGACCTTGAAGTATTAGATCTTATATCCTTTTCAACAGGATTTTAAAAAATCAGAGCCCCTTGAAATGCTGTCTAGTGGGAGTGATTAGAATGAGCGAATTCCGCTCACATCTCCGTGGTATGCCAGGTCCTCCCAGTTTATCCCTGTGTCCTCCCGTGCTCTCAGACCTCAGAGAACACTGTCTGACAGTCGTCAAGGTCATGTACTTAGATCCTCCTGCAGCCCCCATTTTGAAAGCAGAAAGGGGAGGATGAGAGAATAGATCAAGAGTAGTAACTGGTTTATCAAGTCCACTGCCTGCCAATCCCTGTTTTTGAAACCGCATTCTTGCCAAACCTTTGCTTGTGGCTGAAGCAATGTGATAACCAGCTTAATGGTACTGAATCCTGGTTTCTAGAGTTTACGTCCCATGGTCCTTTCAAATGTCTTCTTGTAGCCACTCTATCCTGGAGAGCGCTCAGGGATTCTGTCCGCCCCAGTCATCACAAGGAAAAACAATTGGGGTAACCATGCGGTGACGGATGTTAACTAGACGTACGATGATCGTTTTGCAGGACAGACAAATAGCAAATCGTCAAGGTGTACCCCTGAAAGTAATAAAATGCTGCATGTCAGGTGTAGTTCAATTAATCGCTAAGCAAAACAAAACAAAACAAAAAACCAAATTGAATTCATTGGTTCATCATATACTTATTGCCCGGCTCGGTGTCAGGCTTTGTGCTAGGTGCTCCCAGTCAGCGTAGCCAGGGTCTCTGTAGACATTAACAAAGTGATCACTCTCCACGTGTACTGGTACTTTTGCGGCGACGGTGAGCGTTAATAGAAGCTGTGCCTGAGCAACCTGAGAGCACAGGAAAGAGGCGTTGCTGCTTCACGGGGCCTCCCTGAGCTGAGATCCGGGAGGAGCGGCATCAAGAGCGAAGAGCAGTTGCGTACCGGGGAGCAGAGCCCAGGGACATGGTGGGGAGCAGCATTCCAGTGGAGGGCTCGGCCCACGCACATTCTCTGGCACAGGACGAGCAGAGTGAGTTCAAGGAAAGAAAAAAGGCCCGTGAGTTTGGAGGACAAAAGTGGAGTGGGAGGGGGAAAGGGAGATGATGTAGAGGAGAAAAATGGAGAATTTTAGTTTGCATTTAGTCAAGGTTAAGAGGCTTATGAGATATTGGAGGTGGGGGAGTGGAGGGATACCAACAGGCAGGAGGACGTGCTCTGGTCATGTGGAGGGGGACACGGTCCGGGGAGTGAAAAGTTATTCAACATCTCGCGTAGTTCCAGCCCCTTGTCCTCCCAGCTGCGGGAGTTGGTTGATCTCTGATCTCCTGCCCCAACACAGCGGTTCCCGAGCAACGCCCTTCCCTTTGTCCCAGTATCTGGGGTCTTCTGCTTATGGCCTCCTCTCTGGTGTCTCCTAGCATCTACCCACTGACATCTACCTGCAGAGGAGGTCCTGGGATGGGGTGTGAGCGGAGGACTGTCCCATCTGTCATTCAGTGCTGCTGGCACATGGAATTAGGTGGCATGGTGGTCCCACAGCACAGTGAATCCACTAAAACCCACTGGCTTACATGCTTTAGAATGGCGATTTTTATGTGATGTGGATTGCATCTTGATATTTATTAGATGTATGAATTAATCCGTTACACTGTGATGTGTTGATACCGTGAGTTAGAGGAGCCGGGTCGCGTTTCCTTGTGGCATTGTCTTCACCCCCCATCTCTCGAGTCAGAGAAGCTGTGCCCATCTCCCGAGATGACGCGCGTGATGATAGACAGCTGTATGGAGGCCTGTAAGCTTTCTTTGTTGTGATGGTTACAGCATGGTTCGGCCCCCCCTTATTTGATCCACATCTTCATGAAGCAGCTGCTGTGTGGGGCGCTGTTTGTCGAGGCCCTTGGAGAGAATCCTGGAATCCACAGGGCCACGGTGAAGGCGTGAGGGACTTCCCCGTTGCTGCCCCTGCAGCCCAGCCTGGTCCGGGGCAAAACGGAGCAGTGGGTGACATTGGTGTGTCTTCCCTGCCTCTCTGGCCTGGCCGTCTTTGGGTTATCATTTCCCATCTCTCCCATCTGCTTCTCTCAAGTGATGTGTGTTTTCCAAAGTGAACGCATCCCATTAATCATATTTGGGCGTGAGTGGCCTGTTGAAGCTATATTTGTATCTTTCAGGAAGACCAACAACAACAGAAACAAACTCAGAGGATGCTGCTGCCCCATGGAAAGGGAGGGTGAGGAGAGTGGGACTTATTTTGAAGCAGCAGGGCCTTCCTGGCATCCCCGAAATCACACCATCGGGGCCCGCTGGTCTCCCTATCTCAAGGCCGGCCCTGCGTGGCCCGTGCTTTCGGGGTTACTGCACCATCTGGGAGAGAACCTCCGGGCAGGGCCGTAGGTCCTTGTTCCTGAGGGAGAGGCTGACACAGAGGTGCCCGCAGAAGCAGCGCCCACTGTGGTGGGTGGAGGTGGCCGGGGTGTCGTTAGCAACAGGAGTGAATCACTGCTGGGCCGGCTGTGCTCTCTGACTCAGCTTGGAACTGGTCTGCTCACAGGAAGCCAGCAGCCAGCGGAGCGGAGAGCTCGCATGAAACTCCCCGACTTGGAAACCACGGGGTGTTTTCTAAGCTGCTGTCTCTAAAACAAGAGGGCGATCGCGGGAGGGCCGCTTCCCTGCCCTCTCTGGGCAGAGGGACCAGCTTGGTGTGGGGCGGTCGCGAGCCAGGGCCCTGGTTTCTTACGAAATGAAAAACTTGTCCTGGGGCTTACAAAAACAGGAAGCTGGCACTGGCTGCAGTTGGACTTATGTAAACCGAACAGTTCGGAATGCAGGTGGCCGTCTGCCTGTGGGAAAGGCCGGGACAAGTCAGAGGGGAGCAGCCAGGTTATCCAGTGTTGGTGTGCATAGGGAGGAAGCTGAGGCAGGGCTGGGGGGTGGGGGC
>NW_005358689.1:1354974-1403344 GCF_000412655.1 Myotis brandtii
AGCGCTTTCTCAGGATGCGTAAGAAAACGAGGTGCTGACACGCTGTTCCAGGAGACTTACATTTTCTCAGGGAGGTGAGGGCTGGAGCCCTGTGAGCTCTAGGCCCCTGACTGTCCAAGGCTCCAGGAGGCTCTAGCACCGGAGCTGCCCAGGGGCTGGGAACCCATTGCTGGAGGAGCTCCCCCAGGAGGGGAGCTGGCGCATCACGATCCAGATCAGTGATTCACCAACTTTTGGGGGTGGAGACACCTTGCGATAGCTTGTTGTTTTGGGGTGTATCCTTTCCCCCACCCTTTAAAAGGATTGTTTAAAAAATGTAAGTACGTTAAAATTAGCCTTTAGATGGAAAAAATGTCCTATTTTTGAAACTTCTAAGACAGCTGGATAGCCTTCTGAGGTTCTGCAGGATTGGGGTTTGGACGCTCTGAGTTCGTAAGGGCCCAGGCAAGGCCTTTGGCTCTGATAAGAGAGAGGCCATAGGAGCGTGTTTGCTCGCCTACCCCTCCCCACTCCCAGCCATGTGGACCTCTGGGGAGATTTGATAACACATCCTTTCCCATACTCATTACTAATCACACTTTTTGCTTCTAATCTCTCTTCCCTCCCGGCTGTCGTTTACCCTGCCATCGGAATTAACTCCCTACAACAGATTCAATCACGTCACCTCCCCTGTTGTACTGTTGTCAGTGGGTGCTGCACGGCCCCCATAGTGCAGCACCTTAGCCCGGGGCACAGAAAGCCCTCCTGATTTCACCCTCCGACCTATTCTAGTTTCAACAGCTCCTATGGCCTTCCACGTGCCCACTGGTTCTGCTCTCCATGACTTCTGGTCATTTCTCCAACACCAACAAGCTTAACAGCTGCCTGGCTGGCGTGGCTCAGTGGTTGAGCATTGACCTATGAACCAGGAGGTCACAGTTCAATGATCAGTCAGGGCACATGTCGGGGTTTCTCTTCTACCACCAAGAGTTAGGGGAGAAGTGAGCCAAGGGAATGGGGCCAGTAATTCCGGAGCCCCCTGCCGGCATTGCCTGCTGCGTTCTTCATGGACCATCCGTTGAAAAAGACTGTCCCCTTTTCATAGTCTATACCCTGGGGTGTTTTCAGAAGCAATTTAAACACTGGCAAACAGAAAGGAAAGCTTTTTATCCCTTCCCTAACCCTGAAAGGGAGGGGTGCATCAAAAAACCATGTGGATGGCCAGGAACAGAGCCAGAGAGACCGAAAAGGTGGAGGGAGGGTGAGGTGGAGGGAGAAAGTCTGTGAGTTACAGATCACGGGAGGGCCAAGGCGAAGGGGAGGGAACTGGAGGATGCGGGGAGGGGAGGAGAGGGGAGGACAGGCTGGGTGCCCACCTCAGAAGGCCGGGGGGGGGGGGGTACACATCTGTTCTAAGGCACACAGCTGTCCTGAGAGAGTCCAGGTGTGGGAACCTAGGAAGCTTTGGCAAGGATCAAGTTACCACCCTTTTGGGAGGAGAATATGAAAGAAGACGGTCTTTATTTTGTAGGGAAAGCCAGTAAGTACACGATTTAGTCCCTAATGCGCTCAGTTGTGTATACAGTTTAATTTTGTATCAATGCAGTTGATACTCCAGCAGGTCTGAGGTGCGGGTTCTAGCTTGTTTGAAAGCCAGGACTGGCAGCACTTTCTCCTGTGTTGGTCTTCGGCCCTTAATTCCTTTCTGTCTGTCTTCCATGTTTCTCTCTTTCTTCATCCCGCTGTCTCTGTCTCCCTCCTCTTTTTCCTTTTCTTTTTCCTGGAGTCTCAGGTCCCCATAGTGGGAAGGCTGTCGCTGCCCGGAGGCCCGGAGGGTCTGCTGGTGCTGAGGCTCGAAGCCCGGGCCTCCTGGGCCCCAAAGGGGCACAGACTCCGGCCTCCGGGGAGCCTGTGTGGGGAGGTGCTCCCGTCGAGGGCCCCAGCTCGGCACCCTCGTGCCCACCCACTGCAGGGGTGGGTCCACCCTCCTATCTTATCCTCGCACAACCCTGAGCGTGTAGGGGAGCTGGAGTAGGTCCTCCCCCCGGGAGAAGGAGCAGGGGACTCTCCTGTTGAAAACACAGCTGCTGCCCAGGAGATAGACAGGAAAGCCGACCCAGCCCCTGGCAGAGGCCTCGGTGGGAGTGCCAGCTACTGTGAAACAGCAGGCCCAGCCCAGCAGGCACAAACAGGCGGCCTGGCCGCAGCCACAGCCACAGCGACCGGCTCCAGGAGGGTGGGGCTGGGGAGCCCCCAGAAACCCCTCGGTCCTGGGAAGGGGTGCAGACGCTCCCTCCTTTAAGAGGTGTCTCATGTTACAGCAGGGTCATAGGAAGGAGGGGAGGGTCCTGGGGCCTGGCCTGGTTGGGGGTGGGCGGAGGGGGAGTTGAGGAGTAGGTGTCACAAAACCGGGTTTAGTTCTTAGTGGAGATGAACTTGCTGAAGTTTCTTGGTCTCCTTGAGACTCAGTTTCTTCATCTGAAGAATGGTATGAATACTTGGCCTGCTTACTAACGAGGCTGTTTGGAGGACTGTATGGTTGATCGAAGCCTTGCAGGGTTAGAGCTGGGTTTGGACCCCGCCCTTGCCGTGGGTTAGCTGACCTTGGCCTCTGCTTTCTCACCTAGGAGGGCAGTACTAGCGGCTGCGGTGAGCTTAGTTCAGTGCCTGGTGGATCGCATGTTCCTCAATAAATGCTACCTCTCATCATCACCGAGTGAGAAATTCATGTGTAAGCATTTTGTAAACTCTGGCGTGTCTTCAAAAATGTGGGACGTTGTTCTTATGCAGGCTGACATTCTGGTTTCAAGTCTGGGCTCCAAGCAGTTTGTGAAGGGTTCCCCTTCGAGCGTCCTTCCCCCCTAAGAAAGCTTCCCCGTCCTGGTGTGGTTTCCTCCCCTTGAGCGGGAGGCTTCTCCTCTGGTTTCCTGGCTCTGCTTCCTCTCTGCTCCCCTCCCCAGGCCAGATCCCATGTTTCTTTAGAGCTCCGTCCTCCAAGTCTGTGCCCTAGTCCAGTTCCACCTTCATCTTCCTCCAAGTTCCCCCAACACGTCGTTGGACCTCGTCCTCCCCTGCCAGTGTTTAAAGACTCAGATTGCTTGAGTTCAAAGCCCACATATGAGCTCTGTGGCCTTGGGTAAGTAACTGAACCTCCCTAAGCCTCAGTTTTCTCATCTGGAAAATGGGAATAACAGTAACTGCTTCATTGGGTTGTTAAGAGGATCAGATGAGAGCGCATTGTAAGGTCTCAGTGGGATTCGTTAGGCCTTGCATGCAGCTGCCATGTCTACCATGGACATGTTGCCTCCCTGTTTGCATGTAAGCGCCTTGAAAGCAGGCCACGTGTTCTGTTTTCTCACCTGATTATGAATTGTGGTGCCCACACATCGGGTACCCAGTAACTATCCTGGATTCCTTGTCCCCATTTTGGTTGGCTCACCTGTCCATTTGCAGACTGGTGCCACTGTGCAGTGGTGGCATATTGTCTTCCTGCACCTTTACAGGGAAGGGAGACATCTGTGTGCGTGGCAGAGTGCTGGGCACCTCGATGTGCGCTCTCATTTTACTTTCACAACAGCATCGGGTCCCTAGGGCAGGTGTAATTGCCCCATCTCACCAGCGAGCAGACCAGGGTTCAGAGGATTGAGTAACTTGGCCCGGATGGCACAGCAGCCAGGGCTCGGAATCCAACGCAGGTCTGTCTGGCTCCAAGGTCTCCTTCGTGTTCTCTGTATTGTCAGTGCCTTTCTTTCCAGTCACGCTGTCCTTGCAGAACAGAGTCCAAACTTTAACATGACCTACTGGTTTTACTGACACCACCGCACAGTCTCTTGGCGTTCCACAAAATGGGTAAAGCGCCATCGATCGTGGGAACCCGGAGGTGCGGAGTGCTTGGAACGGGCCAGAGCTGTCACTGAAGTCGGGACTTTGGTCCCGGTGACCCCTTGCCCTGAGTTTGGTTCTTTCTCTTGAAATGATTGGCTTCAATCTTGTTTGCCCCTTTGAAAGGGCACTGTCCGTCCTGCCCCCGGTTGGAAGGATTTTGGTGCCCAAGGTCCACAGGCATTCTCCTTATTTGAAGGGGTATAGGATTTTCACCTCTGGTGACCCTTTGGGAACGAATCTTTAGGGCAGGGGTCCTCACACTTTTTAAACAGGGGGCCAGTTCACTGTCCCTCAGACCGTTGGAGGGCCGGACTATAGTTTAACAAAAAACGATGAACAAATTCCTATGCACACTGCACATATCTTATTTTGAAGTAAAAAAACAAAACGCGCTGAACCGGTTTGGCTCAGTGGATAGAGTGTTGGCCTGCAGACTGGAGGGTCCCGGGTTCGATTCTGGTCAAGGGCATGTACCTTGGTTGCGGGCACATCCCCAGTAGGGGGGGTGCAGGAGGCAGCTGATCGATCTCTCTCATCGATGTTTCTAACTCTCTATCCCTCTCCCTTATTCTCTGTAAAAAATCAATAAAATATATTTAAAAAAACACACAAAACAAAACAAAAAAAACAGGAACAAATACAATATTTGTATTTGCACGTGGCCCGCGGGCCGTAGTTTGAGGACCCCTGCTTTAGGGGCTGGCCACTCTCTTGGGAAGGAGATTTCTTTGTGACAGAGGCAGCTGGGTGGTAAGCACAACCGGAAACTCAGCGCTGAAGTGCCGTTGGTGTGAGTCACCAGGACGGGCCACATCCTCACTCATCACACACACATGCGCTGCCTCCACACACAGCCGCTCCTTTTGTCCAAGAGCAGTGGGATGTGGACACTCAGGCAGAGGTCTGATTCTAGCACATTCCGTCCCGGCCAGGCATGTGGACTCTGCTCTGAAACTCCCTCCTCCTGGCCCAGGAGCCAAGGATCTGCTCAACCGTGGGCTCTGCTGCTGGGCGCTCTGCGCTGTGGTCCGCGTTACTCCTTGGGCATTTGTGTCTCGGAAGAACGAATTGCCTCGTCCCTTCTTCCCAGGCCTTCCCTGAAGTTAAACCCGATGTCGCCCTTCAGGGTGGTGCAAGGTCGAAGGGGAGCCAGCAAGCCATGTCTGGCAGCCACCCTTGGGAGGTGTTTTTATATCAAGCCCTTGTCTACACTGGAATTTGACATGTATTAAGCAATCAGACTGTGCCTAGCATGGGGCTGGGAGAAAATGATCACATTTTAAATCTCAACAACTACTTTTATTCCTGCAACAAGGGATGCCCCAATTTCTCAAATTGTACCAAGTATTTATCATCCTAGACAGAATAAATCAAGTAGAAAGTTGTTGTAGCAACCCTGAAAGGAGGCATGGAAGAGGCCAGGTGTTACTGTTAAGACAGAACTTGGGTCCAGGCCGACTGGGTGACTGTGGGCAGGCTAAGTATAGTATATGTGATGCTTCAGTTTTCTCATTTGTAAGTGAGGGTAATAATAGTATGTCTTCTGGGTTTGTTATGAGGATTAAATTCAACGCATTAATAATTTAAAAGTGATTAAAATAGCGGTGGCATATAATACATTCTATATCAGTGTCTGGCAGATATGCATATGCATTTGAACTTGCTCTGGTTTTTCTCTCCATACTGCAGCCTGATTTGTCAACGAGGGCCTGTAGTTAAACCAAAAGGCTCTGAGTATAACACATTCTAAACTCCCAAATTCCTCCCCCGCACCCCCCACTTTGTTACCAACTGTGTCTACGAGATGGGAGTCTCTGGTGCCCCGTTTCCCGGTTGGATTTTTACTGAACATGGAAACCTCGTGGGCTTACTAGTACGAAAGACCAGTTTACGTTTGTACTGTAAGAGTTGAGACTTCTGCCCGGCCGGCGTGGCTCAGTGCTTGAGCATCGACCCATGAACCAGGAGGTTGTGGTTTGATTCCCGGTCAGAGTACATGCCCGGGTAATGGGCTCTGTCCCCAGTGGGGGGCGTGCAGGAGGCAGCCCATCAGTGATTCTCTCTCATCATTGATGTTTCTATCTCTCGCTCCCTCTTCCTTCCTCTCTGAAATCAATAAAAATATATTAAAAAAACAAAAAAGAGTTGAGACTTATTAAACTGATGATATATGCAGTCACCTTTAGACATTTGCCATGTGCAGTGCACTGTGGCTGTATGAAGATGAACAAGGCCCTCCCCACTCAGGAATGCTGTTTAATTTTACATACAGCAAGCCCTTACGGAAGGTCGTCAATAGGTTCTGCAACGTTAAGCGAAATGATGTCTATCGAAGCCAGTAGGGGGTGTGTAGGAGGCAGCGATCAATGATTCTCTCTCATCATTGATGTTTCTATCTCTCTCTCCCTCTCCTTTCCTCTCTGAAATCAATGCTCATTAAAGCTAATTGATATAAACGAGAGTTACGTTCCCATGACATCGTATCAATGTTATAACCAAGTGATGCCGAACGAAGCAGCGTAATTCGAGGACCTGCTATACATGCCTGATGCCCCCGTGCGAGGGGTTAGGCATTCCTGGACAAGTCCTCACTGTTCTCCAGGCTTTTCTCCCTGCACAGCCCATCTGCCTATCAGGAGAGGGCCATCCGCTACACCAGACAAGAGGCATTTCCATTTAGGTCCCCATTTTCTGTTATATGGAGGCACTGTGGGACTCCAGGCCTGAAATGCGTTTGGCAATGGAGAGTGTTATAAAATAGGAGCTAGATGGTTTGAGATAAAACACATTCTCCCCCGCTTTCCCCCTAAACACCAGCTTTTCCTTCCTTTCCAATTCTCCAGATAGGTTTCTTCTTAGCCGATGCTCATTAAAGCCAGATGCGGGCCTGTTCAGACTTAGGGCATGGCGCGGGCTCAGGCTCGCGAGAGCTGTAAATGCTCTTGGCATTGCAAGGAGCGGGCTTTCCCAGCAAAAGCAAATATTGGAACAAACCAGTTGGATCTTACGCTGTATTTGTGTCTGTCTTCATTGGGATTCCTGAGATGTGATTTTCAATGTAATGGTTAGTGACTTAGCTGGCACTCTGTAGAATGGGGCCATGGACCATCAGTGGCCCTCTCTGTAGGAAATCTTCAGGATAACAGATTGCTGGAGCTTTCTGACCTCACGTCCAGTTCTTTCCTGCTCTAACCCATTCCACACATCTTTGCCAGTTTAGTTTTCCGAAGCAGAGCTCTGACCAAATCACTCTCCTCCCATACAACTTCAGTGACTCCCCATTGCTGACAGTATCACATGCACAAATGACTGTATACTCTTAATGCAACATCCTTTAACACATGGCCCAACTCTGCCACCCAGCTTCTCCCACTAATTTATTTTTTATTTAAAAAAAATATGTTTTTATTGCTTTCTGAGAGAGGAAGGGAGAGGGAGAGAGAGACAGAAACATCAATGATGAGAGAGAATAATTGAGCAGCTGCCTCCTGCACGCCCCCAACTGGGGATGTACCCTGACCTGGTTCATAGGTCGTTGCTCAACCACTGAGCCACACCGGCTGGGCTCCCAGTAGGGGGTGTGTAGGAGGCAGCGATCAATGATTCTCTCTCATCATTGATGTTTCTGTCTCTCTCTCCCTCTCCTTTCCTCTCTGAAATCAATGCTCATTAAAGCCAGATGTATAAAAGGATGAGGCGTGAGATGACAAGGACTGACCTTCCTAGTGTCCTGGTGCTGTGGAACCAGGTAGGAAGGCAGAGGAACTGGAAGAGGAAATAGATGCCAGGATTGACAACCAGAAGTTTCCCTGTCCCCAGGCTCCGTCTGCTGGGAGAAGGAGAAGGGGAAGGCCCATAGGCCCAGCGCTTTAAAAAGCCTGGCGGATACGTGCAGGGAAACCAGAGGATGTGGTTTGGGCTGTCCCTGAAAAAGCTCTCTATTTAGTGTGGACGGGTATTTTCAGGGGAGGCTCAATGTGCGGAAGGGGAGGCTGACCTCTCGGTCGGGGCCGCTCCTTAAAGTCAGGGCGCGCTGTGATAGTCCAGGAACTGCATGGGGCCGGCTGACGCTCCAGGTTTCGTCTCTATCACAGCGGTGAGGCCACAGGGCTGCCGGTCAAGTTTCTAAGTCTCTCGTCCCAGTTCAGTCTGTAACTCATGGTGCGATGTTAGACAAGACACTTCATTCTCCCCAGGCCCTACTTAGCAATCTGTAACATCCGCCGCCCTCTCTCAGACGGTGACAGGGGGTGCAATTAATTTGCATCTGCCAAGTGCTCAGAGGTCCCCAGACGCCAGCCGCTGGGGAAATCGCTGGATCTTCCCCACTCGGACTGAACCTGCGGTTTTGCAGTCAAGCCCCTGTGTGGTTTGGTTGCTAAGTGGGCAGAGTGGTTTTCATGATTTCACATTCAGGCTCCTGGAGGCTACTCATTTCCTTCCAGTTTCTTTTCTTCTTCTTTCAAAATATTCTTTAAGAAAAAATTTTAAAAATAGGGAGCTGCGCCGATATAAATAGCAGCCACGTACCCAGCATGGAACAAACAAATATTGACTTATTGTTTTGCAATGAATGGTTTTTATTAACCTTTCAAATACTTTTATGTAACAGCACACCTTGAGTTATCCGTGGGTTTTAAGCCTTGTTTGTTTTTAAAATAAAAGTAGTAAAACATTTGTGTATCCCCCATCCCACCCATTTGTTTTCCTCTAACTCCAGAGGTGACACTGCTGTGGACATACGCCCTTCCTGCCCGTGAATGTGTGCCTGCGTGTGCCCGCGTGGGTGGCTGTGGTTTCTCCCCGTATATAACAGAACCGAGCCATAGGAGGATGCGAGTGGCAGAGCGTGGGGCGTGGAGTCGGGAGGGCCAGGGTTGGAGGCCGGCCTCGGCCACTTTGGCCTGTGCCCTGGACTTCCCCATGTGTAGCCGGACGGTGATCCGTCCACAGCGTTGTTAACTCGGAGACCGTGGCAAAGTGGCTGTCTTAGCAAGTGGGAACTAATGTATTTAGCCATTTATGTTGATCATCTCCTCTTTTTTTCTCTTTGAGAGCAAGGGTCTTGCCTGTAGCCTGTATTAACTAGCCTTTGTATTGTTTACACACCTCCTCACTAAGTGTAGAAGCCTATCACCTGTTTCCTGAAGAAACGGTTGCCCTGTGTCCCCGTGTCCGTGGCCCCACCCTGCTCCAGCCCCAGTGCAGAGCCAGCAGGGCCGGCACAGGAGGAGCGATATTCAGGGCACCCCGGTGACTCTGGGGCAGCCAGCTGAGGACACTGGCCAGGCTCTGCTGTCATCTCTTCAGGCCGCACAGTGACTCAACATGATGGTGGTGGTGGGGGTGCAGAGCCACCTCCCTGCACTTGATTTTGTTAACAGCGTGGGTTTGACCGTGTTGATGTTTCAGGTGCGTATTTGAAACAGTTTAATGCTCTGTGTCCTCTCCACGGTCTAATGCTCATTTTGCAGTGGTCCTACCGGCCCACCGTGGTCGGGATGTCCACCGCTGGCAGAACATGGGAAACGCAGGACACAGGGCACACAGGACACAGGGCACACAGGACACAGAGGACACAGACACAGAACACAGGGACACGGGGCAGGGCAGAGGGAACACAGGACACAGGGACACAGGACAAAGGGGATACAGAACATGGGACACAGATACAGGACACATGAAACACAGGGTGTGGGGAACATGGGAAACAACACAGGGAACACAGGACCTGCCACATGAGCACAGGGACAGGCAGGAAAGGGACAGCAGGGGGCACCAAACCCGCACAGTTCTCCGGGAGACGGAACCTGGGTGAGCGCCAGGCCCTCAGACTCAGGCTTTGTTTGTGAGTCTGTTTGCTCATCGCTCTTTCCTGGGATTGGGCCGTTTCTTTCCACAGCAGTTCGATGCCACGGAGGCACCGCAGAGACTGTTCTTTGTGAAAACAACGAAGGAGCCAGTGCCCGCCTCCTGCACCCCTCAGGCTCCCCTCCTCCCTGTACTCTTCTGAAGAAGAAGCAGAAAGCTGCCCGGAGATTGCAGGAAGCCCCGGAGGGGCCTGCGAGGGCTCAGCGCTCAGGGCTCTGCCTCCAGCAGCCGAAGCTGTCACCACACACAGAGCCACCTCTTCATCCTTTGATTTGTATCTGTCCACCTTTTTTTGTTTTTAAAAAATACGTTTTTATTGATTTCAGAGAGGAAGGGAGAGGGAGAGAGAGAAACGTCAATGATGAGAGAGAGTCATTGATCAGCTCCCTCCTGTACGCCCCTCACTGGGGACAGAGCCTGCTACCGGGCATGTGCCCTGACCGGGAATGGAACTGTGACCTCCTGGTTCATGGGTGGATGCTCGACCTCTGAGCCACACCGGCCGGGTGCATTTATTCATCCTAAGTCAGGAGCTGTAACCACACCCCATGTGGTGGTACTAGGAGGGGGGCCTTTGGCAGGTGATCAGGTCATGAGGGAGGAGCCCTCATCAGTGGGACTGGGGAGAGCTCCTTGCCCCTCTGCATCTGAGGACCCAGCGGTAAGAACGCAAGGCCCTCACCAGACACGGAATCTGCCGGCACCTGGGTCTGGGACCCGCCAGCCTCCCTCCAGAACTCTGAGAGATGAGCGTTTGTTGTCCGAGCCACCGGGTCTCTGGTGGTTTCGTGACAGGAGCCTGAATGGACAAAGACATGGGGCAAGACCGGAATTGAAACATACTTGTCTAAGTCCTGTTATTTGCTATAAAGGCTTTATGATATTTTAGTTTACATATGTTTGAGGTAAGAATAATCATAGTTTCAGAGCTGGGCACTAGACCGAGGTCAGCTAATCTACATCATTTACATCCCACCTCTCCAACTTTGACATGCAAATCAGCCTCGGTTTCATCCCTTGCAAAAGGAGGCGGTGATACCCACCCTTGGCTTGTTTTGAAGATGAAAGGAGATGGAGCTGGTGACACTTTAGCTCAGCATCTGAATATAGGAAGCGCTTGATCAACGGCGGTTATTGCAGTGATCAGTATTATATGACCCAGCGGACTCTGGATGTGGAGATACAAGGGACGAGCGTGTAATTTACTGAAATTAATCACTCATTTTGTTGACGGTGGTTTAGGTGAGGAGAGCGAAGCAACCTTGTTATTAGCGGTATTGTTATTACCGAGTATGACCATGATGCTACTGCTGTACTACTACTGATTACTGTTATTATTGCTATTTAGCTTCTCCTAGGATTTCCGTGTGCCACTTAGGGTGGGAGAATACTGCTGACGTATTTATTGCACAGAGGAAGGACTGGGTGAGGTTTCCTGGTTTCTTTTTTTTTTTTTAAATATATTTCTTTATTGATTTCAGAGAGGAAGGGAGGAGAGAGAGATAGAAACATCAATGATGAGAGAGAACCACCGATCGGCTGCCTCCTGCACGCCCCCCACTGGGGACCGAGCCCGCAATCCAGGCATGTGCCCTTGGCTGGAACCGAACCCGGGACCCCCCAGTCCGCAGGCTGACGCCCTATCCACTGAGCCATGCCGGCCAGGGCTACTGGTTTCTTATTCAGGGTCTTTGATGGGGCCTCTTTAATCTCTGATAGGCCATGAGCCTCTCTTTACCCCTGTCCTGCAAAAAGGACTCTGAGCAGATGACAAACCCCAGAGGGTGAGATTTATAACAACCCAAAACTGAGGAGGTCTAGGGCGAGGATTTAAGGTGGGAAAACAGGCTGCATTACACCCAGGATTCTCACTAAGAAGGAACGTTATTGAATTACACCCCCATGACAAGTATTCTTCACCCTGTATAGTTTTCACTTGAGGCTGGCACAGAAAGATCAGTGTGAAAAATACTAGAACTGCACTTTGGAGAGAAGGGAGGGAGGTTAGGAGGCCCCCTAGCACCTTTGCACGGGGGCTGGCCAAGTAGGGGACAAGCCCTGCTGGGAGAGAGCTCCCGGCACGGGGGGGGGGGGCCACAGAGTTCACCCCAGCTCGCTGTTGGCACTCCTGCCATGGCCCTCACTGCAGGAGCATGGTGTCAAACAGCATCATCCATGCTCGGATCCCGGCTGGCAAGTTCTATTTTTGTAATGATACAAAACAAAAAAGGAATATTCTGGGCTACATGCAAAATCTTTCTCCTCCCTCCCTCCCTTCCTCTTTTCTTCCCTCCCTCCCTTCTTCTCTGCCATCCCTTCCTCCTTCCCTCCCTCCTCCCCTCCCTCCCTTCCTTTCAACTTCACATTATACTTTAATGCGCTTCATCCCTTCCTCACGTTTCCTTCTTTCCAGCGCTAGGGTTTGGTTTGTGGTTGAGTATACTTCCTCTCGTTGGGGTGGAAAATGGAGTGTGTATGGACAGGTCAGGGCTTCTGTTTCCCCCCTGATGCTGTGCTGTCGTGATTTAGGACTGAGGCCAAGGTTACGTTTGAAGTACGTTGAGTCTGTGACGCATTTCCTCTAAACGAAGGGGTTCGAGTTTTTTTTTGTTTGTTTGTTTGTTTTAAATATATTTTATTGATTTTTTACAGAGAGGAAGGGAGAGGGATAGAAAGTGAGAAACATTGATCAGCTGCCTCTTGCACACCCCCTCCTGGGGATGTGCCCGCAACCAAGGTACATGCCCTTGACCGGAATCGAACCTGGGGCCCTTCAGTCCGCAGGCTGACGCTCTATCCACTGAGCCAAACTGGTTAGGGCATGGGTTCGAGTTTTTCTGGAGCCGTTGGATTCCTGCTGTGTTTTCTCCCACATAAACCCTCCGCTGCCCAGCTGTTCTGTATCTGGTCTTGCTAATGCAAGTGCCCGTCTTGGGAACGTGGAGTTTTGCTTCTGCTGTGCTAGCTCATTGCAGTGAACATGAACGACAATGTTGTGTGTTTGCTCATTTACTTCAGTTCTGACATGCTAACCTGAGAATGTCAACGGGAGGCTTATCCCTCGGGCTTGAAGAATTGTGACTCTCAAGCCTGGCTGCGCCTACAGAGGGCCCCGATTCTCGAACCTGCACCCCCTGGAAGTGGGTCACTGAAGGGTCCTCCCAGCCTCCCTCCGCAGATGTGGCAGAGGGGACCCTCTTAAAGAGCAGAACCAGGTAGTCAGACAGGTGGTGAAGGCGCTCACTCACTGCTAGGGCACGAGTCCCTGTTGTTCTTGTCCAACGGAACGCAAAATAGGCAGAGGACTGCCGACATCCTATGCTGTTTCCTCCTTTCATTTCCAGCCGGGAAATTCTACTGTGTCATCCTCTTGGCACTCTTGCACACAAGAGCACTGTTGTATATGTTGGGAGTGCTTACATCTATCAGTTAGTCTGATGGGTGTCAAACTGTGACACCATCGAGACCTCATAGAGAGGAATCTCCATGACCCAGAGACCCTGGTCTTGGAGCTAGATACAAAAACAGAACATAGTTTCAGGTTGTCTATGACCGGAGAGGGAGTGATTTAATTTTTGCATGTATGTGGCTTAGTTCCATCATGTCAGAACTAAGAGAGATTATTGAATGGAAGGCAGGGTGTGTAGATAACGAGAGGATGAGGGGTGGGTCATACATTTATTATTTTTGCCTTCAAGTATCCATTTCTCTTCTTAGGATACTAGCACCCTGATTTTCCTTTGGAGAACCAGCTCCTTTCCAACCCTATGACCGTGTGGCTTACCCGCTTCCCATGGCCACAGTGGTTGATTCAGAGAGAGGCAAGGAACTGAGGGCCCAAGCCGTGAGATCTCAGTTCTGAACTTTTGAGGATCTCCTGGGAGAGAGAAGCTCCCTTTTCCCTGGTGTTGTTAAGGTGATAGGGTATAAGCTGGGAGCCACTGGGAACCCCAGTCTTAGCATTGCCTGGGAAGTATCTGCCTACATGTAGCTAATTAAGATGAAATCAGGGCAGGAGATGGAGCGAGACCCAGCCTGATGTGTTCATCCAAGCACTGATGACAATTACACTCCTGTACCTGTTAGTGGCATGAGCCGAAAAGATCTTACATTTTGCTTGAGAACACGTGAGTTGGGTTTCTGAGACTTGCAACTAAGAATCCTATAGTCACGATCAGCTATGGGGAATGCATAAACACTTCCATATGCTTTGGGTATGTTTGCTTCTCTGCAGCTTTCCTTAACTAAGTGAGAGGACAGTAGCTTTTACTGAAATGCCTGACTTTCAGGAATTAACACTGTAAAGGGAAGACCCAGTTGAATACGTTCTTTTGTTTCTCTGGTTTGGCGTCCAAGGCCTTAGAGCAGTGGTCGCCAACCATTCGGACCTCATGGATCACCAGTGGTCCGTGGACCACCAGTTGGCGACCGCTGTCTTAGAGGAGTTGTACTACAGCACATTACTAACACGCTGCTGGGTGCTAAGTACCGTCCCTCCCAAGTGAAGGACACCCGACCTTCCACAGTCAGTGTATGTCATTGTGAGTCGCCAGCTGGGTCAGGCCATCGATGCCTGCATGTCACAGGATGGTGCTGTGTTCTGCTCGACACATACATACGTGCCAGCAGCGTGCTCCACTCGTGGGAGAGGGCTGAAGGCTGTCGCTTTGTTGGCCATCACCAT
The DNA here is from genome assembly GCF_000412655.1 of Myotis brandtii. Classification (NCBI taxonomy): domain Eukaryota; kingdom Metazoa; phylum Chordata; class Mammalia; order Chiroptera; family Vespertilionidae; genus Myotis; species Myotis brandtii. The sequence goes on from NW_005358689.1 coordinate 1,369,394, forward strand.
TAGACCTAGGAATACATGGGCTATAGCAACACCAGTGGTGTTTGGAGGTTAGGATCTGTGAGCCTCAGATTCAGACTGAGGAACAAGGGGGTGGAACAATGAGATTAAAGAAAGATGATTCCTGGGAGTACAAGTGGAAGCCAAAGGCTGAGAAGAAGAGGTAACAGGAAAGGAGCCAGAAAGTCCAAACAGGAGTCAAGAACGGGCAGGACAGAGGAGCTAGGCCTGCTTTCAGGAGACCCTGGGCAGGCCTGCCATATCCCGGGGGGTGAAGTCTGTGCTGCTCAAGGCGGTTTTGAAGGGTCTCCCTGAGCCCTGAGCTGTCTCTAAGGCATCATGAGATGCCTGAAGAACTCAGCAGGGTTTTTCGCATCCTCCACTTCAGCTGCTGGGGCTGTGCGTGACATCACATGGTTCAGCTGCTGGGGCTATGTGTGACATCACATGGTTCAGCTGATGTGTGCGTGACATCACATGGTTCAGCTGATAGGGCTGTGCGTGACATCACATGGTTCAGCTGATGGGGCTGTGCGTGACATCACATGGTTCAGCTGATGGGGCTGTGCATGACATCACATGGTTCAGCTGATAGGGCTGTGCGTGACATCACATGGTTCAGCTGATAGGGCTGTGCGTGACATCACACGGTTCAGCTGATGTGTGCGTGACATCACATGGTGCTCTAGGTCAGAGACCAGGATGGGGGAACAGCAGATTAGCTTAGCCAGTTACCTCTCCTGCTTTTTTCTATTATGAATGTTTGTATCTTATCTTCCCACCAGATCTGAAGTCAATACTCCTCCTCAGTATCTGGCACAGTGTAGACCAGAAGCAGGTGCTCAAAGAAGCTTGAGTGTCACTAGGTGTGTGGGCGCGCTGAGTGTCGGGTAGGTGCCCGGAGGGAGTGAAGCCAAGCCCAGCACAGGTCTGCCCACTGAGGCCTGTGCTGCCGAGGGAGGTGCACGAGGGGGCTGGATCCTGCTGTCAATCCTGGGGCTGACTGACATAGCGAGCGATGGCTTTTATTGACCGCCCACCTGTTCAAGGAATCCTGGGAGCCCCTAAGATAATTTTTTAATCTTGATGAGAAAGAGAGAAAGTACTGTTTCTTCCTGCAGGAGACCCGACCTTCATTCCACTAAAGCACCAGTGAGATGGCTGTTGGATGAAATTGTGAACTTGGCCTCATGGTTGTCACTAAGGCAACACAGCCTAAAATAGGGACTGATGCTGAGTAAAAGAAGGGCTGGTACTGGAAAACAGGTGTTGATAGCAGGTTCTGTTTGATGAACATTTTGTTACCAGCAGCTCCACTGTATTTATAGCACAACATGCTTTACTAAAAGCCTATGATGGATGTTAGATGGAATTTCATACAATGTGGTTTCTAAAAAGTCATAGAAAATGGACCTTGATGTAATGTTAGGCAATAAAAACAGGTTACAGTACAGAGAGTTTATAAAAAATTATATGTATGTATATATGTATACATAAACACAAGCACATGTATACATTTATCTATATCTATATCTATATCTAAATCTGTATATCTCCATCTATATCTTTATCATCTATATCTCTCCTGACATGCGCGCGCGCACACACACACACACACACACACACACACACACACACAGCAGGGAAATGCCCTATGTCAGGGGTCCTCAAACTTTTTAAACAGGGGGCCAGTTCACTGTCTCTCAGACCGTTGGAGGGCCGGACTATAATTTAAAAAAAAACTATGAACAAATTCCTATGCACACTGCACATTATCTTATTTTGAAGTAAAAAAACAAAACGGGAACAAATACAATATTTGTATTTGCATGTGGCCTGCGGGCCGTAGTTTGAGGACCCCTGCCCTATGTTAATAGCGGTTAACTTTTAGGCTATGGGATTATAAGTGGTTTGGGTTTCTTCTTTTGTATTTCCAAATGTTCTATAAATGATTATGTATTATTTTCTACATGACTATATGTTTTATGGTCATAATATAAAGACAAAAATTGTTTTAAAAAATGAATGAACTGAAATTGATAAATGGTAAAATGTATTTGATAATGGCCCAGATGGGCCATGTCACAAATATCCCGCATTTTAGAGACTACCCACCTTGTGTATGGCCACCCAGGAAGCTAGTGGTGGGATTGAGAGTTAAGTGCGGGGAATTTTGAAGTTCTTTGCTGTCTTCCCAAGAGCCCGTGCCCACATGCCTAAGGAAGACAGACCGCTGACGTCACTGACTTCATGGTGTGAGTGTAGCTCAGAGGGAGAGCGCTGGACACTGCAGGGGGCAGTCTTCCAGGGAAACATCTCCAGGCAGTTCTTGCTGCTCCCACCTGAAATGGGAGAGCGGGGCGAGTCTGATTTGTCACAGGGCCTCATGAATATTGATCACCAGCTTGTTTTAGTTCAGAACAACTGTTCAGCTTTGTTCTTCCTCTGCTTGTGTTGCACTGGGAGCCAATCATTTATTGGCACAGAGAAATGGAGTCTTTCCACTTTGACACATCAATCTGTGTCACCCTGCTGGCATATTTATTTCTCAGTATATTTGCACGAAAGTATGTATGCAAAAGAAAGGGTGGCAGAAGGAAGAAATTGAGGGATGTGTGGTGGAAGGATGCATATTTATATTATTCCATCTTATCAGGCCCAGGGTTGTGATGTGAGGCAAGGGTGCTATCCAGTGGTCACCATTATCAAGAAGAAAGCATTTTCTTGAAGATGTGCCACTCTGAATCATCAGAAGTGCCTCTTCCAAACTCACACCGAACCTCAATGAACTTATGCTGCCCTCCAAGGTGAAGCTCGGACCCTACTGGGTGGAGACTTGCTGGGACAGGACAGAGGGAACTACGGGCCGAAAAGGTAGGGAGGCAGAGAGGAGGGGTGATTTTCCAGTGCCCATCTGAAGAGTTGTCTGTGTGGACTCCATGGTGAAAATAAAGAACCACTGAACTCTAGTTATGCCTAACCTGGTGAAAAAGAAAACTTCTGGTAATGGACTCTACCTTCATGTCCTCCCAGGCGTGATGGGCACAATGAGGGATTAGAGAGATAATCCTACATTTCTATATGCTGATGGAGGTATAGGAGCCAAGACTATTTCAGCCACAGTTTACCGGGGGTCCCACAGAGGGAAGCCAGCTTGGCACTGCTGAGCACCGGCTGTGTGCCGGCATTGCTGGGCGCCTGAGTTAGGTTTGAGAAAAGCTTGGACTACAGTGACTTGTAGAAGTGGAGAGTAGAAAAGAGGACTTTCCAAATAGAGGGAATGTTCTTGCAAAGTCAACAGAGTTGGATAGAGACTAGAGCATTAGAGAGGGCATGGGGGACCAAGCTGGCTAAACTTAGGGGTTTACCTGCTGTATTAGTTTCCTGTGGCTGCTGTAACAAATTGCCACAAACTGGGTAGCTTACGACAACAGAAATTTATTCTCACAGTCTGGAGACCAGAAGTCCAAAGTCAAGGTGTCGACAGGGCCATGCCCTTTCTGAAGGCTCCAGAGGGGAGTCTGTCCCATGCCTTTCTCTTAACGTTTGGTGTTGCCAGCAATCCTCGGCATTCCTCACTGTGCAGTTGCATCACATCAATCTTTGCCTCGTTGTCATCACATGTGTTGTCCTTGTTGTGTCTGTCTCAATGGCTCTTCTCCTTTTAAAAGGACCCCAGCCATATTGGATTAGGGCCCACCCTAAGTCAGTGTGGCTTCATCTTAACTCCATTACATCTACCAAGATCCTGTTTCCTAATCACATTCACAGGTACCAGGTACCTTACAGGTGCTGATGCAGTTAGACCTTCAACATATTTTTTTTTGACACAGTTCAGCCCATAGCATCTGCTAAGCAAATAACAGATGATTAGTTACTATTTATTGAATGAATAAATAAAATGGATGACCTGTACGATATAAGGTGTGCACATGGTTAAGTAAGATTTAAAGGGTCTTAAATGCCAGGTGGAAGAGTTAGGACAATGGTTTACCTTGGGTGGTAAAGCTTCTTAATTGAAATGCTGGGTTGATCTAATAGGGCCAGGGACTAGCAGTGATGGCGAACCTTTTGAGCTCGGCGTGCCAGCATTTTGAAAAACCCTAACTTTGGTAGCGTGTCACATATAGAAATTTTTTGATATTTGCAACCATAGTAAAACAAAGATTAATATTTTTGATATTTATTTTATATATTTAAATGCCATTTAACAAAGAAAAATCAACCAAAAAAATGAGTTCGCGTGTCACCTCTGACACGCGTGTTATAGGTTCGCCATCACTGGACTAGAGAGTTATAGTTTGAGATTTAAGAATTTTAGATCTTCAGTCTTTCTAAAGGTGTAACCGGATTTTTGTCCCTTGATTCTATTAAAAAAAAAAAAAAGATCGTTAAAAATAGCATTTGCCAGCTTGGAAACCTAAGTAGCAAGTCTGTAGTCTCAAAATGGAGGTTATTTTTCTCGGATTAAAGTATTTGAAAGTAGCAGTAAGCAAACATGGGAAAGCAAACATGGGAAAAGCCAGTGGGGAGACCACTGTGAAGGTGCGGTCATTTTCTACAACAACGGAGTCTAAGTGGAGCCTCCATGATTACATATCAGCACCACAGACAGCGCCCTCCACCTGCTTCCCAAGTCTTCCAGAAGTAGGACCCATTACATTACATCTCTCGCCTTTTCGCAGCTTCATTAGAGGGGCTGATATTTGGCTCATCAGTAGCACCGAATCTGTAATAAACAAGTCAGAGGCTGGTTTCTTCCCGAGTCCCCCATATCGGTCCCTCAATGGTGGGCACAGGTGCTGTGCTGGCAGATGGGAGTCAGCGGCAGGCAGCGGGCTTTGCGGATTCAGCCTCTTTGGAAACAGGCATTCATGAATACCTAGCAGCCTGTGCTTCCAAACCCATCTGTTAGGAGTGGAATTGTGCTCCTCCAGAAGATACGTTGCAATCCTAAACGCCAGCACCTCGGAATGGGACCTTTTTTTTTTTTGGAAATAGGATCTTTGTAAATGAAGTCAAGATGAAACCATTAGGCTGGGCCATAATTATCCAGTATGACTAGTGTCCTGATAAGAAGAGGGCAGTTTGAACATAGACACCAAGAGAACACCATGTGAAGGCAGAGACATGGGGAGGAGGCCACATGGGGCAGAGACACACGGGGAGGAGGCCACGTGGGGCAGAGACATGGGGAGGAGGCCACGTGGGGCAGAGACATGGGGAGGAGGCCACGTGAGGGCAGAGACACACAGGGAGGAGGGCATGTGAGGGCAGAGACACACGGGGAGGAGGCCACATGAGGGCAGAGACACCTGGGGAGGAGGCCACGTGAGGGCAGAGACACCTGGGGAGGAGGCCATGTGAGGGCAGAGACACATGGGGAGGAGGCCACGTGAGGGCAGAGACACCTGGGGAGGAGCTCACGTGACAGCAGAGATGGTGAGAAGGCCACGTGAGAACAGAGACACATGGGGAGGAGGCCACGTGAGAGCAGAGACAGAGATGGAAGTGTTGTAGCTCAAGCCAAAGAAGCCAAGGATTGCCAGAAAGTGCCAGAAGCTAGAAGAGGCAAGGAAGGAGTCTCCCCTACGGCTTGTAGAGGAAGCATGGCCCTGCTGACACCTGATTTCAGACTTCTGGCAGACCTGTGAGGGGATAAATTTCTGTTGGTTTAAGCCCCCAGTCTGTAGTACTTCATTACGGCAGCCCCAGGAGACAGACACACTGTTCCTTTCATCAGGTTCACTTGTCCTGCGTGTTCTTATGTCCTCGTACTCCCGGGTTAACTTAGCGAACTAATTATTCGTAAGGTACTCGCAGTTGTTGGTGGCATCACGGGGTGCAGGGGAGCTGCTGAGCACTGCATGCTCCGGACAGGGGCCTGGTCTGGCCGGCCACCACCAAGGTACTGAGGAGAGGTGAGGGGACGGGCGTAAGGGAACTCGTGGGGATGGTGAGGGATGCCTACTGCCAAGTGGGGCTATAATAGAAGGTGCCATGACCGCTCTTAGGCCCGAAGGAGGCAGGGAGGGCAGTGGCTGTCGGAGATGGCTACCTACCAGGATCTGTAGAGGCACATGACTGTCCCCTTCAGCATAGCAGGGAGGAAGCCCGGGGCATTGTTCTCCTACCCTTTGATTCCTATTAGCTCCACCCAGCCAGTAGTTGGAGGACAAGAGAGTCTGTGGACGCTATGAAGGTTGTTTTTCTTGGGGAACAAGGAAGGGTGGAGAGTAAGGTTCCCAGAAAGGGGGTGGGTGTAGGGAATGTGTACCGATAATGCCAGGCGGGGCAGGAAGCTAGCTGTCAGCAGCCCACTACCCGTCTGCAACTTTGGTTTGCCTATCCAAGGCTGTGCCTCGCATGAAAGTTCCCCTTTCAAGCCTATGTGCATGTTGGTGGCACCTTTTTGTTTATTTATTGTGGGAAACGGCTGTGTCTTCATGCCAAGTCCTATAGAGATTATTTTAATTCTCGAGGATGATGGGCAGAGATGGAGGGAGAGGAGTGGGACAGACAGTGGGGGTCTTGTTAAATCGGAGGCCAGAGTTGCCAAAAGGAAAACACTGGCTTAGGGATGAGGCAAGTCCCATGCGCGAAGGAAACGCGGAGGTGAGTCCGCTTCCAGTTGATGGAGAGTGTGAGCTGGAGCAAGACTTGGGAAGATGAGCTGCATCAAACCCCAAGAGAGAGATCAGTGCAAGGAACTTCTGAGTGTGAGAATCAGGGGGAGCAAAATAGTAGCTTCTTCCAGGGTTTGGTGAGAAGCAAATGAATCAAACTTGGACAAATGCTCTTTAGCTGGAAAGCAGGGTGCAGAACACATATAAAGTGTGTAGCGACAGTTCCAATAGCAGCGACGTAGCATGGCCCACAGGGAGATGCCTGCACAGTGTCAGCCAACCCGATGGATTGTGTGGCAACGCATTGCCAGTTCCACCCATAACAGGCGAAAGGGACTTTATTTCTTCAACGAAAGGTAGAGGACCCAGGTAATAAAAGTAGGGCCTAAGAAAAGAAATCAGACACATGAACTGAGAGGGAAAAGTTTGCCACTTCAGCTTTGCCAAACTCCTGGATTTGTTCTCTGCTTAGTTCACCCCACAGGGGTCTCCTGGAGGCGGTAGTTTTTGGTATTGTAACTGCCCACCAAGAGGAGGTGCGTCTGAGTCTCTTGGGGACAAGTATATGGAGGAGAGCCAGGGGCCGGCCTCCCATTCCTAAGGAGAGACCCTGACTCGTTTGTCTGCTGTGGCCATAGCAACAGCAAGTAGCATCTCAAATGGCTTCCAATTGGGCGAGTTTCCCAATCCCAGTCTCCCCAGGCTTCCTTCCTTCAGCTCCCAGAACGCTCATCTGGCTCTTCTCACCTCTGAGGCTTTCTGGTTCCTTCTCTGCTCAACTCTCCACCTGGAGCTTTCCTCCAGGTTTCATCTCCCTCTCTTTTCTCTTCTGGCTCAGGTTCCCCTCCTGGGGGTCCTACCTATACCCACTGCTGAATTTCTTGTGGCGAGCACAGACTTCCAGGGGTCTCCTGGACATCATCACGTGCATCTCTCAGCAGTCACCGCAACGGATCGCATTTAATCCGACCCCTCGCTTTCCACTATAGTCTTCTCTTGCCATATTGACCTGTCATGGCTATTGGGACTTCGACCCTCGTTGTCACTGGGCTGGAAACCTCAGTCATCTTCCATTGCTTGTTTTCCATTCTCTCTAGATTCCAGATTCTCTTGGCACCCAAACAATCAGTTGCCAAGCCCCCCCCCCCCATCTTCCTTTGAACTTCCTTCCCAATCCATGGGTTCTACTCTAATTAGGTACTTACTAATGCTCCTCTGGACTGTTTCAGTAGATTTGACCTAACATATTTCTAGCCCATTTTCTGTATTCTTACATGAGTTATCGCCCTATAACAGGTGAGATAGTTTTACCCCCTTAAAATCTTCAGCGGCTCCTTCTTGCCCCAAAAGTGTTTGGTTCAATTCCTGGTTGTGGCTTTAAGACCGTCTAGATTTAGCCCCAGCCTACCTTTCTGGCTTTATCGCCCATCGTGCCTGTGTCTGCACCCGTCCTTGTCACACTGCACTCCTCAACCTTCCCTGAACTTGCCTTCAGACCTCTGTGTTTTCACTTGTACTGTCTGTGGAATCTTCCTCCCTTCCCTTGAAATCCACCTCTGGGTGTAGCTTTCCCTGAGCCTCCTAGTGGGGGGAATTAACCACCCCCCACTTTACCTTTCCACACTCTTCTGCTTACTCCTCTGCTATAGTCCATCTTGCCACTTTGCTTTATACTCTAGCTAATTGCTTGCCCTCCAGACCACGAGCTTCTCAAGGGCAGCCACTGAATTTTATTCACCTCTGTATCCTCTGAGTTTAATTCACGTCTGTATCCCTGTGGCCCCATCACGCAGGGCTCCACACACAGTGGGTTCCCGATGTATGTTAGTGAGTGAATGAATACTATTCAGATCATACAGTGGGGCGCATTGAGAGGCTGGCCTTGACGTTTGTATCATCACTTCAGAATTTCTGATCTATTCTTCACCAAAGTCAGAAGTTCAGAGGAAGATAATCTAGTTACTGGAGAAGTGGCTGATGCAGGGGGGGCAGGACGTCTGACAGGAAGTGCAGCTGCACCCTCATTCCGTTCTGCTCCTGAGGTTTTGTCTCATGGCCTTGACTTGATATTTCAGTTGGGGAACTTGAAATGTAACCAAAATAGTTTCTTCCGTGTCACCCAATAGCAAGGCTTTCTGAAACCCTTCATTTTCACTCCATTTCTCTTGAAAACCAACTCCGCTACAAAGTGGGGCTAATTCAACTGCCACCCATGCGGATGTGGTTGTGAGGATGACTTGAAATGGGAATTTTTAGACTCTCCAGTATGTCAACAAGTTAGGCACTTCATTCATTTAAAAAATGTAAATAAATGCAGCTGCATCTGGCTATATGAACAATAAAAGTGAGATCGTGCTGCTCAGCCAAGTGAGAGGATGCTCTAAATTGAGAGAGGCACCCAGCTCTGAGGATAATTTAAGGAGCATTAATAAATATATTTAGGAAGCTCATGCACCATACATAACTCATAACTCCAGCTCATCTTTTTATCACTCGGTGAGCTAGCAGAATTCATAATGACAGTTGAAGACAACAAATAAAGGACTGGCTGCTTCCCAAAACCAATTAAATAGTGAGAAATGAAAGTCACATGCATTAAACATGCATGTTGAATTTTGCAAGACTATATTTAAAATAATTACATAACTTTGTATTTCTCATCGGAATGTTTTATTGAATTAAGCAGTGTTCAACTTTCAAATATGAGACCTCCAGAATTCAGCTTGAAAGTCTGTTTGTTTAAAGATATAATGCATTTTCTCATAAAAATGCCATTATAAATGCAATTAGGTACCCAGGCTGCCCACTAAAGCCACTTAAACTCGTAATATTGATGCCATATTGTATCTTTGCAAGAAAAATTAGTAAGAAAGCATTTCCACTGCAATATTAGCATTCATGTAAGTAATTGAATCTCTCATCCCAGAACTTTGATCAAGAAAGGTTTTCATTTTTGCTAAACGATAATGCCTGTAGAAAACAGATTTAATGAAAGGAAAATAAAAATATAGATTGGTACTGTAGCGAAGAGGATGAAGGGAAATTTGGGCCTTTCCCCAGGCCTTTACATTTGATGCTATTGGTTCTTTACGACATTGACTCTCCCCTCCAAATGTAGGACCTTTTTTTTTCCTCTTCATATGGATGTATCCCTGGCACCACTTTAAACCTATCATTCATCATTAGGGTCGTTTTTCTTTGGCTCACAAATGGAAGAAAAAGGAGCCAAAAAGGAGGGACATTTTCCAGGGGTAATTGAGCAGAAGTTCCATGAGAGGAAAGAGGGAGAGTGGTGTATGTGCCTATGAGAAATAAGTTTCCGGCATGGAAAAAATTGAGCTGAGCCAGCCAAAATGCCCAATTCCCTTTAAAGAAGAAGCAGCTATTCATTGGATGTAGGTTTCCCTGTTGGTCACGGGCCATGCTGCTGCCTCCTGAAAGGCAGGCCCTGCCACAGAAGCAAGCAGGGAAGCCACAAGCACAGGGTGCAACTGGCTTTTCCCTTTTATGGGATTCTCATAGATCGCTGGTTCGTAGCTTGGAGATTTACTGTTTTTTTCTCATTGGCAACTTGGAATTTGATAAGTTTTTTTATGATTTGTTCCCTTTTCACTCTCTGTAAACTGCAATATCCTTTTTAAAAAAAAAAAAAAAGTTGTATCTACCTCTCACCCTCCATCACCATCCCCTGCAATCCAACTTGCTACCCCTGTTTGGACTCATCAGACCTTTCTCCAGCCAAGAAGACTTCAATGGCTTCCTGTTTTCTCCACACATTGAAACTTTTCCACCAAGTGGCTCAGGGCCCCCATGGACACGGCCTCACCCTTCCTAGCCAAGCCCATCCCCGGTCCATGTCGGTGCCCGGCCCTGGCTGCTCCCACCGCTTGGAATGCCTTTCCTGTGGCTCCTCCCAGGGACTTCGCTGAGGGTGGCAGTGCTCTTAGGCTTGTTCACCTCGATACCCAACACCTAGAACAGTCACTTGATTGGCTGATTGATCATAGATGCATCGGTCACATGAGAAACCTGCTGAGTCTGGTCATTATAACTTTTGCAACCAGCAGGGTCAGACGTGACATCTGCCTTTTTAGCTCGAGTGGCTCTGTGGCTGTGAGGGACAAGAGATTCCCGTTTGCTGTGGTAGAAGCTTTGTGGTTCTCGAACCCCAACATCTGCTGAGATATTAAAGCCCTGAGTTTGTCTTTATTTCTTCTGTGAACTCACCAGTGTGTTCAGAAGCAGCCGCACAAACAGAGCCTTTATATTCATCATCCCCGTCAACACGGTCATTTCCATCCTCCCCTTGGTCTCCTCGAGCCTTGCCTTCTATGCGCACTTTATCCCAAGCAGCCAGCAGTGATACCTGAAGTGACCACGTGCCTCGCATGCCCTGGACCACCGGCCGCCCCTTGCCCACTGCATTCCCTCCCACCCCCTGTGAAGTCAGCTCAGACAGCCAGTCCAGAGCTCTGTCTCTGAATCAGTTTCTTGGGGCTATTTTAGGAGCGGAGCATTAGTGTAGTTGGGAAGCAAAAACAACTCTAGTGTTTTTAAACAGAGGGAATTGGACACAGGAAATTGGTAACAAAGGTCTTGGAACAGTGGAAGCGCACACAGGGGGCGGAGGTACTCAAAGCCTGGTCCTTTTAGAGCCACTCTGCCACTCGAGCTGGGCGCCCAGGGAACACGGAGTCCTCAGAGCCCACGTCTGCTCAGGCTGCTGCTGGACCTGGCTGCCAGGTCAGGGGCCCGGGAGCCCTCCCTCGCTCCTGCCATCGCTGCTGCCACCACGATTATTGCTTTAGTCATTGCTGTCACTGCCCCTGTTGCTGCTGCTGCTGCTGCCACCTCTAGAATCACAAAAAAGATGGCTTCTCCCTTCCTTCTTCTTTCCAGTCTCTTCCCTGTGGTGATGGGGCAAATTTGACCCAGGACACAGCAGGACACTGGATGGAGCACGTATTTTTAGCAACAGCGCCTATGACCATCGTAAGCCAGAAATAGACATTCTCCCACTTCTTCGGGCTGCTCAAGTGGTAATTGATAGCCGGAGGAAGGATGAGGACCCACGGGGCCTACCTGCGTTCATACCTGCCAGGCTGTCTCCATGCTGCAGGCCGAATGAACAAAAGGGTATTGATCTCCACAAATGCAAGATTTCCTAACAATTGCAGACATTCAGGCCCCTCTGGCAACTTGACAAATGACCGGGGAAGAAGACACAGGGGCCTGTAATCCTGAATTGACCTGAAAACAATGCCAGTGGTGTCCGATGTTAAGACACGCTCCCTTTCCCTTCTCTTTCTTGGGCTTTGCCTGGTAATTGCTCCAGAAATATCCTAAGAGAGGCAGTGCTGAAAGTGACCTAGATCCCCAGAACCACTGGATTCCAGGGCTGGAGGGGCGGGCGGCCTCAGATCGGAAGGAGGGTCTCCTTTGGTTCCTCCGACTGACCGTTGAGTCCAACTGAAGTTTATCAGAATTCAGATGTGTTTCGATGTCATCTTAGAGTTGGGTAATGATTGTTCATTTCAACTGCGATTTCACTGATTGATCACTAAGTCCCCACAGGATTGCGTTTTCTATCCTTGTTGATCACGCAGTGCTCTTCTGGAAGGAAAATCCTTAGCTAGGAAATGACGGTGGTTTCCAGCTATTTCTCAGGCTATCCAAGTGGGATTTAGTAGAACTCCATCTGTCCATCCATCCTTCCACCCATCCATCCCAATAGCCATATATCCTATGAACCATCCATTCACCAAACCTATTTTGAACACCTGCACTGATCACCCTCCATCAGACTGTCAATGAGGTCCCATCGCTGATGGAGGGGACCATGATTGCCCCTGGCGAGCTGTAGTGATGCAGCTCTCAAACATTCCTCCAGGAGAACTGGAACACACCAATGGAAACAAATGCATTGGCCAGGAGGGGGGAAGAGTAATTTAAAAAAGGAAGACGGAATGGGGGGCTGTAGACAGGAGCAATCAAGGCATTGGAGACAGACAATGAAGGCTAAATGAATGAATCATCAATTAAAGGCAAAGTGTGAAGGCTACAGCCAGATGACAGAATAAAGCCGAGGACCAGGCCCAGATCTGAATGATCAGAGTAGCAGTGTCCCTGCGGAGGTCGAATTCTCAATTTTGTCAGGCCTGCTACTCCAAGGTCAGGGCCTTGAGTGGGGCAGAGTGACATCCTGAGATATGCACTGGGGACATCTGGGTGGATAAAGTATTGAATCTCTAGATCGCTTTGACCCTCGGGGCCCACAGAAGTAACCCACCCCTCTCTGTGAAAGCCCAGCACTCCCTTTTACTTCACGATGGTACCAGCAGGCCTATCAACAGGGTTGGGCCCTAACATAGCCTGGCTGGGGAAGTATGCGGCAGTTGAGGGAGGAAAGTCTGGTCCCTAAAGGAGCCACACGAGTACTTATTGGCAGGAGCTGGGAGACGGTGCGGATATGCTGCTAGAACGGTTCTTGGAAGCTTGGGAAAAGCGATGGGTCATGTTAACGGAAGTGGAAGTGGAAATGCTGTGGCAGACAGTGGAAGAAGGGACCAGGAGGCTCAGGGAAGTGGGCGCGCTAGAGTGGAAACACTGTCTAAAGCTGGAAACTCACCAAGGACTGTCTTTGGTGGGCAGATCTGAGAGCACTGCTACCAGAGCACTAAGGTAGGAAGAGAAGGCGCGCCAGCATCGCTGAGACGCTCAGCGGTGACTCCTCCACAGGCCAGAGCTGCTACCACGGAACTGAGTTCTCTTACAGAAGTGGAGACGGTAGACTCCCAAAACCACAGAGGCCAGGAGACAGCACTTATTTGTCAAAGCAAGACGGAGCCTGGTTATTGTTGTAATGAGAGACAAGGTTGGAGTGGTAGCCACGGGACCAGACACTTCAGATGGCTTACAGAACACGCGGCAAGATCCCTAGGGGCGAGACAGACGGGTGCCACGGATGTTGATCAATATACACAACCAAAGCAATCCAGGGTGGGTGACCCGGAGGCCGGGGCCCCCTGTCACAGTTGAAAAAGTCAGAATCTTTTGCTTGCTTCCCAGATAGGAGCCAGTGTTCAGACCCAAAACTGATGGAGGAGGCCAGGTTGCCGTGGTCTCTGCCATCGAAGGACCCCGCAGCACCCCGGGTCCTTCCCCACTCCTCCCCCAAAGCGACCTATTGCCATTTACGTGAGTCACTAACTGTTTACTGGGGGGAGGACATGTTCTAACATTTCAATGCAAGCTCAGTACACAGTCGGAGTTGCAATTGATTCTTTGGGACCTAAAGTGTTACCAGGGCTCTCTGTAAGACTGGGGGAGCAAATGGAAGCCAGGTAATAAATGCAGGCTGGCCCATTCTGCTCACAGCATCCATTACAAAGAGGCACTCAGCGACCAATTAGGCGGAATGACTTGGCCACTTGATATCAGCCATCCGCTTTCATTGGTCACGTCAGTGCTAGCCGGCAGTAAGAGGGTGTGTCTCTGTAGAGAACTGAAAGACAGTAACTAAAAGTTGGCCTGCTTTTTATCATCACCGCGTGCTGGCAGTTCTAAACATGCGGTAAAATGCTCTCCCTCCCCCCAGCAAGCTACTCCCACCACACCTCCCCCTTCATGAGCCTCTGGTGTGTAAGGGTTCGGGAAGACTGAGTACAGCCCACTGTGTAAGCAGCCATGGGGGTGAGATGTGGGGAGGATTCTGTGAAAGGATGCTTTGAAGAGACAACTTTTCCTGCTTCACACTCTCATTTGGACCCAGTGCTGCAGCTTCTGAAAGATGGCAGTCTCCTTTTCAGCGTTTGAAGTCAGTTAATTATCCTGCTGTGAGCTAGTCAAGTAATTAATAAATGTTAACATTTGCATGTCGTTTTATTTAAGAAATAAGTGTCTTTGAATGAAAAAGTGCCTGCCAGCTTCCCCATTAATTATCAGAGTACTGAAACACTTTGCAAGGTGGCACCGAAAGTACCTTGGTAAAATGAACCATCCTTCGTCTCTTGCCAGTATGAGTCACGGTGCCATCTTTGCTGGCAATTCCAACCGCCAGGCAGGTGAGGAGAAGGGAGCCCTTACCTGACAGGAGCAAAGGCAGAGGCAGCTTGATTCTGTGCAGTTGGGGTGTTAGCAAACAGGTTTGCTGCAAAGGATGTTTCTATTAATAATACCTTCTGTGTTCCACCTCTTTCGTCTTTTTAAAAAAGAGATAAAAATGCTTCATTATATTACGAAATTAACTTACTTGTGATTGGAAATGGGGTGATAGCATTGATTGGTCTGGGTGACAGCATATTTCTTAATCTTTAGGGGTGGTGACTTCACAGAAGGGGTGGAATGTTGATTTTTAGGGGTTACAGATGACTTGTATTGCTGTTAAAGGAGAAAGAGAGATGATTAAAAAGTGAAGAGGTATATGTCAGTGAGAAGGGAAGACTGTTATGAGTGGGTTGGCAGAAGGACAATGATACATTGAGACATTTTAGATAGGGATACATACTGTGTGTGTGTATGTATGTATGTGTGTGTGTGCATTCTAGCCACGGGTAGGGTAATGGAAAAAAAAAAAAGAAATTGGTGGAGGGAAAAGGAGAGCAGAAGAGGTGTGGAATCAGAAAAGGTCCAAAGACCTTTAAGATCCTTAGGATTGGCGGCCATTAATCCAGGCTCAGTCCACTGGTCCATGTTAAGCATCTCCTGTGGCTGCAGCATCCAGGCACCATGGATGGCACAGATGTGGTGTCTGGAAAGGGAGCTAGACTTTGAGGTTTCTTTCCATTCTAGGATTGGACAGACAGGTGTTTATTTAAAAGAGCCAGATGGTTCAAGGGAGTTTCTAACTTTATACTGTTGGGTACCAGGTTGCAAACTAAATTTAGGCTCTGGCTGTCAGCTCTCCTGTTTGGCCCTGGATTGAGAATAGCCTCTTGCTTACCAGCCATCTGGTCCCCCCAAGTCTCTGCTGCCAAATGACGTCTTCCTACAGAAAGGGTGGGACCTCAAACAAAATCCATAGGATGAAAGTATGTTTTTCCCACAGGGGTCTCCCCATGGGATCCTAGAGAGGAAGAGGGTCCCACATTGAAAGGGTCCAGAGGATGGGAGTCATATTTATGTTATTGATGTTTGATTTCATTGGGTGGGCTCCCTGGAGAAGTCACATGGGGAGGTGTGCCCTATATGGGGCAGTCCATGCTGGTGCTTCTAGACCTTTGCTTTCTTGAAACTTTCTCTTCTCTACACGCAGACACTGGTACTGAGTGTCCATATTAACGTAGCATCAATAAATGTTCACATGTGCCTGCTGTGTGCAAGGCACTGGTGGCACGAAGTGGCAGGAGAAACAGCCACCACCAGTTTGGAACATACCTCTGGTTTTCTAAGGCGACAGCAGAGAATGATGTAGCCTGAACCATGACATTGATTATTTTAGGAAAAGAATCCATTATTATTTCGGTCAGGGCCGTCTCTGGACAGAAGGCTGTAACCAGGGCTCGGAGAGACTTCAAGACAAATCACAGTATAAACTTTCTCTGCTTCCCGTTCTCAACTCCTGTCCCTGACGAACCAGCATTTTTATCCTCATGAGATCAGGCCAAAGCTAATGTCAAGGGCCCATTGGAAGAAGGTAGGAAGTCACCAAATGGACCCATGTGGCCAGAGGCTGAATAGAATTGAGAGGAGACGTTACCACTTGGTTTGCTGGGAAGTCTAGAGTTAATTGGGTGGGGGGGCACATGGATGTGTGAGCATCAGGCCCTTCCTTCTAAGCACAGATGTAGAGCCACCTCCCTGCACACCTCACTGCACTGCACCTGCTGCCTGGCCCATGCGCCTGGGTGGGACCTGCACAGAATGCCTCTGACTGCCAGGAGGAAAACTTATAGTTGAAAGAAAACCTAAGACCTGCCTGGGTGGCTATGGCTCAGTGGTTCCTAACAGGTCTCTGGTGAGGAGAGCCCGCAGCAGCCGAGGTGCTGGACGGGGAGGGTGGATGGTGGACCAAACAAGTGGTGGACACATCGCCCACCGCATCAGGGTCCTCTTGAGTCACATCTTATAAATGCCCCTGAGGTTGTGTCAGAGCAGATTTGGAGCTGAAAAGTCCAGTTGATGTAATTTGTCAGAGTTTTTCTCAGGAGCAACAGGCAGGCTATGACACTGGTGACCATTCCCCAAGAATGGTTTTGCCATGCTTGGAGGCTCCTCTTATGTACAACATGGGTCAGGGGTGTGTGTGTGTGTGTGGGTGTGTGTGTGTGTTTAGGGACAGCAGACCTGAGCATATGTGTGCGCGCGCAGGGGGAACTCAGTGCAGACGGTTTTTTTCTTGCAGAAATTTTGAACAAATCTCATTATTGCAACTTCAGTTTTTATTGTCCAGCTGCATACCTGAGTCCCTGTCATGTCACAGCCACTCCTGTCAGCCTGCATCATAGCTGCAGCCACGTGGGAGACAGAGGCACGGTGCCTGAGTCCTGAGGCTCCGCTCTTACAGCTGAGGCTGTGAGCGTTTCCCGGGCTTGTCCAGTGGGCTTATGGCCCAGTGATGGCGAACCTTTTGAGCTCGGTGTGTCAGCATTTTGAAAAACCCTAACTTAACTCTGGTGCCGTGTCACATATAGAAATTTTTTGATCTTTGCAACCATAGTAAAACAAAGACTTATATTTTTGATATTTATTTTATATATTTAATTGCCATTTAACAAAGAAAAATCAACCAAAAAAAATGAGTTCGCGTGTCACCTCTGACACGCGTGTCATAGGTTCGCCATCACTGGCTTACACCATGGAGAGCGCGACCCCAGCACTGACTCCTGCCTTCTCTGTTTGCTCTCGTGCCCTGCTCCTGTCCACCCCCAGGCCTGGCGCTGTGTGCTCCTGTGGCCGCCCCCGCTGATTTTGCCCCATCATTTATCACCTGTTTGCTTCTTTCTTTCCCTCACTGAGCTGTATTCTCCACGAGGCAGGGACTGCGTTTACTTTCCCCAGCACAGAGCCTGGCATACAGTAGGTGCTCAATCCTTGAGCGAATTAATGATCCCTTTTGGTTGTCATTTGCTTCCCTGATACTGCTGAGGTCTGGCCAGCTCACCTTCTTTTGCTCATTCCCTCCCTCTTCCAACCACAGTGAAAGCACACCCCTTGATTGGCCTGGTTTTTTCTCCTCTTGGTTTTAATTAACTCAAATTTCTGTTGTTCGTCTCTGTCTCATACCTGGTTGCCACTTCTCTGAAGGCTGTTTGGATGAAATAATAAAAGCGTGTATGTGTGTTTGTTCCCTCCCCCCCAAACTCATGATGGTTTTGGAAAGAGAAAAGAGTTGTAGGGTCTCTTTTCCATTTTTGTGGGAGCAGAGGCTGATGGCTGTGTTTACTCTGCCATCTTTAACCAGCGCCCTAAAACTCGTTGAAATAAACAGGGCCTCTTCATAGGGAAAATATTGGAAATCATGGCTCCCGCTTCCTTACTCCCTGCTTCCCCTCTGGTAAAAACCTTGAACTTCTGTGTCCGAATTTCAGGGGTCTCTACTATCTGCTAGTTAATCTGACTCTTCACTGGTACAAATAATAACCAGACACAGAACAAAATACTCATTGCTCTTGAGACTCCGCTAAGCCCACAGCATCTAATGTGAAGATGTCAGAGAAGTAAATTGTAACACTCTTTTGAAAACAATGCTCTGGTTTGCATCACGGGGGAAAAATAATTGTCTTCCTTATGAGCCCGTGATTCTATTATTGACTGGTTGGCTTTTTAAAGGTGACAGGCATCATTTTTCTCTTCTTGGAAGAGGATTTGTTCAGGTCATAGTCAGCTCATGTGCTTTGCTGAGGATCTTTAGGGATAACATTTGAGTCACTCAGAAACCTAGAATTGGAGAGACAGACTGTTCGGAACCAAATTACAACGGGATAAGGACTCGGGGAGCCTGCAGAGGAGGTCGCTGGAGCTGCCTGTCCGGGTGCCTTCTGACATCTCCGGAATGAGGTGCACAGACCAGCAGCAGCTTTAAACATCTATCCGTGCAGATGGTGGGGAGGGGTGCACGGAACAGGGGTGGCACTGACATCAGTAACTGGGCAGAGGGGGAGAATTCAGGAAACTGGTTCTTCTTTGGGTGAGCCGTGCATTTTTATTCATAAAGTTAGCACTCTCTGGGGCTTTTCTGCTTTTATAGCTGAGGGCCTGGGGTTCCGTTCTCCCCTCTCTTTGTGCCTCCCACCAGCAGGTCCTGGTTTATTGATTTCTTTTCACTGCCCTTTATAGTGATGGCTGGCCATAGCTGGCCAGGCCTTGAAGTGTGCTGGTGTATTAACATAAAGTTTTAGAGGCAAGTATTTGTGCCTCAAAAAATACAGGAGACACCTGAAACCTATATGATCCTATTAACCAATGTCACCCCAATAAATGTAATAGAACCATAAAAAATGCAGGTGGAGACAGATGTGGCTAGGTGTTCTTCTGTAGGGTTTGATTGCAATAAGCATGTTACATAAAAATAGAAAAGAACAAAACATAATACTTTTTTCATCCAGACATAGCTACAAACTATATATATTGATTTCAGAGAGAAAGGGAGAGGGAGAGAGAGGTAGAAACATCAATGATGAGAGGATCATTGATTGGCTGCCTCCTGCACACCCCACACTGGGGATCAACCCTAACCCTGACCGGGAATCAAACCGTGAGGTCAGTGCTCAACCACTGAGCCACACCGGCTGGCTTTTAATCTACTAGTAAAATAGTGGTGATGGATATTGAAATATCTGGGGTGCAAATACCTGGGTGAATCATGGCCGAACTTCCTCTCTACATGTATGAGTCATGAAATGGAAGAAACTGTATTCACCCAGGGGCAGGATGCGTTTGGAAGGCGGATTGTGAGAAGCCTGTCGAGGTCAGGCTAGGGGACCCCAGATGACTTGCTCAGGAGGCGGAAGGTGTTCCCGAGGACTTCTGAGGAGGGCGAGTCCTGCTAAGCAGAGGCCCTTGTTTTGCTGAAGACTGAGATGATCAAGTCTCTAGATGTGGAGGTTAGAAAGCTGCCCTGTGCCTACCCTGCTCTTAACAACGGAGCATGGAACAGACTGTGGGATCTCAGAGGGAAGATAGGGGTGGGGGGATGGGTAGGAAGAGATCAAGCACAGAATTTATATGCATATATGGAAGAGATCACTTGTATGCATATATGCATAGGCACAGACAATAGGGTGGTGGAGGCCTGGGGGGCAGGGGCGGGCTATAAGGGGTCAAAGGAGATAAAAGGGGATGTCTGTAATACTTTGAACAATAAAGTTTAAAAAAATAAAAAATAAAAGCAACAATGGAGCAGAGGAAAATTGGACTTTCTTTTTTCTTTTTCTTTTTTTAAAAATATACTTTATTGATTTTTTACAGAGAGGAAAGGAGAGGGATAGAGAGTTAGAAACATCGATGAGAGAGAAACATCGATCAGCTGCCCCCTGCACACTCCCCACTGGGGATGTGCCCGCAACCAAGGTACATGCCCTTGACCGGAATCGAACCTGGGACCCTTGAGTCTGCAGGCTGACACTCTATCCACTGAGCCAAACTGGTTAGGGCTGGACTTTCTTTTTTCATTTATCTATCCATTATTTCAAACATCTCTGTTGAGTCCCTTCTCTGGTTACTGATGTATCACTGGGGTAGGCAGTATGTGCCGGAGGTAACAGTAAACACGGCACGTCTTCTGGGGAGGGGGGGGTCGGTGGCCTCCATAAATAGATTGTGAAGAATTCAAAACTCACGCACATACATTTTTAAAAACATGAAACTTTAAAGAAACTGTTCTGGGTCACTCGAGTCTATGCTCTGACATCCCCCCTCCATTAGGTTATGTATTTACCTTCCCCAGGCACACACAATGCGCCGTGAGAACTCCGAGGACAGAGCGAAGCTTTCGGCCGTGGACAGGGTCATGAGTGAACAGAGGAGGCTTTCTGGAGGCAGACCTTGAGGTGAGTCTGGGGGGACTGGGAGGACCTGGGAGGGAGTGATTGATGATGGGTGTTGGGGTGAGAGGGGCCATGCCAGGTGAGGGGATGGCGTGAGTCCCAGCCCAAGGGCGGAAAGCCAGCCAGCCAGCCAGCTGGTGGATCCATGTGGCCGAGCTACCGAAGAGGGAGGGAGCAGGTCTGAATTGCACCTGGGGAGCAGTGGGTGAGAACCAACTGTCAACTATCTTGTTCATTACCGGGAGCCTCTGGTGGTTTTGGACATCATCAAAGAGGTGCTTTCGGGAGGTTAACTGGGGAGGCTGTGCCATGCGGAGGTGGGTTAGAGACCAGGTGGTTGGGTTTAGCGATACCTACTCAGAGATGCCCTTCCGAATCCCCTGTGGAGCCTTTTAAACTGCCCAGGCGGGGACCCCCAGCCAATGGAGGTTCCGGTTCAGGAGGTGTGGTGTGGAGCCCCGGAAATCCATGTTCAGAAAAAGCTCTTCAACCATCTTGTTTCGTTCCCTGGTTTAAAAAACACACACCCGGAAACGGGAGGTGGTTGCAATAGCCTACTTTCAATGTAGTGGAGCTTGGGTTCAGGGCAGTGGCGATGGAGACGGAAAGGAAGGGCTCAACTTGAAAAGACTTTGTGAAAGGAGAATGAGGACGTGACTTGGTATTAGAGCTCTCCCTGCTCCCATACCCGTGATGCTCTGGACCGCATCCTGCAGTCTATGTACCTTCTGGATTGCTCATGCTGGGCTCCCCAACTCCTGCATGACCGCATGAGCCTCACTTGTTTTTTGTTTTGTATTTTTTAATGTTTTATGGATTTTTTACAGAGAGGAAGGGAGAAGGATATAGAGCTAGAAACATCGATGAGAGAGAAACATTGATGAGCTGCCTCCTGCACGCCCCCTACTGGGGATGTGCCCGAAACCAAGGTACATGCCCTTGACCGGAATCAAACCTGGGACCTTTCAGTCCGCAGGCCGACGCTGTATCCACTGAGCCAAACCAGTTAGAGCGAGCCTCACTTGTAACCCTTAGGTGAGGGTTTAATCCTCAGGTGAGGATTTAAAAAAATAAAAATAAAATAAAAAAGATCTCATTTCAAAGGTCTTTCTGGCACTATAAGATTAATATTCTATGTTTTTTTAAAATTTATCTTCATTGTTGAAAACATTGCAGATGTCTGCCCCACCCTCCAGGCCTACCACATGATTGTCTGTGTCCATGGGTTATGCGTATATGCATATAAATTCTTTGGTTAACCTCTGAGATTCATCAGTCTGTTTTATGCTTCCATGTCTCTAGATCTATTTTGTTTGTCAGTTTATTTTTTTTTTCCATTAGATTTAGTGGATAGTTTTTAAAAGAGATATTTTTTGTACACTGGTATTGCTGACATTACCGTCATTATTAATGTTTTAAAAACTATTTTATTAGAATTTCCAGCTCTGTTTGTATCCAATTTTCTCATTTAAAAGAGAGGCATGATAAACAGGGCAATGGCATTAGGAAAAAAAAAATCCTCCCGTTTCTCTCGCATAGAGGCACATGACCTCCCTGAGCACTGCACGTCTGATGTGTCCTTGAACATCCTTAGAATAATGGGACACTCAGAGACAATGCTATGCCTGGTGATACTGACGTTAGCAAGGTACTTCCTGATCTTCAACAAACCAGATCTAAGCCTTCTTTGGGGACCAGGAAAAAAAAACAACTGGTTCTATCACGAGCCCTTTATGCCAGAACAAGGCAATGTTTCATTAAAAGGAAGAGAAAAAGTGCTGATGGCGGCCCTTCCTTTTCGGGGAGCTGATCCTTTTTGTCATGGAACAAAGACTGGGGAAAACGTTCACATGGTAGTCATCGGGATCGCAGAACTCAAATCTGATGAACAGGCGTACTTATCATTTGATTAGTATTACTATTTTGGCTGTACATGATTCAGCATTTTGATTTGCAGCGACCATTTTGGACAAAACGAAGCATTTCTCGGTAGCGACGTGTTCCTTTGGACTGTTCCTAGTTTGCGGCCTCGTTGACTGACTGTGTGTTGTCTCCCTCAGCCTCCGTGTAAGCTGAGGACACGGGTGTCTCAAGAATGTCCCTGTGGGTTGGCCTGGCAGGAAGTCTATGAGGATAGGACCCAGGGCCATGTCTGGGAATGGGAAGGACAAAGCTGCACCCGCTGACATCAGTCTCAAGAGGTCAGGGAAGAGCCCCAGCCATGCTGGCTTCCCCCCGAATCTGGTACAGACCAACAAGGTGTTAATCTGTGTGAACAACACCGGAAGCACACTGTTTTCAACCTGCGTCACCCCCGTCTACTTCCTTCCTATGAAAATCCCAACTCTCCGGCGTATCGATCAAGCCCCCTTCAGGGTTTGCCGCAGCCTACCTTGCCGGCCTTCCCCCCATTCCTGCAGGCGCTGCCGTCTTCCACACCTCCATGCCTTTGACCTTTTGCCTTTTGCTTATCAAGCCTTTCTTGCCCATTGCCCTCAGTCAAAATCCTCCTCAGTGATTTTTCAAGGCCTGACTCAATGTCACCTCTATCACGAAGCCTTCCAGACCCCCAGTCATGCGACACACATATAATGAGCACCTGCCATATGCCAGGCACGCTGCTGCTGCTGTAAATACAGACGCATAAGACAGTCCCTTCAGGGGACCGCATATGTGCTTCTGTAGCCCACGCAACCGCGTGCCAGGTAGAGTTCTGGCAAAATTAAACCGAAGTGCAGCTCTTTCATTCCTAAAAGTCCCCCGTTTCCATTGTCACACCGAATCCGTGACTCAAGGGTGGAGGAATGGGTGAAGTGATATTGGGATTTATTGTAAGAAATATACATTTGGTCTTCATCCGCGATTTCTGGCTCACAGGCCCCAACCCCTTGGCATTTCCTGAGTGATGAGAGAGCAATGGGAGCATCTTTTGTTATAATATTTGTTTCTTTTCCTTAGTTCCTGAAATAGCTTCTAAGCCATAAAGGTGAAATGGAGGTCTTGTTGTTCATAACTAGCCCTTTTCAACCACACCTGACTTTATGGTGATGAGGTGACTTTTGGAAAGCCCCTCGGTAACTTAAGGAGGAGGGCAGGCTTCTCGGGCCATGGAACCTACTGGAAACCTCTGCTCTCAATTCTCAGGGAGATTTCGCGGTAAGCCTTGGGCCAAGCCGCCAGCTTCTCCCTGACCCACTTTTTGGGGAGCCATTTTCCAGGGGATCAACTTTCCACATCTCCGTGAGAATTGATTAAAGGCCTGAGCGCCGGAGATGAAAGTGGCTGAGTGAGCACAATTATTGCTGTTCAGATACCCCACAATGCACCCGTCGAAACCTCCTTTTCCCAGTTTGGATCTGCTATCGCTTCACCTTGGCCTGGACGTTAGGGCAGCTGAGGAGTTCTACGGGGCAGAAGCTCAGGACGTTGCTGCCCACAGGCTCTGTGGCAGGTCACTGAATTCCCAGCATGCTCAAGGGCACTCGGAGGTATAACTCATCAGCATTATTAGACTTCTACACTCTGAGTAGAAATAATGGCTTAGGTTCCTGAGACGAGAGGGAATATACAGGATTCAGTGAAATAGGCGTCGCCTGCCTTTCCGTGTGCAGGCGAAAGTGAGTTTGTCCTGGGCGAGCTGCAGGCTGCAGCCTCTTTTCAAAGCCGATTCTCGGAGGGTTTGGGCTGGGCTGCTCTCCTGATTGCTTGGCGACACTTGGACACTGTTCTCTCTGATGGCTAATCTGTAGGTTAAAGTGACATCTCTTCCCCAAACTCAAGTTTCAGGGAGGAGAAATGATTTAAAATTCAGAACATACACATACACAGCTGCCCAGACCCCAGGAAGGGACTCCCTTTGGGGGATGGGGGGTGGGGGAGGGCTCTCCAGCTGCTCCCACGTGCGGGCTTGCCAGTGGGACCTAACAGTTCACCTGGGAGGTCTGAGTATGACCAGTGTATCAGAATATTTGCTTTTATTTTTTTTTAAAAAAACATGTTTTTATTGATTTCAGAGAGGAAGGGAGAGAGAGATAGAAACATCATTGATGAGAGAATTATCTATCAGCTGCCTCCTATACACCCCACACTAGGGATCGAGCCTGCAACATGGGCATGTGCCCTGACCAGGAATTAAATTGTGATCTCCTGGTTCATAGGTCAGTGTTCAACCACTGAGCCACGCCAGCCAGGCTCAGAGTATTTGCTTTTAAATCTTAACACAACACTTGGCATTGGGTACATCATGAATACATGTTTGCCGAATAAATGGATAAATAATTGAAGCCCAAATTCCACCATCTGACCTTATAAAAGACTAGAGGCCCAATGCATGAAATTCATGCAAGAGTAGGCCTTCCTTCCCCCGGCTGCCAGCACCGGCTTCCCTTTGGCACCCGGGACCCAGGCTTCCCTCGCAGCCCCGGCTTTGTCCGGGAGGACGTCCGGTCTAATTAGATATTACGCTTTTATTATTACTATAGATTTTTGGATTATTGGTTCTCGTGGTTTTCCCCTATAACGTCCAACCCTCTTGCTGCCACTGCTCTCATTTATCCATGAGCATGGGGTGTACGTGTGCCCCAGAGGTTCCCTTTCCATGCCATTAGCCCTCCCCTCTCTGCCCCTCCTGGGGGACGGGCCCTGGCTGAGTTTGTGACAGCCGGTCAGGAGCCTGGTGGCACTGCTGGGGCTTCATGCATTGCATTTTCCTGTCAGATTTATAGGTCTCGCTGCAGAGACATCCCCTTCCCTACAGTTAATGCAAAGAATCATGATGTAGGAGGCAAATTGGAAAAGGTAGACGTGAACTCCTTGAAATCTCTTGAATTTAATCCAGGTTGGCGTTCAGGGCCCCCAAACCTATCTTTTACTATCATCTCATTCCTGTGTCAACTCAGAGCCGAACAGACCTGCTCAGTGATCAGTGAAGTAGCATGCGCCTTGGCACCCTGCCCCCCTTCCCTCCCCTCCCCTCCCCTCCCCTTCCCTTTCCTTCCCTGAATCCTACCTGCTCTTCCAGGCGTTTCTGTCAGCTTTCCCCTCTTTCCCCGCCACCGATCTCGCTGAACCGTGGAGTCATTGATGATGGGCACGACTCTGGGCCATGCGTCCAGGCCCCTTGTGAAGTGTGGGCTCTGGGAGCCAGCTCTGTGGTCACATTGTCTGGGTGTGAATCCTGACCCTTCCATTTACTAGTGGCGTGTCCTTGGCGAAGTTGCCCAGCGTCTCTGTACCTCTGGGCCTGACCATTGGTCCACGTGAGGAGCTGGGACTCACTGGGGAGTTGGGTTTCTTGGAAGCTTGTTTCAAAGGCTCAAGAGAGACCATAGACTAATCAGGCCCAACTATGTTGGCATCCACTCCTTGCCCTGCATGCCAGGACATAAAGGTTGGCGTGGTCCCCATTGGCAAGCTTATGTTTTATAGCTCCCAGGCACTGAACTGTGAAACAACCACTTGTCTTCGAAGAGGCTTAGCTGCCAGGTTTCTTCAGTCTGTCCAGGAAGCCAGCACCCCCAGCCTCCACCTCTGGGGGTTAGAGCTCAGGCTGTAGAGTCAGATAGATCTGGACACGAATCCTGCCGTTCACTGTGTGGCCTCAGGTACGTGCCTGGCCTCTCTGAGTGTCTTCTCATTGGTAAGATGGTGATGATCACCCACCTCGTAGTGTGAGCATTAAAGGAGATAGAAGTGCCTGCCCGGGGCCTGGTACGCAGTGAGCAATCAGCATTGGTTATTCATAACCACTGTTTCTCATCTGCCTTCCCAGAAACATGGGCATTTGCTGTCATTATCCGGTGGGCTCATCGTGTGACATCTGGTGCTCATGCAGATGAAGCTTCGAGAACTTTTTGTTCAAATGTCAAAGAGCTTCTTTCATTCAGTGTGTGCATGTGTACAGACACTCTGTGCATATATGCATGTGTGTGTACACTGTGTGCATGTGTGTACACTGTGTGCATGCAGACACTGTGTGCATGTGTATATGTGTACAGTGTGTGTGCGCATTTGTGTACAGACATTCTGTGCATGTGTGCATGGGTGTACACTGTACATGCACGCATGCGTGTGTACAGACACTGTGTGCATGTGTGTACAGACACTGCATATGTGTGCGTGTGCATACAGACACTGTGTGCATGTGTGTACAGACACTGCATATGTGTGCATGTATGTGTACAGACACTCTGTGCATGTGTGTACAGACACTTTGTATATGTGTGCATACAGACACTGTGTGCATGTGTACATGTGTACAGACACTCTGACCTTTATAATGCTCTCAGACCTTCTTTAAATGAACTGAGGAAACGGATTGATTAAGTGACAGAGCCTTTAAACACTGGCCTTGTGGTCGGGCACAGAGGGGTGGAAGATAAGGAGAGCGGAACTGAATGAGCACAGAGGAGCTCTCTGGGCGTGCGGGAGTCAGGACCTGGGAGGGAAGGAAACACGACAGTAATGTTCAGACTCCATAAAATTAGATCCAACATTAATCTTGTGAGTTACAGACTCATTAGCTGTGGGGCTGAGCTTAATAGCCTCAGATGTTCCCCAGGACGCCTGACACTGTTGTTAAGAATGGCCCACACACTCTCGCACGTGGAGGCCCGGGAAGATATTTCACATCTGATGGGAAAGCTTAGGCTCTCTGAATTAGCAAATAGAAACATATAAATATAATGGCATCACGGAGTTATCCTGTTCTTTATGGTGCCAGTCCTGTCTGCGGAGGCATTCGCTGCCAGTATTTTAGGAGGATAAAGGGCCTAGTCAAGGAGCTGGGTTTTAGACTGGCATTTGGGAGGCTGGTGGGCATTTCAGACTTCCAGCATGCACCCCTAAGCTGCCCCCAAATGCTCAGCAGTTTCTGAGTGAGACCAGTTCCCCTGACAGGACAGCTGCCTCTTACACTTAAAATAGATGCCACGCCTCCAGCTGTGGAAGGAGCCAGGGCCCCAAAGGAAATGGGGCGTCTCTAACAAAGGCTCATTGTTTGTGATCTGTTGACAGTGCCTGCCTAACGGTGCTAATAATAGGAAAATCACTTAATTTCCGCAGAAGGCAGCACTCGTGGGAAGATGACATTAAGACGAGTTAGGAATACAAGCAGGAAGCTGTGTCCCATTACTCTGCCTCCCTCACCCAAGGACTCTCTGAGATCCGCACCTCTGTGGTTAGAGACCCTCCTCTGTCCCCCACCCCCCCACCTTTCTCCCACTTCTTTGATGAAAATGTGGCTTCACCTTTGCCTTTTCCTGCTTGCACAGGTCACGCTGGCTTATACCTGGCTTTCATGTCAGAACTGATGCACATTACAGGAACGGGAGAGGTGAACTTACTTATGGAAAGCCAGCACAGCTTGAAAGTGGGAATTTAAGCCCAAAGCTTCTGACTAGCTTGCCATCTGATTCAATTCAGTAAAAAATATGTCTGTTGAATACACATGATGTCAGGAGCCTTGTGCTAGCTGCCTCCATGACATTTACACTCTTCTGTTGTTGTTCTTATCAAAGTCATAGTTGGCTCTGTGCAACTCTGTTAGATTCTGAGCGCCTTCCAGGTTGGGCTCTGCCCTGCTTCTTAATGTGCCTACAGAGTAGTGAGTGCTCTGAAGTAATAAGTGAAAGGTAGACATGGTCCTTGTCTGCATTTTCTCATCATCTAGTGGGGCAACTTGTTTAAGTCAACTGCAGTACCAGTTAGACTGCAACAACTGCATCCATCCATCAACTCATCCACCTGTCCATATATCTATCCATCCACCCATCCATCCACTCATCCATCCATCCATCCATCCATCTACCCACTCATCTATTCATCCATCCATCCACCCACTCATCCATCCATCCATCCCATCCATCCATCCATTCATCCACCCACCTACCCACTCATCTATTCATCCATCCATCCATCAATCTATCTATCCATTCATCCATCCATCCATCCATCCACCCACTCATCTATTCATCCATCCATCATCCATCCATCAGTCCATCCATCCACTCATCCATCCATCCATGCATCCATCCATCGAACACATATTGAGCACCTATTATATGCCAGACACAGTGAGGGATAGCTATGATTCAAAGACAAACAAGAAAGAGTCTCTAATGTCAAGGGCTTCCCAGTTTGTAGAGGGAGATAGACATGTAAAGAGTTGAGTTATAAGACAGGGTGGTATTCCACTTAAGTAAGATATCTACAGTAGTCAGATTCATAGAGAAAGAAAGTAGAATGGTGGTGTGTAGGGGCTGAGGAAGGGGAAATGGGGACTTATTGTTTAATAGGTACAGAGTTTGAATTTCTGGAAATAAATGATGGTGATGGTTGCACAACAATGTGAATATGCTTAATACCACTGAACTGTGCACCTAAAAATGATTAAAGTGGTAAATTTTATGTCATGTATATTTTACCATAACCCCCCCCCCCCCCAAACAAACAGGGTAATAACTACTGTACAACCCAAGGACCAGTGACCCCTGGAGCCCAAGCCTGGCCCGGCTGGCCGGACACTGCAACCTGCCTCACCCCCAGACCTTTATGTCCCTGCTTGTGTGGAGGAGGTGTTGGGAGGCTTTAGGAATGAGAGCAAATGGAGGTACAGGATCTGGAGGCACATTTTATCTATAAGCGCTGGAACAGTTTGCTTCATTATACACCACCCCTTTCCAGAAGCGATGTGTTCTGTCCACAGTGGGGGCCAAACTAAAGGGGTCACTTGGTGAATGAAGAGCATTCGCAGTTGCCTGTCACTGCCTAACAAAGAGCCCCCAAGCTTGGTTGCTTAAAGCAACAGCCACCCTTTATTTGCTCATGTCTCAGCTCTGGGCTGGGCTTAGCTGGGCGCTGTCTCAGCTCCATGTGGCACTGGCTGCACTTATCTGTGGGTTTGGGGCTGGAAGAGTCAAGCAACATGGTCCCCCCATATGTATGGCGCCCCAGGTGCATGATGGGGAGAGCTGGGGCTAGCTGGGCCTCCTCTCCTCATGGAACATCATACTTAATGAGTCGGATTGATTTTTATTAAATTCTAATCACCTTCAATCCATGGAGATTTGCAAACATCATTTGGCAAAGTTGCAGGAATTAATAAATACAAACCACTTAAAAATTAATTATGCTTCTTTTACATTTGCCACCAGTCATTTTACATAATTTACTAGACACTGTAATAGCTTGCTTAGGATTTATAATTTGCTTTGTTTCAAGTGGCATATCATATTCCTTTGCTGCCATATAGCTTCTTTTACTTATCTTTATATGCTAAATTATTTTATTGATTCTTAAATTGATTTAACAGAAACACTTATTTCTTGTAAAGCCACAGAACTTATAGATATCACTATTAGAATATTGTTTATTTAAGGCTAATTCTCTAAATTCTTTTTTAATTTTCAAAGTGTTCACTCCTATTTTATGGGTTATGTTGAAGTCAGTATACATTTCTAAATTTAAAAGGTTTTGTTCTTTCAAATGCATTATTGTGTTGTTTGGATTGTTTCTCTCAATGATAATTACAATTTTTTAAATTACACCATGAACTTTTGGCAGAACATGATTGCTATTATGATGAATATCTAAGTCTTTTAACAATCAATTCTGAGCACCATCTGCATACCATATTTACATTCCTAGCATTGATGAGACACTCATATTTTTTGTTAAAGTAATCAAATTATTTTGTATTGAAGAAATAAGAAGCATTGTATGATTTTGTCTGATTCTTGTGCAATGCAAAAGATGTTCAGGCAATTTGGACTTTGTACAGTAGCAGAAAGCACTCTAGGTTTTTTTCCATTATTAATACTAGAGGCCCGGTGCATGAATTCATGCACAGGTGGGGCCTGGCCAGCCTGGTGGGGGGGTGGACACGGGAGATTGGCTTTCCGGCCCCGCCCTCGATTGGGCTGGTTGGCCAGCTGCAGTGGGCGTCATAGCGACCAGTAGTTCTGGTGTTCTGGTCACAGGCTTTTTATATATAGAGATCATCACTTATTCTCTGAAAACTCAGAATATTGGGGACTGATATTTAAATGAGACATTAATAAGTATATCCACACTTGGTTGTCTTTTCTGCCAGTTTGTTTTAAATATTTTAGTTATAAATTCTTAAGTTCAGAAATATT
Organism: Myotis brandtii; assembly: GCF_000412655.1. Lineage (NCBI taxonomy): Eukaryota > Metazoa > Chordata > Mammalia > Chiroptera > Vespertilionidae > Myotis > Myotis brandtii. Next base: position 1,400,138 of record NW_005358689.1, read on the forward strand.
GAAACACTATACTTACTACTTACACAAGAATTACAGTGCACAAATACAGTAAAAGTAACAGCTATGTAGAACAAGTGGCATCTACATGACTTCAGTCTAGTGAGAAACCAGATGTGAACGGCCTGGTGTGCTTTGTGGTAAATGAGGGGCCTGTTTATCAGTGGTCCTTGTGACAGCCCATGACAGCCTGAATGAATGGGCTTAATTTAGAATTTTAATTAATTATTCATTTTGCTATTGGCTACCATAATCATTATACTATTTACCAGTCAAAACAGAAATCTTCCAGTATGACCACAATCACTGCCATTATACTAATAAATATTGGCTGAATAAATTATGAGCTGGAAAGCAGATCTTTGAAGTCAAAGGTTCTTTCTGGGTTTGGAGAGATTCTGGAAGGAGAGAGGGTGGCTTTGCCAACAGCAAGGGGAAAGCAGGAAGCGGTTTCCTGCAGACTGGAAAGAGGATGAGGTGAGGGCTCCGGGGAGAGGCGACCCATACCCTGCTTTGTGCCAGTGACTGTAGGGGAGGCAAGGCCAGGGACATGACTGTGTGGTGCCCAGGGAGACTGGAGCCTGGCATGGGGCTCCCCGGCTTCCAGCTAGGAGAGGGCAGGAGGTCAGAGGTGAAAGCTGGGACGTCTCAGCGGGAGCCAGTGGAGACAATGACCAAGGCAGAGGGAGGAACTTCCCAGTCCATTGTGCTGCGGAAGCCCCAGAAGCTGTGCCCGGCCTCGTGCGGAGCCAGTGAAGCTGATACTGAATTCCCTGCTACCCAAGCAAGAAGGGCTGCACGGTTAGATCTTAGTTATTTCAAAGAAAACAGCCCGAACCTTGACAATGCCGCCTCAGGTGTACGAGGGCAGGCACAGCACCACGCGGGCCTCCAGTGAACAGAGTCGTCGAGCTCGGTATAGAGCAGTGATGGCGAACCTATGACACGCGTGTCAGAAGTGACATGCGGACTCTTTTTGGTTGATTTTTCTTTGTTAAATGGCATTTAAATATATAAAATAAATACCCAAAACATAAGTCTTTGGTTTACTATGGTTGCAAATATCAAAAAATTTCTATATGTGACATGGCACCAGAGTTAAGTTAGGGCTTTTCAAAATGCTGACACGCCGAGCTCAAAAGGTTCACCATCACTGGTATAGAGTGTCAATGGCAGACATCCAACTTAGAAATATATATTGTTGAGTAAATTATATGCAAGAAAAAGGTTAAAGTGTGCTGGGGGGTGAGGGGTGAAGGGAACATCTTTAGATCCTGGTTTGAACAAACCAGTGGTAAAAAGCAATTTTGGGAACTTGGGAAGTACTTTGGGCAAAACCTTTTAACCGTGGTTGAATCTGGGTGATACGTAGGTGAATGGTCACTCTACTCTTTTTTTCTACACCTTTAAAAAAAACTCGCAGTGAGGTAGAGGCGGCCAAGTACCAGAGTTCCGGCCAGTGAGATGTAGGCGGTCCCTGGGGAGGGCTCCCTTTACTCTCTCCCAAAGGCATGTCTTTGTGAGCTGAAACCTCGGGGCTCTTTTTTTTTTCTCCCTTCCTGTTTGCCACATGGACATGATGCCTGGAGATGCAGCAGCCTTCTTGTGACCAAGAGAACCAAACCCACAGGCTCAGGATAGCAAGCCAGGAAGGTCAAAGGCGATAGGGACAGTAACGGTGCCATGGAGCTGCTATACCAGCCCTGAACCGGTTGTCCTGGTTTCCTGTCACATCAGGGAAAGAACCGCTCTACTGAAGCATGGCATAGGTTAGGAATTGTGCTCCCCTCTGAGTAATGGAATCCCTTACTTCCGTGGCTTTATCCTGGAAGACAGACTATTTAAGTAAAAGAGAGAGTGGTAAGGAGTATACCCAGAGCAGGGCTGATTGACAGGTGTGCAACCTCTACAGTTGCCCGGGCTCCTATACTCAGAAGGGCCTCACAAGAGCAGAAGGTGCTCTGCTCTTGCTATCTTGAAATTCTTAATAATTTTTCAACAAAAGACAGCCCTGCGTTTTCATTTTTCGCTTTGGTGCAGCTACATATGTAGCCGATCTCGACCCGGAGGCCATTAAATGCTAACCCGTTGACCGCTCTGTCAGTAGCCAGTGGATTTGCTCTAGTTTCTCCACTTCCCACGGAAAGGGACCCAGCTTCCAAACTGGAGGCCCAGCCACACAGCCGCAAGCACGTTGGGGCGTAGTGGACAGAGTCTGCAGTCTGAGTCATTCGCTAGGCGCAGGGCTGGCGAGCTCTCTGTGATGCCTTCCTACCAGCTCTTACAGCCGCTGGAACCCCACCCGTGAACCGTGCACCCAGCGCAGCGCCCATCGGCTGTTTATTTAGTGCCTATTCAGTGCGAGAGACAGGGATTCACTCCCAACCCAAAGTGGTGGTGTCCTCCACCCGGATCTCCAATCACTTCCCAGGATGGTTCTCCTTGCTTCCCACATCTCCAGACTCACCCGAAACCCGAGTTCCGTCTGGAATGACCGTCGCCGTGTAAGAAATCCCTCACCCAGGAGGCAGGCTGCGTGCAGGCCAAGATGCGGGGCGCTGGGGCCAAGTGTGCGCATAGTAACGCCTACCATTGATCGGACGTGCGCCAGGCTCCGTGCTAGGCTCTTTATTTGTGTTCTCACTTAAGCCTTTAAGTGGGTTTGTAGTGTTCTTATCCCGGCTTTTCCGATAAAGAACCCGAGGTTAAGAAACGTGCAGCTACCTAGGGGTCTGACTCCAGCAGCACGTGCTTGGGACAGTTCCATCCCACCAACACCGGGACCATGGAGCCGTCGCTGCTGCCTCTTCAGCCCAGAACAGGGCAGGCACTCGGTTCCCATCCCAAGGTCAGAGGTGGGGAACGGGGGGTGGGGAGGCGAGGGAACGAGCCCCGGGAGAATTCTGCAGGGGCGGGGAGCCACGCTGAGCACTGAGCATCCCAGTTTGGGAGAACCCAGCCTAGCAACCCTGGGGTCCAAGGGCCTGCCTGTATCCCCGACCCACGCCAGACCAGCCCCCTCTGCCTCCACATTTCCGACTCGGGCGACACTGCGAGAGCTGGGAAGGGCGGCTGACGCCTTTGGGCGCAAGGTGTACACCGTACCCTTCCGCAGCCTCCCACCTCCTCCCGACGCACGTGTTTAAAAAGTCCCCGGTCCTCCCGCCCCAGCGCAGCGCGGTCTCCTGGCGCCGCTGGCCTCAGTTTCCT
>NW_005358689.1:1404189-1413216 GCF_000412655.1 Myotis brandtii
CCTGCCGGGGAGGGTGCCGGCGTGGCTCCCTTCTGGTCCGGTTTGGAGGGAGCGCGGCCTCTGAGGGGGACCTTGGCCTTCTAGGGGCATCGCTGTGTGTGGCGGGATTGGGTGCAGGCGGTCCGGCCGCCGGCCATGGCCTTCACTTTCGCCGCTTTCTGCTACATGCTCTCCCTGGTGCTGTGCGCTGCGCTCATCTTCTTCGCCATCTGGCACGTGAGTAACCGGCAGCGGCTTCTAACTCTTTGCTTTCGCCCCAAACGCGCTCCTGTCCGCCCCCTTCCCCAGTTTCTCTAAAATGCCATCTCACTGCCTCTACACGGTGAGTGTGGGCGGACCGGGAGGCCGGCGTGGCGCATCTGCAGGGTGGACCCTCCGTGGCTCCCTGTCCCGGCAGCGTGGGAACAGTTCGCGGCCTCCCATGGAGGCCAGGGGCCCCGGCACGTCCTCGGTGACCTGGCCACGGGTGGAGGCGTGGGGACCTCTGGTTCCCGGGCAAGGCACCCTTGCCAGGGCCTGGCCAACATCTGGGGCCCCAGGAGTGGTGATGACAGCCCCCGCGCCCCCCTTCTTCCCCTGCCCCCTCCCTCTTGCCCGCAGGAGAAGCTCGGCAGTTGGGCCAGCAATTAGTCAAGTAACTATAACAACTAAACATTTAAAATGTCAGCATCTGCGGTGGCTGCGTTTAGACATAATTGGCAACAAAGTGGAGAGACTAAGGGAGTGCCTTGTAAGAAAGTAGCGAGAGGGCCGGGGAGGGGAAGGATCACCAGGTCGTGGGGGTTGATGTGGCCGCAGAGAAAAGTGAGGAGGTGGAGGGGGGGGGAGCAGGGATGAGTGAGGTGCAGGAAAGTCAGGCAGAGAGAGGCAGAGAGGAGCAAGTTCCCTCCTTTGCTCTCCAAGAGCCGAGCCATCCAACTCCTGACTCCCGAAGGTGCAGGTGGCAGACCATGGCGGGCAGCATCCCTAGTGGGCACCAGCTTTCCTGCCATCCTTCCAGGGGGCTCCCCCATTGAGGGTCGTTGTTCCAATGACACAGGTGTGCTGTGCGGACAGGAGATGGGCTGCTTCTGAATAGACGGAGCAAGAGTGCAGAGGCCAGGGCAAAGGAGCGCTAGTCCTCTTATCAAGGCTTCAGCATTTAGCAAGTCCGCCGACTCTACTTCCTCCTCCCAGGCGGCTTATGCTCTCCGCCCTCCCCATCAGGGAGCTGGTGGCCAGGATGGCTAATGTCAAGCAATGTAGCAGGAGCACCCACAGTGTATAGTCTCCTGCCATTAACAGCCTTGCCCTGCCCAGCAAGTCCGGGCTCAGGGGGCGGGGGGCCTGAGACGAATTCCCTGAGGGCGGCCTGGTTCTGGGGAGCCTTGGAGAGGACGCATGCTCTCTACATGGGAGATGACCCAGAATGAACACCAGGAGAAAGTTGCAGGGGGGGTGAGATGCGGTGTGTAGTGCAAGTGGTTTAAAATGGAACTAAGCAGCTAGAGCATCTGTTACATGGAGGAGAAGGGGCCCCGGGGAGGAGAAAGGCTTCTAACCATGTCACCTTAGGAAAGAGACCTGCCTATCGCCTGCCACGTCTCAAACGTGAGAAAGTGGACCTGGATGATCTCCAAGCTTCCCCCTCTGTCTAAGGTGGTGTAAGTCCATGAGCCAGTTGAGTTAGGGATCGGAGGGTGAGAGAGAAGGAGTCAGACACAGGAATTTCCTGGAGGATCAAAAATCCTTGGAGTGAGAAGTCATGGGATTCGGCACCCTCTCTTCCTCGGCCCCGGAATTCTGGGTCTAATCTATGGCGGGGCATTGAGCCTCACAGTTGCTGACAGTTGTTAAGGAAATACAGGGGCGCAGGGCAGATCAGGGCGGCAGACTCTCGCTCATGTGATTCAAAGGAGCTTCCTCTGCTTCTTGGGATTTGACAAGTGACCTGCCTTCCAGGGAGCTAACCACAGCACCCCCTTTTCCCAGAATAACTTCACGGGCTATTTCTTGATGCGTTTGCCTTGGCCAGAGGCGGGCAGGGACCAGAGAGCTCCATCAAGCTGTCAGGCCTGGAGTTCTCTGGACTGGCTCCTGGAGCAGGGCAGAGAACCAGAAGGCATAATTGCCTCTCACTCCGGGGCAGATGATCAATAATTCGAGAGCAGGTTGATTCAATGGACTGCTTGTGCCGTGGTTGACTAATAGCCATCTGAACCCAAACCGGGCATGGATGGCCCTGTCCCACGTTGGCCCCTGCTCTCCAGGTCTCCAGCGTTCGCCCCCTGGTCCAGGGGCAGCTGAATGGTCAGAGCCCAAGGCTGGGTCAGGTCCTGGCACCCAGTGGAGGTGGCAAGATTCCAGCGTCTAAGAATAAAAAGAATTTGTGCTCATTGAATCCAAATGCCAATGACACTTCCCAAGTCTCAGCGCCCCCTTCCTTTCCGAGTCTTTTCCGTCTCCCTCTCCCAATGGAACCTCCAGAAGCCCCGCCACCTTGATTGGGTTCCTGACCATCGGAAGGGAAAGCCTGAGGCGCATCGATCTCAGTGCACAGTGTACGTGGGGATATTGGTTACACGGTGACATTATTTCAACCAAAATCTAGGAGAGGGAGTTCTGTATTAGGCTCCGCGCTTGCTTACTTCCCAGCTCCCTGTAGTCCATGGGTGCCGGGGTTCTTGTTCCAGCATCTAGAAGGGTTCAGGAAATCTGGAGAAGGGCTGTGTGTAACTTAATAAAGAGTCCAGGGACGAAGCATAGCTTTGAAAGGCATTTGGGGGTCAGAGGAGCCCAGCTAAAGAAACTAAGATCTCCTCGTCTCAGGACCCCATGCTTTTGATTAACACACATTGTCCTGAGGGGAGGCAGAGATACACACTTCAAAGGGTCAGGTTTCATTTACGGAGTCCATTGTCAGATTGGAAGAATTAGCCTTCTGCTGTTCAGGTGTTTGGCTAGTAGGAGGCAATGACATGTAGATTAAGATGCCCTGAGCTGTCTGGCAGCAAGCAGTCATCGCTTTTCGGGTTTAGGCAAATGCCCTCACCACTCCAGATGATTCAGCCCTTGCTGACATGCTGGAATTGGCTTCCGGCACATGGATAATCCTTGACGTGATGAGCCATATTGATTGCTTAGCATGTATTGACATCCCAAATAAGGAATTGGGCACTTAACAACATACAGCAATTAAAAGGCCTTCCCCCCCGCCATGCCTAGGCTGTGAGATGAAGATGGCACGTTTTTCTTACTTAATTGCACATTCCTACTTAGGGGTAATAATAGTAGCTACTATGCATTGAGTGTCTGCAGTAGGCGAGTTCCAGGCTCTAAGAACCTCTCAGATAGACCTCCAGCTGTTAACCTCTCTCTTCTTCCCACTAAGGGCCTGGGAGCGAAGATGGATATGGCCAGCCTTAAGCACAACATTTTTTTCAGGGCTTGTTGTTTACTTTGCAGATTTATCTTCATTTGTTTTCAAATGAAAATGTTTCAGATTACCAATTAATCTCTTTTATATCAGCCACTATCTTTGAGTACATTTGTCACATTTCAAAGGTGCAGCATAAAACTGAGTTGGTTGTGTGTGTGTGTGTGTGTGTGTGGCTTTGCATAACTTCAGGCACATGGCCTTCTATTGTCCAGGCAGCTTGTTAGTCCTCACAACTGACCTTTTACAGATGAGGAAACTGTGGATCAGAGAGGTTCTGAAACTTGCCCAAGGTTGCACAGCTGGTGTGTGTGGGAGCTGGAATTTAAGCGGAGTTTGACTCTTATGCCCATGTCCTTTTTCTAAGTCTAGTAACTGTCATTGGATTGTTTAACTCTGATAATAGTGGGTAATGTCTTCATCCAAAGCATAGAAACTTTTCTCTGTATAAATAAAATATTTGGAGTTGAAACAACAAGAAGATACTAAAACACACTCCATGTCCTTTTTTTAAAAGAGGAAATTCTCATTTTCTCAAAATTACTTTTTCTGCTTATAAAAGGATATAGGTTCATTGCTCAAAAAATTGAAAATACAGGGACATATAATGGAACAAAATCACCACTAATCTTATCATCCAGACAAGATTTGGGTGTCTTCTCTTCCAGTCATTGTGTGTGTGTGTGCACTTCTAAAAATTGCATGTGGGTGTTTGGAAGAAAAAAACGTTCTAATGGTTTTCAGATGTGAAGTGGGGTCTGTTTCCAGCCAACACGAAATGAACAGTGTTTTTTCCGGGAAGAGCGCTCAGCCCAGCTTGGTGGAGCCTGTTTGCAGGTTGTTTATATGCACACAGATGAAACCATCCTTTGCAAAGATGCATGACCAGTCATCCCAGGTTTTTAACTTTTAAAGTTTCTTATATGTCGAGTCACATTTTAAAACTCCAAGTCGCGACAGCATACAAAGAAAAGAAACCCCAACAGCACGTCTTTGGATCCGCAGCAGCACTTGTTATGGGAGAGTTTTAATGGGTCCCAACTGATGCTAACAAGTACACATTCACTGAGCAGCGGTGCTGCGGGGCGAAAGGTCTGTGCCTCCCAGCCAGCCCCGCTCTCATAGATTCAGCCACTGGAAACCCAGCAAACTGCTCCGTTTCTCTAATTATCCATCTGGAAACAAAACATGGGTTTCTGGGAAATGGTAGGATGCCTGGGGTTGACAGTAGCCTGCCTGCCTTCCTCCCACTTACCCTCCCTCGCTTCCTTCCTCCCCCCCTCTCTTCCTTCCTTCCTTTCTTTTTGCTAATCCTCGCCTAAGGATATTTTTTCCCATTGAGTTTTAAAAAAATACATTTTTATTTATTTCAGAGAGGAAGGGAGAAGGAGAGAGAGATAGAAACATCAACGATGAGAGAGAATCATTATTCGGCTGCCGCCTGCACGCCCCACACTGGGATCGAGCCTGCAACCCATGCATATGCCCTGACAGGGAATCGAACCAGGGACCTCCTGGTTCATAGGTCGAAGCTCAACCACTGGGCAACACCAGCCAGGCTCCCACTGATTTTTTTAGAGAGAGTAGAAGGGAGGGAGGGAGTGGAGAGAGAAAGAGGAACATCGATGTGAGAGAGACACATCAACTGCTTGCCTCCAGCACATGCCAAGACTGGGGCCAGGGATGGAACCTTGCAACCCAGGTACGTGCCCTTGACCAGGAAACGAACCTGCAACCCTTAGGTGCTCGGGCGGATGCTCTAACCATTGAGCACACTGGCCAGGGTGGCAGCAGCCTTTCTTTTTAAGACCCTCTTTGGGCCAGGCCTCACCTGTTCACCACCTTTTGTTTTGGATTCACACTTTCAGATGTGCCCTCTGCCCCCCCAGACTGCCGCCTCATCCTCCATCGCCCCTGGTCTCCATCCCCCTCGGCCCTCCCCCCAGGTGCGAGGGCTGCTGGGCCGACCCGAATGCCTGGTTTGACCTTAGCCGGGCCTCAGTATCGCCTCATAACTCATCAGCGTGGTCCGTGTAGTTCTCTCAGCTCCTGCCACACTGTCCTCGATTTCTAGCATTTTCTCAGAGCCCCCCGAAGCTCCCCCAAGCCCCTACCCCCTCCTCCCAGCAGATGACTTCACTCCAACGCCATGTCCTGCCCCTCCCGGACTTCTCTGGCCCTGCCCCCATGATGTCTCTTCCTCCCTGACTCCAGAGAAGCGAGCCTCTCCTCCTGCTGGTCCTTCCTCCCGGCAGATAGAAGGCTGCCCTGTCCTGAGCCGACAGGCAGGCCCCTCGGTCTCGACCCTCCAGATGCCACCCAGCCCCTGCCCTCGCAGACATCCTGCGTCCCATCTCCTCTTTTTACTCTTGCGTCAGACATACAGAAAAGCCCCCTGCAGCCGCCACCCAGAAGTAGCCAGTGTTGCTAGCATCTTGCCACTTAGGCTTCTATCTATTTTTTAAAGTATTCATTTCCTGTTGGGCCCCTGCCCTGTGTCCCCACCTCTTCTCGGCAAGGGCACCGGGGCCTCCCCCCGCCAGGCTGAGTGGCCCGTATGCTCATCGTGGCCTCTCGGTGCCTCTGACACAGTTGTCCATGTCCTCTTCCTCCTGAAGAGAGAGAATCATGGATCGGCTGCCTCCTGCATGCCCCCCCACTGGGGGTCCAGCCTGCCACCCGGGCATGTGCCCCAACCGGGAATCGAACTGTGACCTCCTGGCTCATAGGTCGACGCTCAACCCCTGAGCCACGCCAGCCAGGCTCACCTGCACTTCTCCTAATGGCACTTGGAATCTAATTACTTCCCATAAAGGTCACTGGAAACGTCAAGTGCACCATTAGAGCCTGAGCTGGTCTCTGAGCACCAACCCAGGGCTGAATGAGGAGGCTGGCAGGTACTGCTAACTTGGCACAGGAGGAGAGGCAGCCACGAGACCGCCTTGCTCAGGCTGCGGGAAAGCCAGACGACCAGCCTCTGAGAAAGATCTCTACGTCAAGAGGAAGCGGCAGACTGTGACGGAGCCACCGCCTTCCCGTGTGCTCAGCCCCACAGGGTCGGGCGCTCAGCATCTCGGTTGGGACCCTCCCTGCTACAGGGCGTGGAGGTTGAAGACTAAGGGTGGGACCCCCTGGACCTCCTAGGGCAGGGACTTGCGACATTTTTCCTTGCTCATTACTGAAATTCCGCCGCACACCAAAACAGTTTTTCCCATCTGACAAAAAAATGGGCATCAGTCTGATTGATTCATGCTAGGCGGCTATTGTGTTGGCTGTTGTCATTTTTTAAAAAAATTTTTTTTTTTTACTTGACGATCTAAGGGAAGAGAGGTCAGTGCCCCTGATGCAATAGTCAGGTACTGCATTGTCTAAAAATTCCTGCGCCACACCGGGTGAAAACCGCCGTCCTAGGACCATGGCCACATCAGAGTGGGGTTAGAGGCCCTGTGGTATCTCCCTGCCCCGCTGCCATCTGATAGCCCCAACTCCACATCTGGGCTGCATTGCCTCCTGGGAAGGCGGATGTATTCCTCTTTCCCCGGGGAAAGACTTCTGCCCTCGTGGATCTAACTTCTAGACATTCTCACACTGTCTGGCTCGAGTCTCAGCTCCCTGCAGCCCGTGCGTGGCACACGTGTGGGGCCGCCTGCGTGGCTCCCTGGCCTTGGGCACCGGGGACCTCGTACACAGTCTCTGAGTGAAGCAGAGGCGACGGAAGGCAGGCCCGCTCCGGCCCAGGTCCCGCACCCGCAGAACATGGGAGGACACATGAGCATGCGTGGAGCAGGTGGCTGGCGGCACTCAGACCGGAGCAGCAGGAGTGAAATCACCTCTTCGGCAGGCGCCTTTGGCTTTCGAACCCAGAACCTCCCAGGTCCCGCCCCTTGGGACGGGGCTCCAACCAGCCGAGCCACAGGCCAGGGTTCTGTTTTCGTCCCGGCTTCGGACGGCTGTCGCTTGCAGAGGAAGCAGGCTGGCTCCCTAGGACACAATTGGGAGGATGACTTTATTTTCTAGTTTCTTTAAACGGCCTTGAGTCACCAAGACGGCTTAAGAAAACAAACCAGATTTGTAAAAATGTGATTTCACACACACACACACACACACACACACACACACATGCACACACGCAATTACCGCCACAACAAAAAAATATTCCCTAGCAATGAAAACCCCTTGCTTTCCTGGCCGTAAGTGCGGGGCTGATGAAATTTGCCTCGTTTCTGTCCGCCTGGGGTTAGGTTGGGAGGTGGGTGGGTGCGGGAGGCGGGGAGGGCCTGCGTGTCCATTTGCAGTCACGGTTTGGGCTGCAGGCCTTCGTGGGAGCAGTGAAGCCACACGTTTCCCCAACCATTGTTTGCGTCCCGACAGTCAGAGGCCTGTGGCCGAGAGCCCCCGCCCTGCGTGCATGGTCTGCCCTTGGTCTGCCCTTGCCTGCGACCAGTACGGGGAGCTGCCCCTGATGGGGCTGGGCTTCCACGGTGCTGAGTGCCAGGATGGAGCTCCGACTTCTGCCCTTTGCGGCGTCTGCACAAACCGCGTTGCGCGCTCAGGACGTGCTTCTGACCACAGGGCACGCTGACTTCCTTTCTCTGGACCCCTTCCCTCCTAGGGGAGGTGGGACACTGAGGCCAGGCCATTGTGAATCCCTTGCTCTCCAGTTCTCGGCTTTTCCATTTAGATCAGCGGTTCTCAACCTGTGGGTCGAGACCCCTTTGGCGGTCGAACGGCCCTTTCACAGGGGTCACCTAAGACCATCCTGCATATCAGATATTTACATGACGATACATAACAGTAGCAACATGACAGTGATGAAGTAGCAACGAAAATAATTTTATGGTTGGGTCACAACATGAGGAACTGTATTTAAAGGGCCAGAAGGTTGAGAACCACTGATTTAGATTCTTTGAAGGTTTGGGCCACCCACCACCCAGAGCTCTGCCCCGCCCCCCTCACCCTCACCCTCACCCTCACCCCCCTCCCGCCTCCCAGCAGGTGCTCCCCAGGCCCAGGAGAAGCCTGTGGTTGTTGGGAGTCACTGGCATCAGAAGTTCCCAGGCCCCGGCTGCTTTCTCTTTCTCCTTCCTTCTTCCCTCCTTGCTCGGTTGCCTTGACCTCCTTTCATTCCTCTCCTTCGCAGGCGTCCTAGCTCTGCCAGAGGCTGTGCCGCGTTCCTTAGCCCAGCTGGAGGGCCAAGGGCTGGGGCGCAGCTGACACCTCCTCCCGCCCCCGGGGCCTCCAGAGCCGTGGGCTGGCATCTCCAGAGCGCCAGTCCTGGGGACCGCTTCTGTGACTGCGGGCACGTGGTCCGTGTTGACTGTGGAATCCAGCTCTCCCGCCGGGGAAGGGCGCAGGGGAGGGAAGCAGAATGTTGGAGCCGACTTCCTTCTTTTCTTCTTCTTTTTTTTTTTTTTCCTTATTGGCAACTGATTCACAAACCCTAAAAAAAGGAGCTGATAGCAACATAGCCAGCTAGCTGTAGCAGCCCAGATGGTCTCCTATATAATAGAGACATTTGTATCTGGGATGAAAAAAAAAAGTATTTAAATGTGTTCTACGAACCTTATTGAGAGAAGGGATTAGCAACTGCATTCAGGGGTTGTGGGTAGGGA
>NW_005358689.1:1413295-1413846 GCF_000412655.1 Myotis brandtii
CCGTTGGGGGGGGGGGGGAATCAGGGAGGGGAGAGAGATTCTGAGGGCACCACACTCACTACCTGGAGGCCCAAGATAACCCGGGTGTGTCACGGGCAGAGGGTCCAGTCTGTGTGTGTGTGTGTGTGTGTGTGTGTGTGTGTGTGGATGGTGCTACCTGTCCATCCAGATGTACTGCCAGCTAGGGGGGGTGTTCATAGCAGCTGCACGCGGACCAGGGCCAAAGAGAGCAAACTCGTGCCAACCATTTCTAAATTCACACCGAAGGGACACACAGAGGCTCCCGCTCCCCTCCCCTCCCCTCCCCTCCCCTTCTCTGCGTTTATCTGGGAGTGGCTCAGGCTCCGTGACTCTCACAGGCGGGCCGAGACCCTCCCAGAGCTCGTCCTGTCCTCGCGGTCCTGCTCTCACTGCCCTCGTCCAGGGGCCTGGGGGGACTCCTTATCCAACAGGGGTTCCGAATTGTGGTGGCATCACGCTGACATTTCATGAGGACGGCGGGGAGGTGACCCTGGGAAGGGGCTGGTCACAGCCGCCCCGAGCTGGAGCGC
>NW_005358689.1:1413875-1435176 GCF_000412655.1 Myotis brandtii
GGCAGCGGGCGGGGTCCTGACTGGGTTGGGGGGGTGGGAACCAGATGCCGCGGGGCTGAGAGTCACCTTGTCGTGGCCGGGCCCCGGAGTATCCCGGGATCCCTTTCCGTGGAGGTTCTGGTGAGGGGCCTGCGTGGAGGCCCGCAGAGCAACAACAGACACTAAGAGAACTGACTGGTGGGAGGCGCGTCCGGCCTTGACATCCTTGTCTCTCCTTGGCTGACAGTCTGAGAACGAGTCTTGCCCTCGAAAGGGGCCCGCAGCTAATGGGGCTGCTGCCACGAGGCGCTCCCCAGCGGTGAATGCGGGCGGGTCTGTGCGTCTCCCCGGCCTGTGGTTGCTGGGCGTGTGCACAATGAAGGAGCCGAACAGGGTGGTCTCAGCTCCCGCCCAGCCCAGAATCCCGTGGCTTCTCCGCTGCTTGCTCCGTGCCCCTCGTTCTTCTCCTGTTCTCCTGTCAGGGTTTCTCTTTTCCGATGGCCTTCCTGGGCCTTCGCTGTCAGATATCAGGGTACGGAAGTGCCAAGGAAGGTCCTTAGAAATCAGTGCCGGCCACCTTCCTCCACAAAAGGAGTCATGGTGAAGGGGCAGGAGGCCCCTAGAGCCGTGGCACTGAGCAGCTGGGTTCAGATCACCGCCCCCCTCTCTCTTTTGTCCTTGACCTGCCCCTAGGACAGTGATGGCGAACCTTTTGAGCTCGGCGTGTCAGCATTTTGAAAAACCCTAACTTAACTCTGGTGCCGTGTCACATATAGAAATTTTTTCATCTTTGCAACCATAGTAAAACAAAGACTTATATTTTTGATATTTATTTTATATATTTAAATGCTATTGAACAAAGAAAAATCAACCAAAAAAATGAGTTCGCGTGTCACCTCTGACATGAGTGTCATAGGTTCGCCATCACTGATCTAGGAGGCTGGGGAGCCGTCCAGGCTGAGTGTGGGTTGCTGGCCCGCTGGCTGGACTGAGCGAGGGGAATGACAGGGATCGCCAGGCATCCTTTTGGCCTCTCCACCCGCCCCCCCCAAAGGACAGGCACCTGGGTGTGCCCTCCCACCGGACTGCACTCAGAGGGGGAGCGGTAACTCCCCAGAGGAAGCCACGCCAGGGCAGGAAGCGGGGGTCCTTCACTGCCCGCCTCTTCGGTCTACCCGTCACCTCACCTGCGTCCAGGTTCCCTTCGTGTGCCCAGACCCTGCGATGTGTGCTCCCACATGAGCTGCAGAAGAGGGTCTGATGGATTTTCTTTCTCAGCTTGATGGGGAGCCGCTGCCCCCCCCCATCCCCCAGCCAGGAGGTGTGGCCCCGAATGTTGTCCATTAGCGCGAAGGCTGCCTACCGCCCCTGAGCCAGGTCTCCGCCTGCTCATCATGAAGATAACGCGACGCGCTCCCCTGGCACATGGCTCGCCCTCCGCGCCCACAGCCCTGACGGAGACACGCGGACGCGGGCTTGGCGTGGATGCAGCAAAGCCCACGAAAGGAGCAGCAGCCGAGTGACTCAAGAATCGGAAACCGGCGTCTGGCCAGTTGGGTGTCTCCCAGCATGTTCGGCCCCAAATTCCAAGGAGGCATGAATGGTGAAATGAAGCCCAGCTCTTCCTTTTCCTCTTGGACAAGCCGACTCAGCCCCTCCCCCCAGGCCCCCCCTCTTCCCGAGGACCCCCCATCGCCCCACACCTAGACTCTGCCGGCGGATGTGCTCGTTTCCATCCCTGCGCCGTGCAGGTCCACGCAGTGTCGCCCTCCACGTTCCCGCCAGGAGCCTCCCTTCCCATTAGTGGAGCTGGCAGCTCCCGCCGCCGCACAGGGAGAGTCTTTTGCTCTGCAAATGGGAGGCAGCATCTGTCTCGTGTCCCTGGGGAGAGGCGATGTTGTGGCTCCGAACCGCGCTGTGTGCTGGCGCCTCCGTTAAAACCAGCTCCCGCCCTCCCAGGGTGGTCACGAAGGAGCAGGATGAGGTTGGACGTGGCAGCATCGTTAAAGCCCCGGGAGAAATGACGCCGGGGCAGCATGGTGTTCCCGAGCTGTCGGCCGCACTGAGCCACGGGGAGGCCAGGCAAGTGCTGGGCCCAGGACAGGGACAGACGTCGGCCGCAGAGAGCAGCCCCCAGCAGCGCCACACACTTCGGTGGCCGGGAGCTCCTCCTTCTCCATCTGCCCTCCCTCAGGGTTTCAGCTTTTCCTTTCTCCTATTAAAACACCCAGGAACATTTTTAAAAAATCTTCCCCCCCGGATATTTTCCCATTGATTTTTAGAGAGAATGGAAGAGAGAGGGGAAGACAGAGAGAAACATCGATGTGAGAGAAACACCATCCTTGATCAGGATTGAATCCGGGACCCTTCAGTCCGCAGGCCAATGCTCTATCCCCTGAGCCAAACCAGCCAGGGCAAGGAACATTTTATTCAAGAAAGAAAATTGATAAGACAAACCAAATCCCAATCCAGGAAAGGGTTTGGGTCCAGGGCTCAGGCAGTGTTGCCGGGGAGCATGCGTGTTGCTGTGTGTTGACACACGGCGCCCTGCCCGCAGCTGGCGGTGTGCGGAACCTGGGGCTCTGGATCCCCAGAGCAGTGCTCTTCCTCGGGCCCGGGAGTGTCATCAGGCAGCCGGCCGTGTCTCAGAGCAGCCGACGTGCAGAATAAAGGCGCATCTCCTTGGTCTCCATCGCTGTGCAGGCGAAGGATTCAGAGAGCAAGTCCTCGCTAACGTCATCCATAGGTTCTGTGGCTTGAGGGACGTGATGTACCAGGAAATCAACTCGACCCCGACCTTGACGGCTCCCCTGGCTTGAGTGGGAGAGGGACGGGCTGAATGGGAGCACTTCCTGCTGCCTGTCTTGGACCCTCCGTGTCTTCCCCTCTTTATTGTTGTGGGGGAGCATGCTGAGACCCCCACCCCCACCCCCCAGCTGCCGTGTGGCACTGTGTGTGTGTGCCCTCTGTCCCTTGGCAGCCTCAGCCCAGGAGGTGGGCGCAGGGACAGCTGAGGCCTGTCGGCGCTTCTGCTGAAGGCAGGCCCCGCTTCCTGTGCGCCCGCTGCTCGGAGTCCTGAAGCAGCAGGTGCCCCAGAGGCGGTTGCGGGGCGCGGCTTAGCAAAGCCCTTTCTTTGCAAAGGATGCTGGTGTCAAGTTCGCTGGGGGAAGCCACGTGTGATTCAGACTCTCGCAGCGTTTTGTTCCTGTGAGCGTCTGAATAATTTATTCACCCTCAGCCTCCCCGCTGCCTCTCCCATCCATTCTCTGCTCATTAGTGTCTGTGCCCAGAGCGGGAAGAGGCTGGAGAAGTGACAGGACCCCGGCCCCTGTGCTGGGAGTTGGGGCAGCGGGAGCAGCACTAGCCCCCCACCTCTCTGCTGAGCCACACGTTCCGGGGAGCTGTTTCAGCGTCCTGTGCTCTGTAGGTAGACGGTTTCTTTCTTTTTTTAAAAATATACTTTATTGATTTTTTACAGAGAGGAGGGGAGAGGGATAGAGAATTAGAAACATCGATGAGAGAGAAACATCGATCAGCTGCCTCCTGCACACCCCCTACTGGGGATGTGCCCGCAACCAAGGTACATGCCCTTGACCGGAATCGAACCTGGGACCCTTGAGTCCACAGGCCCACGCTCTATCCACTGAGCCAAACCGGTTAGGGCATAGACTGTTTCTTAAAAGAGAATGATTGCCCGGCCAGCGGGGCTCAGTGGTTGAGTGTCGATTCCCGGTCAGGGCACGTGCCCGGGTTGCAGGCTTGATCCCCAGTGTGGGGCACGCAGGAGGCAGCTGATCAATGATTCTCTCTCCTCATTGATGTTTCTGTCTCTTGCTCCCTTTCCCATCCTCTCTCTGAAATCAATGGGGGAAAAAAACATACTAAAAAAGAGAATGATTGGCATTTCTGATTTCTTACAGTCCTAGAACGACACAGGTAGCAGAGGGTCTCTGATGAGAGGAAGCTGAGCGGTGGGTAGGTCTTCCACCTTGGGAGAGAGAGCCCGGCCCTGGGACGTGAGAGGCTGGGCATCAGGCAGGGGAACTTGGGACTCGGAAGGGACGCTTGTTAATGCAGCTGAACACCACCGTCCAGAGACGGCCTTGCTCTGAGGCTCCGAAGGGTCCCCGACCTCTACTGTGTCCACCAGCCGTGCTCTGTGGCTCAGACACCTCTGAGGGCCTCTGACCTCTTGTTGGTGGCTGTAGGCAGGCGTTGGGAGAGGATGCACTTTGGTTTTAGCTCTTATTTTCCTGTCCTCAAGTGCACCAACCAGTTCCACACTCTCCCTGTCTATCAAGGATCCTGGGACTGTAGGGAGGAGCGGAAGGAGGCCTGCCCCGAGGAGACACCAGGCTCCCGGAGAAAACACGTAGAGCAAGCATGTCAAACTCAAAGGCTGACACGGGCCACGTAAACAAGGTTTAAGTGTCTGTGTCGCAAAAAAACAGCAGCTTCCATTTTCATAGAAACGTAGGTTTATTTCAATAGATATTGTAAAAATTAAATTACAAAATTCTTATTAAAATGTTTCTTACATACTGTTGTATTGGCTGGGCCGCAAAAATATTCCTTGTGGGCCGCATGTAGCCCGCGGGCCGCGAGTTTGACATGCTTGATATAGACATGCTGAATACAGGGGCTGATATAAATGAGTCATCGTTAACATAAAATAATAGAACATTTAAATAAAAATGAATGTTTTTTCTTGAACATTAACTTACCAGACACTGAATAATTGCACAAATTAATAAGCGTAGTGCAAATAAACCTATTTTTCTTGTTCTCCGAAAGAAAGCAAAATATTTCCTGTTGTGCCCACCAAACAAGTCAGTCCAAGGCTAATGACGTGGCCATCGGCTGCTGAAATATTCGCTGCTAGTATTAGCGGAGAGAAATGGTGCGCCTGCGTGTAAGGTGCATAAGCGAAACGAATGCAACACGATTATAGTAATCAGTCATTAGCCAACGTTTTAGTTTGTTCTTAATAATTATGTATAAAGGGATATTGTAAAAATTAAATTACGAAATTTTTATTAAAATGTTTCTTACATACTGTTATATTGGCTGGACCGCAAAAATATTCCTTGTGGGCCGCATGCAGCCCACGGGCCGCGAGTTTGACATGCTTGATATAGAATGAGCAGCTCCGCTCCCGTGTGGTGGCTGCTGTGTCCACAGAGCACCCTGTGTGGACACTGGACATTGTACGTTTTGGATGCCGGTTCCAGCCACATCAACGTAGAGGCCCATCTGCACTCAAGGAAAGTGGAAGAAATGCAGTAAGTGGTGAAGTGTAACCACACTGGTCCTGCTTTGGCTCCTGCAGGCCAGTCAGCTGGACTGGAGCGACCCAGGTGGGACTGTGGAAGGTTTGGGAATGAAGGGAAGGCCGGTGTTCATGAAGGCCAGGCAGCCGTTTCCCCGTGGTCTGGAGGCTCAGGGCACCCCGGGAGAGAGCCACCACCAGACACGGTAACCAGGGTGTCTCCTAGGCTGGGAGGTGGGAGTGGGTGCAGCCCTGGTAAAGTGTGGGGGGCTGTTTGAACTGTGGTAGAGGCTGAGGGACCTGGGACCTCTTAGACTGAGAGCAGGGCACGGGTCTGCCTTGTTGTAGCTGCTGCCCAGCACCTAGCCCGGGACCCACACATATCAGGCCCCCAGCACATGCTCGGCGACTGGATGTGTGGAAGAGACGGTAAATGCTTCTCGCAGATAATTTCACATCCTGAGCGGTCGCCATGGAGACAGACTACAGCATATCGGAGAGAGTGGGCTTGGACTGGGTGTTGTCCGAGGGGCCTCGCAGTTCTCACGTTCTGCCTGGCGTAAGGCATGACCTGCTTGTCGAATGGAAGCAGATCCTCCAGTTCCAAGGAGAACAGAAAGCATCTTCACCCTCACCCGTGTACCTTCGCGGCCATCCCTTCTTGGTGAAGTCTCTCCTGGCTGCTTAAAGCGATGACTGCCCCTTATCCCACAGACACCTGCCTGTTCCAAACAGCCTGGTCTTGAAGTTGAGACCCAGTTTTTCTCTACCCAGCGGTAATGCTCACCCACTGCCACTAGAGGGCCGAGGGTTTCCCCAACCACTAGGATGGCTTCAGTTCAAAGGTCTGGGAAAATAGGAGAGGGGGCCAGTGCCAGTCCGGGAAACCTGCTCAAGCAGTAGACGCTTAGGCAGGCTGGGCGTCTGGGGGGCAGGGGGGCGCAGGAGAAATTCGGATGCTGCTGCACTCACTTGGGGGGCAGTGGCCGAGGTCTCTGTGTGGCTGCGGAAACCGGGACCATGTTGAGCAGCGAACAGTAGGAAACTCCCTTTCTCTTTGCAGCTTATTTCAAAGGAGCAGAAATACTCAGAAGGGCATGCGGTCCTGACCAAGAGAAAAAACAAACCAAAACTGGTAGTTTACTTCCTACATCTCCCCTCCCTCCCTCTGCCCGGCCGCTCCCTGGCTTCTATTGTTCCTCCCTCTCCTCCTCTCTCCTGGGTTACTTTCTTGGGTTTTGCGTTGTTTGGTGAGTGGTCACTGCTGGGTGCTGCTGTGGGTGCTCGGGTACCGGAAGGTGGCTGACCCAGCTCTAGAAGGGAAGTCCAAAAAGACGTGAGAGGGAGGCAAAGAGACGGGTGTGGCCCCGTTGCCCCGTTCCTCCGCTCGGCCCCGTGCTGGTTGCACCCCGAGTGGAACTCGCCGCCGTCTGCGTTCCCGGCAGCTGTGCAGTCAGTGCCGTGCGGGCCGCCTGTGAAGATGCGTGAGACGCGGCCTCCGTTCCGCAGTGTGCACTCCAGAGCCAGGAGGGCGGTGAGGTTTAGGCCCTGGCCCAGGTACACTGTGACACGTGCAACAGGCCGCCTGGAAGGCTCTGTTATGGCTGCATGTGGCCTTGTGGCCGTGGTGGCCAGCGGGTGTTTACATCTGTGGTCGCTTAAAAGTGTAAAGAAAACCACATCCCAAATCCAGTTCATGTCTACCACTCCCGCCCCACCCCCAAATGGAGGATCTGTGTCAGAGTGTATCCTCTTCTCTTGGCCGTCTTTCCCTGAGAATTAATAAGCACTGAGCAGGCCGATGGGCAGGAAGCAATGGGAAGATGCAAACAAGAAGCAGGAACCATGTATAATTCATAAATCAGATCATCTCTTGCCCTGGGCAATGTACAGGGTATTTTTGGCTATGTGCAGGGTAGCCCTTTAGGGAAAACAGTTGTATTTAATTCTATGCATACTTATTGAGCGCCCGATTGTCGGTCACTTGTGTTTGGACTTGCAGGAAATATAAAGAGTAAGGTAAGGGCCCAGTCCTCAAGGATCTTGCAAGTCAAAGATAATAAGTCTACCATAACGCAGCAGAGGTCTGGGGTGCAGGTTCCAATCAGGGTCACACGAGGGCATCGTGGAGAGGTGGCATTTATCTGGGCCCAAGCATTCTACAGACGGAAAGGAGGAGAAAGATGGGATAGTCCACATGGTCAGGATGCATTTGGGAGAACGCTTTCGTAGTAGTTGGCTTGCCTTGTCCATGGAGTATGGACCTTGATTAGGGAATGTCTGACCGCCCCCTTCCCTGGGCCTGGAGACCAGTGGTTGGCAGGAGTTGGCTGAGCGGTGACAGGCAGGGACTTGGTTCTGTGTGGCCCAGGCTGCTGCAGGAGGTTCTCACCCAAAATGAAAATTGGGACAAGAGCCAAAGCAGCGAGCTGGGTGCGGACTCCCTAGGAGAAAGGAAAGCTCAGAAACCTGGCAGAACTGAAAAGAAATGAGCTGTCAAGCCACGAACAGACTTGAAGGAACCTTAAATGCATGTTGCTAAGTGGAGGAAGCCAATGGGAAAAGTCTACCTTCCGTATGATTCCAACTCTGTGACATTCTGGAAAAGGCAGAAGTGTGGAGACAAAAAAGACCAGTGGTTGCCAGGGTTTGGGGAGGGAGGGATGAATAGGGGGGGCACAGAGGAAGTTTAGTGCAGAGAACGGTCCCTGGAACCCGTGACCATGTTACCTTATGTAGGAAAAGGGGCTCTGCAGGTGCGATTAAATGAAGACTATTGAGACGGAGAATTATCTGGGTGGACCCAATGTAACCACAAAGGCCCTTTTAAGCGGGAAGCAGGAGGGTAAGAGTCAGAGGAGAAGCTGTGATGGTAGAAGCAGAGGTCAGCTTGACACACTTTAAAAAATGTATATATATATATATATTGATTTCAGAGAGGAAGGGAGAGAGAGAATCATTGATCAGCTTCCTCCTGCATGCCACCTACTGGGTATTGAGCCTGTAACCCAGGCATGTACCTGAAATCAAACTGTGACATTTCACTGGGGATCAAGCCTGCCACCCGGGCATGTGCCCTGACCGGGAATTGAACCATGACCTCCTGGTTCATAGGTCGGTGCTCAACCACTGAGCCACGCCGGCCGGGCTTGACACACTTTTTAACAGGACTAAAGTGTCCCTGGACTCAGACCAGCAGGGAGACTAATTGGATATAGATTTCCAAGAAATTGCACAAACTCACCAATTTGATTCTAAATACTTGGAAGGAGGCCTCTTAGGAACGACATGTAAATTTATGTAAATCATATGCAAATAAGCACCAGAGCCAAGTGGCCTGGCCCTGCTCCCTTACCCAGGCCAGCGGCCCCCCATCCTGCTGCCCTAGCATGTAGTTCTATTTGGGGCCCTCGGGCTCGGGGGCTGTTGTGTTGGCAAAACACGGTCGGGGTGGGCAGTGGACGGAAGAACCCTTTCAGTTTCAACAGCCACGACAACAAAACAATTCTTTTAGCGAATTGGCAGGCTGTTCACAAGCTGCTCGCTCTTCCCGCCAGGTTTTGGAGGCTCAGAAACACTCTTCTTGGAAGAAAGAGGTTAGGAAGCGATCTGTCAGGGCCCAAGTCCTGAGATGACCATGGCGGAGCAGGCTCCTTGGCCGTCTGGTGGCGCCCTGTTGATGCCGCCTGAACTCGGGCCGGGCTGCCCACATCCTGGGCTGAGATCTGGGCTCCTTGGGCAAAGGCGAGCGGGAAGGTGTGGAGCCCGTGTTCAGCACAGACACTGGCTTGGAGGGGTCCTTAGCTTCCCACGTGTTTGTCCAGAGGGTGGTGGGATCCTGGCGGGAGCTGTGGCCTCAGGTGGAGGGGCAGAGACCCTGCCAAGCCACAGCCCAGCCAGAAGGGGAGTCAGGGACCTCCTACCGTCGTCTGCTGGGGCCTCCTAGTGGCCTGACCACATGGGAAGCCAGAGGGCCAGGAGACAGCGGGAGGAGGAGCGGCAAGAGGGGCCTGGAGGGGCGGATGGAGACTTTTCAGCACAGCTCACCTTTGTGCAGAAGGAAAGTGGGCATCCAGGCAGGAGGGAGAATCCTGGGCAGGTCCCTCAATTCTCACAAATCATTGTCACTGTCACCGTGGGCACCTGGGCCCTCCCAGCTGCAGGGCGCCGTCGCTAAGGGAGCAGCTCAGGTCAGCTGGGGCCTAGGTCTTTGCCGGAGAAGCGGACCTCCGCCTACTGGTTCTCCAGTCGTTACATGCCTGCTGGGGAGATGTGTTAGTGGGAGATTCATGGAAGCGCATTCAAAATCAGCACCATATTGTCTTGTCTAGCCTCCCCCATAGAACGCTTTTCCTGGGCCACACTTTTGTGTTGCGTTCCCGGCAATGACTGAGATGCTGCAATTAAAACCTAAGCCCGCTTGCTGTCTGCTGGTGTGTGTGTGTGTGTGTGTGTGTGTGTGTGTGTTGCACAGGGAAAGCTGCTAGACAGATGTGGCGTTTGAGCAATTAAAATGTGGGAACCAACTTTTAAATTGAACTTTAACCAATTAAAATTTAAATTTGCATAGCCAAATGTGACCCCCTTATTGGACAGTGCAGCTCTAGAGGGCAAATAAAAGACTGGACCAGGATTGGCAATTTTTTTTTTCTTCTGTAAAAGGCAAGATAGTAACTATTTTGGGCTTTGCGGGTCAGACGGTGTCTGTAGCAACGACTCCACTTTGCCCCTGTAGTGCGAACGAACGTATACAGGAACAGCATATAAAAGAACGAGTGTGTCTGTGTTGCCAATAAAACTTTATGGAAGCTGAAATTTGAATGTAATTTTTTACATGTCACAAAATGTTCTTCTTCTTTTGATTTTTTCCAGCTATTTAAAAAGTGTATGAAAACAATTCTTAGCTCACAGGCTGTACAAAAATAGGTGGCAGGCGGGATTTGGCCTGTGGGCTGTAGTTTGCTGACCCTGTTGTAGACCGTGGAGGGAAGCCTCAAGGAGTCATATGTAAATTCAATACAGGAGGACAGTGATTAATTAGAGGTAGCCGGGAATGGAGTGAGCATCGCCAGTGAATGACAAGTTTCTTGTTCCTAAAGGCCTCAAGTACAGGCCGGCTAATTACCCAGCAAGGGGTGATAGGGAAATATGTCTATTGAATATAAGCGATATGAGAATTTTCTCCTAATTCTGCGGGAGTATTGAGATCAGGATGACACGTGGCTGCTTTAAAATTATACCTGCTTTGCCCGGCCAGCGTGGCTCAGTGGTTGAGCATTGACCTATGAACCAGGAGGTCACGGTTCCATTCCTGGTCAGGGTACACACCCGGGTTGCGGGCTCGATCCCCAGCTGGGGTCGTGCAGGAGGCAGCCGATCCATGATTCTCTCTCATCCTTGATGTATCTATCTCTCTCTCCCTCTCTGAAATCAATAAAAATATTTTAAAAATAAAATTATACCTGCTTCGTAGAGGGAAGTACGTTGCTCTCACTCACGTGGGACTTACTAGTACGCTGAGCCCCTTGTTGCTGGAACAAGGACATGTTCTGGCTGTTCTGGGGTGTGCTGGCTTCATTGCTTTGGCCCCTCTGGGGAGTGCAGTCACGAATTTATGCGCAGCCCACTGGCCAAATACCACCTGTTCTGTCACCGAGTCACCCTTCCAGGGACGAGGTGGCTCGGGCTGGGGAGCTTCACCTCTAGTTAGTTCTTCCTGTGGCTGTGCCTCCTTCTGTAGCTGGAGAAGGTCCCCTCCAGCATTCCCCCCCTCCAGACAAGTGGGGGAACCATCGCTCTCTGGGGGTCTCGGGTCTCGGTCCAGAGTGAACTTGACCCAACGGGCCACGCCGCGAAGCCTTGACTGTCCAGAGTTGGGGATCCAGCCTGCGGACAGCTGGAGATTGGGTTGTTTCTCTTACCATCACCTCTGCCTTCTTGTGTCTTCCTTCCCCTTTGCCTGGCTTCCGTCCATTTTACTTCCAGGTAGCTTCTCTGCCAAAATAAGCAGCAATAAGAAATCAATATGCCCTAACCAGTTTGGCTCAGTGGACTCCAGGGTCCCAGGTTCGATTCTGGTCAAGGGCATGTACTTGGTTGCGGGCATATCCCCAGTAGGGCGTGTGCAGGAGGCAGTTGATCGATGTTTCTCTATCATCGATGTTTCTAACTCTCTATCCCTCTCCCTTCCTCTTTGTAAAAAAATCAATGAAATATTAAAAAAAAAAAAGAAATCAACAGCTTCTTGCAATGACGAGAGAAGCTGAACATGCATTCCTTGCGCGCCTGTATCCAATCCCCAACCCCCTCTCACCATCACTTTTGTACAACACAGAAAGCTTTAAAAAAAACTTTATTTTGGGGATTTAGAAAATGGAGACATATCTGACATGCAGCATACTGTAAATTTAAGGTGACACGGGTTTATTGCAATGTGGTTGCCACTGTCGCATTCGCTCACACCTCTGTGCCATCCCATGATTATCATTCGTTCTAGCACTGGCAGCCATTAAGATCGACTCTCTTCATTGTTACTGTAATAGCTTTGTTGTCTAGAACCACTGCACTGGGGATGAGATTTCCAGGGCTTGTTTATTCACTAGTTGCAACCGTGAGCCCTTTAACGAGATCCCTGCCGTCTCCTGTTTTGGGGTCGCAGCTTCCACAGCGACCGACTTCCACCAGGTCTCCTGTCATTGACACCCACCTCCTGCCTCCTCTGTTACTGGAAGCAAATCTCCAGGAAGCTTTGGACGCATCGTAGTGACCCACCTTGGCACTAATGTCTCGATTCTGTGTGTTTCGTTTCAGATCATTGCCTTCGATGAGCTGAGGACAGATTTTAAGAGCCCCATAGACCAGTGCAACCCCGTGCATGCGGTAAGTGGAGGGTGCTGGTGGCGGGGCAGGGAGTGCCCCCACCGGCCACCCAGGGCCTGGGAAGGAGGGCGAGGTTCCGATGCGTAGGACGAGTAGAGAACATTTCCGGCTCTGGCTGGACCTCCATGCCTGGCTCAAGGCTGTTGAGGGGACTTCTTGTTCTTCCGGGCCTGCTGAGGTCTTAATTTCTCTTGCAAGTCAAGTATGGCAGCCGCAGGGGCCCAGGTGGGAAATGCCTGCTGTGCTGTGTCCGTTGAGTCCTCAAGGCCTGGCTGAACGGGAGGGAGCTCCGTGGTGTCCCCTGTTGGGCAGGTATAGGAGCATCGTTAGTGGTCGCCCCGCCCTGATACGGTGGGTTGATGTCCAGGCTCCTAGCCCCGTAGCCGTCACCAGGAAGCATTCATCTGGACCAGCTCTGTGGGCTCGAGGTCGCCTGCCCCTGGGGACTCCCCTGACGTCTGGTTGTCTGGCCCGGGGGCAGCACGTGCTGTGCCCAGAGTCTCACCGCTCATCTTGCTCATGGGCCGTGCCTGCTGCCCTGCCCTGGGACGGATGCAGGGAGAGGCATGAGAGCGGGGCCTGGAGAAGGGCCTCACTTCTGTTGAGTGGGTGGGTGTTGGCTGCCTGCTTCTCTGGTCATGCCAGCCCATGTCCTGGAGCCAGGGGCCAACATGTGTGTGGACAGAGCCTTTTCCGAACTCATTCCAGACCAGCCCTGCTGGACTCAAGAGATGGAGCATCGCTCTCTCTCTCTCTCTCTCTCTCTCTCTCTCTCACACACACACACACACACACACACACACACACACACCTCATTCAAGTGTGTGGCTCCATCTACACTCACTGGGCCTATGTTAGTTGAAGCTCCTTTCAGGCCCTGGTTCCCAGCGCTGAGTTTTTGTTTGAATAGCTCTGTTGATCTTTTCAGTCGGCAAGATCATCAGGATTCGCTAGTGTGATGCCATCTAAACCTGGAAGGCTTTTGGCAGCATTCTCTTTTTTTAAAATGCTTTTTTATTGGTTTCAGAGAGGAAGGGAGAGGGAGAGAGAGAGAGAAACATCAATGATGAGAGAGAATCATCGATCGGCTGCCTCCTGCAGGCCCCACACTGGGGATCGAGCCGGCAACCCGGGCATGTGCCCTGACCAGGAATCGAACCATGACCTCCTGGTTCATAGGTCAACGCTCAACCACTGAGCCACGCCGGGCTTGTCTGAGATTTTAAAACAATCCATAAAACCCACGTTTTCCCAGTTCCAGTGATGTTACTCCCTGGCAGGACTCCTGTTAAACGCTCTGATGCCTCGTTAACTCGTCTTCAGGCCTGTGGGCCCCTGCAGAGGCATTTCAGGACCAGGTGGCCTGAGAAAGCTACCTCCTGGTCGGTGACAACAGCACAGAAGGGCCTGGGTTACAAGTGATTGCTGAGTGGGGTGATGCGTTTCTCTCAGAAGCTGTGGGATGCCGCGCTGCTGGGGTCTCATTTAGGGGGGAGATTACTTCCTTTAAGTACAGTCACTCTAGACAGACAAAGCCAACGGGCAGAGAATGTCCCTTCCTCAGACACTAATCAGGCACATATGCTCTCTGACACCCTCGCGGGAAGTCCTCCCGGCCGGGGGCGGGGGGGGGGGCGGGGGGTGGGCTGCGGGCTTTGGGACAGTCAGTGAGCACGTGGTGCCGGTCAGCAGTCTGACCGTCTTACAGGTGCATGGAGGTGAGCTAGACTTTGTGTAGAAAAAGTACAGACGCCTCTGCTGGAGAGAGGGAGGCTGAGCCCACCCTGTTTGCTGGTGGAGTTCTTCTAAGAGCAGGTGACCAGGTAGATGGGAAAACTCGTTAGGAAAAGCCACCGGTTGGGGCTGCACGCCCTCTGGCCAGGCGGGGCCTCGGGCGGGGGCTGCCTCCTCTCCCGAGGTCACTGTGGGGGCTTCCCTCGCTCTAACCCGCCTCTCCTTTCTCTCTTGTGCGTCCTGACAGAGGGAACGGCTGAGGAACATCGAGCGCATCTGCTTCCTTCTGCGGAAGGTCAGTGCAAGGGCCACGGTCAGGTGCGGTCACAGCGGAGGGGCCGGTGTCTGCTCCTGTCCTGTCTCCCCGGGGGGATTGGGGGGGGGGAGCCAGCGATGGGTTCTTTGGACGCCTCCAGAGACAAGAGGAGCGAACTAAAAGGGTGCCCGTCAAACCCAAGTGGCAGGATAGCGCTGGATAATTGAAGTGACTGTGGTTGGACTCAGAGCTGCTTTATCTTTTCATAATAACAGCAGGCGCACAGCCTTTGTTCCTGTCTGGTGCTGGGCTCAGGGACCTTTGTAACTGGATGATGGGTTTGCTCTGAGGTTTCAGCCTGCCACTCAGCGTGGCAGTTTGATTGGCAGCCTCACTGGGAGTCGGAGGGGCGGGAGGGGAGGTGTTATTAAAGGGGGAGCCATGCATTCAGAGAGCTGCCCTGAATGGAGGGGCTGAGGGTCACAGCTGCCCTACACACATGCAGGAGGCACATGTGTGCACGCAAATTCACGTGTGTGCGTGCAGCTCAAGCCTGGCAGTGAGCACCACTCTGTGGCATAGCCGGGAGGCCAGAGCGACCAGCCTGCCACTCTCCGGGCAGGAAAGTGTGTGTGCATTTTGCAGCAAAGTATAGAGAACAGGTACTTGCAGGTAAAATAAGCGGAGTCTCTGGCCTTGAGCCAAAGGACACCCCTGACCTCTGTCCAGAGCAGACGGGCTACAGGCGCTAGGAAAGCTGCCTGTCCACGCAAAAGAGGTTTTGAGCCTCGTGTGGGTGGGCGGGACAGCAGATGCCCGGCCAACGCCCATCGAAGGGAAAGAGTTTGCCAGCGTTCGAACCCTTTTCTGTGTTTCACTACTGATGTCTATTGGGAGAGAGGACTTCATCGAGAAGTTAATCAGTTCCCTACATTTGGATTCGGGGTAATGCACGCGTCTGTAAATGGTTTTCTCAGGTGGCATCTTGGGCACTGGGACCCACTCCAGCCGTCGCCTCCAAGGTCCCTGGTTCTTTGATTCTAAGTGCCTTTCACACTCCACGTGCTCTTCACCCCCCCCCCCCCCCCAAGCTGAGTGGACCCGCCAGGATTCTCAGCTGATTGCGAGCCCATCACCTCGGAGCCTTGCTCGTCCTTCTGTATGGCTCGGCCATGACTCCTGCCAGACAGTAGGCCATGGCCTGTGGCTGCCTTTGCCAAGGTCCTGCTGTCCATACCCTTGGACCTTCCAAAGTCAAAGGCAAGGATAGTGAAATAGGCAGGCTAGGGGAGAATTAGCATTATCATCTGCAAATTTGCATATAGTTTGCATACGTTTTTATAAGCACGAGACGGAGGCATCTTACTGCAGGAATCAGTGCGGCAAGTACCCTTTTCTGCCTTTTTGCCCTTTTCATTTCCCCAGGCTCCTTCTTCCCAGGCTGCTGCCTCCGTGGCTTCTGTGCCGGCAAACGCGACGGCTGTTCCTTGTAGTGGGAAATGCCGGGAGGAAAGTTCAAGGTTGAGGAAGCACTAATGTCAACACTTTAGGTCTTTAAAAAATTTTTTTTAAAAATTGATTTCAGAGAGAGGACGGGAGAGGGAGAGAGAGAAACATCAATGATGAGAGAGAATCATTGATCGGCTGCCTCCTGCACGCCCCACACTGGGGATCGAGCCTGCAACCTGGGCATGTGCCCCAACCGGGGAATTGATCCGTGACCTCCTGGTTCATAGGTCAACGCTCAACCACAAAGCCACACCCGCCGGGTAAGACTTTAGGTCTTATAGCTGTGCCCGGTCACACATGCCCAGGTTGTGGCGTTCCGGCCCCGTCGGGAGCTGAGCTGGTGTGGCGAGCATCCCTTCACCATCTCCAGGCAGCAACAAGCCACGTGCCTGCAGCTGTATTTCCTCGTGGCGTCATCCTCCGGGCCCCGGTCCTCCTGCTGTGAGCACACCCATCCTTTTGCCACTTGGCTCTGTGAGCTCTTCTCCTCTCTGTCTCTGTGCCCTGGGTCCCCAAGGCCGTTTTCACGCATGTGAGCGTGATTTCTTTCTGAATGTAATTTTAAGTTGGTGTTTCTGACTGTCTGGCCCCTTTCATAGGGGTCGCCTAAGACCATCCTGCATATCAGATATTTACATGTCGATTCATCACAGTAGCAACATGACAGTTATGAAGTAGCAACGAAAATAATTTTATGGTTGGATCACAACATGAGGAACTGGATTTAAAGGGCCAGAAGGTTGAGAACCACTGGTAGTAGGTGTTAGTTTTATTATTACTATCCTGACCCTTAGCTGCTGCCTAAAGCTCCTTAGAGCGTCCCTGAGCTCACACTTGGCATGGAGCAGGCTGGGGCCATCCCTGGCTGGGGCCATGCCCCCCTCGCGCCCCCTCCCGGGCTCCGAGGTCAGTGTCGTTTGATGTTTGAGCAGAGTCACGAGGCAGGAAGCCCGCGCCTCCTCCCTCCCGGCTCTTCCACCCTCGGGGGGCTTCTGGTTCAGATCCCCAGCTGTGAGCGCATGTGGGGGATGCTGGGAAGGGGTGAGGGGCCTCATTAGCATCACCCCCTCTGGGAAGCGTACCTTCCAAGAAATTCATCAGAACTCGCCTCCCAAACTCCCCAGAATGTGATGCTGCTCAGCGGTTGACTGTTGCTAAACCACCTCCTCAGCTCTCCCCAGAGAAGGGAAGGGATTTGCACAGTGGGTCCATTCTCAGCTCTGCCGTTATCAGAAAACGCGTTCTTCGGGTCATCGTCTCAGCTGCAGGATCCTTGTGTCGACTCGTGCTGCTGATTCATGTTTTCCTGGCAAGAGCCAAGCCACTCGCTTCTTGCGCTGCTCTTCCCGCGAGCTTGTCCTGGGCTCTGCGGTCACTGTCACGTGCGGGCTGGAGGGCAGGAAGCACTCGGAAAGCAGAGGCTGTTTTCGGGCCTAATCAGGGTCCTCGTGGGGAGGAGACTGACCCTCCTGTGGCATCGCCAAGCTCAGGGGATGGTTAGAGCAGCGGTTCTCAACCTGTGGGTCGCGACCCCTCTGGGGCTCCAATGACCCTTTCACAAGGGTCGCCTAAGACCATCGGAAAACACATACATAATTACATACTGTTTTGGGATTAATCACTATGCTTTAATGATGTTCAGTTTGTAACAATGAAATTGGGGGTCACCACAACATGAGGAACTGTATGAAAGGGTCGCGGCATTAGGAAGGTTGAGAACCACTGGGTTAGAGGAAATGAACATAAGTGAAAGCTGGAGACTGGAGTGAGAGTAAAAACTTATTTTTAAGCGGCCGTCATCAAACCTTTGGGTTGGGTGTTTCGGGGGCTCCGGAACGGTCACCTCACTTAGACTCAGCGAGAACCTCAGGTCCGAGATGGTGTGGAGTCAGACTGAGCCTGTACCTAGTTGCATGGTTTGGGATGATGTCCCTTCCGGCGTGACAATGCTGTGCCGGAGGCTAGCCATTTGCCGACTCTACAGATGTGCAAGGGGACACTTTCAAACCCTGTCCCAATTTCCTTGACCCCAAGAGGAGGCTAGTAAAGGCCTCCTGGTTCATCTGCCAGAACCTGTTGGAGCTCAGTATCTGTCCTGCCGACATTCAGATGCTTGGAGAAGTGGATCACGGAACCCCTGCCACAGGGAGCGCCTTGATTCCCAGCGCTTCTATCTGCTAATGCGGTTCCTCTCGCCCGCCCTGGAGCGGACGGCGTACTTTGATGGAGAGAGAAAATGCAGTGAAAAGAGAGACGCATAGACTCACAGGCGGCTGTTGGGAACACCTTAGGGAGACCAGCCGTGACTCAGGAGTTTTCCGGATGGGAATTCTCTGTTTCTTGGGGGATTTCTAACGCGTGACAATGGTCGTAGCTGCCTGCATTTCTTGAGTGGCTACTATATGCCTTTAAAAGTGTTAACTCTTTTAATCCTCACAACCCTATGCAGTAGCCCCATTTCACAGATGAGGAAGTCAAGGCCGAGGGAGGTTAAGTGCATATTCCTGGGCCTCATACCTCATAAGTTAGTGGAGCTGGGACCCGAAGGCAAGTCGGTCTAACCGGAGCCCACATATTCACCAGCCCCATAGGGGGAATTGTGGGTTCTCTTTGAAAGAAGCTCCGTGAGGACCATCCCTCGGGTAATACTGCTCAGCTCTGTTAAAGGGAAGGTATAAGTGCCAAGAGCCAGTAGGGCCTCGGGGACCCCGTAACGGGCCTGGCTTACTGTGATGGGGCCACGTGGGTTCCTGGACGGCTCTTTCCAATTCCATTGAACTTCTTGGTAGGATAGCTCACCCCTGGAGGGAATGTTTAGAGAAAAGTAAAAATATCCTGGAACGAAACTTGCAACTAGTTCAGAATCCATGCCTCATGTATAATTTATTTCCAGACACTTTCTGTGGCAAACTTCTTGTTAGTCAGAGGGAAGGAGGGTACATTTAAAATACATGTATATTTTTTATTGGTTTCAGAGGGGAAGGGAGAGGGAGAGAGAGAGAGAAACATCAATGAGGAGAGAGAATCATGGATCGGCTGCTTCCTGCACGCCCCACAGTGGGGATCGAGCCCCCAACCTGGGCACGTGCCCTGACCGGACTTGAACTGTGACCTCCTGGTTCATTGGTCGATGCTCAGCCACTGAGCCATGCCGGCCGGGAGCTTGTCGCTTGGACACTTTTTCAAGCTCCAGTTTCCATCGAACTTACCAGTGACCGATCTGCCAAAGTGAGTCACATGGCTAAGCCCAGGGTCCCAGTGGGAAGCACTACAGTATTACAGGGCCAAGAGCGTGGGGACAGGGCGGGTCCAGTTGTCTGCATTTTGAAAACACTTCCTATGTGCTTCTCAGAGGTGGCCAAGGGGGGGAGACACGCTCAGGGAAGTGAGGTGACTTCGCTGGTTGGTGGATGTGCTGGCAATTCTTAAGAGGAAAGGGAGTCCTGGTCAGCTTGGCTCAGTGAATAGAGCGTTGCCCTGGGGACCAAAAGGTCCTGGGTTCGATTCCGGCCAAGGGTACATACCTTGGTTGCAGGCTCCTCCCTGGCCTAGGTGCTGATCGGGCCTCCTGCAGGAGGCAGCCCATTGATGTGTTTCTCTCACGTCGATGTTTCTCTCCATCTTTCCCTCTCTCTTCCACGCTCCCTAAAAATCAATGGAAAAATATTCTTGGGTGAGGATTAACCAAAAAAAAAAAAAAAAAAAAAAAGAAGGACACAATAAAAATATATTATTTTAAAAAAAAAGAGGAAAGGGAGAGGGGCTTCAAGCCACAGAGGCTGGCAGTCCCCGGGTGCAGGCAGCTGCCGACGCCATGGCGGCCGCCAGGAGGAGCTGGGCTTGAGGAGCCTCCCAGCCCGCTGTGACCCAGCTGTGTGCGGAAGGAGCGTCTCATTGACCCATGACAGGATGGAAGATTGGTCGTGAGCTCAATGTGGGGCTGGCACCGGAAGAAGTCTGGTGGCCCTCATGGCTGTGGGGGCAGGAACCCCGAAACTGTCCGTGACCTCAGGGTGCCTCACTGAGAGTGGGCCCCGCACTTGGCTGCTCCTCACACCCGAGTCTGGAGAGGTGATTAAAAATCCAGATTCCTGAATGCCTGTCCTCCGTCATGGTTAATTTTCTGCGTCCACTTGGTTGGGCGCCAGGGCTCAGACACGCGGTCAGACATCATTCTAGGGCAGTGATGGAGAACCTATGACACGCGTGTCAGAGGTGACACGCGAACTCATTTTTTTGGTTGATTTTTCTTTGTTAAATGGCATTTAAATATATAAAATAAATATCAAAAATATAAATCTTTGTTTTACTATGGTTGCAAATATCAAAAAATTTCTATATGTGACACAGCACCAGAGTTAAGTTAGGGTTTTTCAAAACGCTGACACGCCGAGCTCAAAAGGTTCACCATCACTGTTCTAGGTGCTGCTGTGTGGGTGTCGCTGGGGGACTTTGAATAAAGCAGATTGCCCTCTCTATGTGGGTGGGCCTCACCTAATCAGTCGAAGGCCCCAGTAGAACAAAGACGGATGCTCCACCCCCACCCCCCAGGCAAGAAGGAATTCTGCAGCAGACAATCTTGGGCTTCAACTATTGGCCCACCCTGCAGAATTGGACTTACTGAACCGCTCAAATTGCAAGAGCCGATTTCTCAACATAAATCTCTCTCTGTCTCTCTCTCTTTCTCTCTATGTAGATATAGATGTAGATGTAGATACAGATATAGATACAGATATAGAGATATAGGTATACCGATATACACACATACATCCTGTTGGTTCTGTTTCTCTGGAGAACCCTAACTAATACTCCCTCTCCCCAAATCCTGGCTAGTTCAGATTTAGTAGGTGTTTGGGGGGGCCCTGGTTTTTGGAGGGCCCTGGGATGGCTGTGGAACTAAATCTTCACAGCAACCCTGTGAGTTGGGTGAAACGACCCGCCTTCACCTTGCTCAAGGTCACCCAGCTCCTGGGTCTGGTTCCAGAGTCCATGCTGTCTCTCTCTGTCCCTTGCTGCTTCCATTCACTCGTATCCATTGGAGCCGGTGACTTCCCGTACCTTCTAGAGCAGTGGTTCTCAACCTTCCTAATGCCGCGACCCTTTAATACAGTTCCTCATGTTGTGGTGACCCCCAATTTCGTTGTTACAAATTGAACATAATGAAAGCATAGTGATGAATCACAAAACAATATGTAATTATATGTGTGTTTTCCGATGGTCTTAGGCGACCCCTGTGAAAGGGTCGTTCAACCCCCAAGGCGTCGCGACCCACAGGTTGAGAACCGCTGTTCTAGAGAGCTTCTTGCCCCTACAGGAGGGGCCGGTCCCTGCAGGTCGCTAACCAAGACCAGGATCACTCAATTCCCCTGCGGTCTCCGCAGACTGCGGACTGGACAAAAGAGGCAGTCAGCTGCCCACATTCATGGGCAGAGCACAGTCCCGGGCTGAGCTCCGAAGCACGAAGATGGATGGGCTCGCGGCAGTTTTGCTGTGAGAGGTCACCCAGTCACTGGCCGCTCCGACAGAAGTAATTGGCTTTTCCATAATAACTTTCTCTTCTCATTAGTATAAAAAGGCACTGCGGTATGACGGGGTGTGGGCGGCAGGAAGGCGTATTGGATATGGGTTCTACTGTGCATAAAAGGCACGAGGAAGCTCGCACGGAGGGGGGCGGC
>NW_005358689.1:1435324-1446792 GCF_000412655.1 Myotis brandtii
GCTGCCGCACAGGGTCATCTGGGGACCCGGGCTCCTCCTGCCTTCGGAGCGCTGCCCTCATTCGGGCATCTTTTTGTCCACGTGGTTAGGAGGGCATCACACCAAGACATTTCTTCAAGCAGCGAGCTGGAGGAGGAAGTGGAAACGGGCGGTTTCCATGAGGGACATGACCCAGGATGTATGCACACCCGTGCCACTAACTCACTGGCCAGGCCTCGGGCAAACGGCCTCTCCTGGTCTTATTTTGGGGGCCTATCTGCTCAGCCCCAAATCAGGGATTTCATTTCAGAGTACAGGAGCGTGGACACAGGAGGACGGTGCAGGTGTCAGTCTCGGGGAGGCAGCCAGTGCAGGGCACACAGCCACTGACATGCACCCCAGAGGTTCAAGGGCAGCGGGAGGTGGGCGTTCGAATGAGGGAGGAGAGAGACCCGGCGTGAGAGGTCGAGGTGATGTGTGATGGTACTTGGAGGAGGCTGTGCCAAGCGGGGGCTGGAGAAGGGCGCTAAGGAGTCCTCAGTGTGGGCCTTGGTGGGTGTCAGTGGATGCCAGTCTGAATTTACCCATCAATTCCGCTGGAATTCATTCATTTAGCACCTGCTATGAGCCTAGCCCTGCATGGTGTGCTGAGGAGGGGTGTGTGTGTGTGTGTCTGTGTGTGTGTGTGTGTGTGTGTGTGTGTGTGAGCTGTGAAGACACGCTCAGTTCAGCTAAAAGCCATCTTGGTTTTTTCTCTGAATTCCTGCTCGAGAGGCTCTCCAAGCCCTGACCACACAGTCCCCGGTGTTACAGTGGCCTGTACACGTGTTGCACACGCATTTGCATTCCCCAAGGCAGGGTCCTATCCGCCTAATGTGTGTACCTGTCGCCTTGCCCAGAGTGGTGTCTGATTCATGTTAATCAGCAAAATGGATTAGTGCACACGAGCCCAGCCGCCATGCAGTGGGGTGGACGATCGTTTCACAACGCGTGAGGCAGAACCCTCACCGCCGAGCCCGGGATGGAGGCAGGCGGAGCAGCAGAGAAAGAGCGTGGCAGGTGCGCCCTGCTTTGTTTTATCAGCCCGTCCGTGCATGGTCGTGGGTGTAGAACAGTGGTCGGCAAGCTGCGGCTCGCGAGCCACATGCGGCTCTTTGGCCCCTTGAGTGTGGCTCTTCCACAAAATACCGACTTCTGCGCATGGGCCACGAAGTTTCAATCGCACTGTGTGTGCGTGCCCCGCACGGGTATTTTGTGGAAGAGCCAAACTCAAGGGGCCAAAGAGCTACACTCAAGGGGCCAAAGAGCCGCATGTGGCTCGCGAGCCGAAGTTTGCCGACCACTGGTGTAGAAGGAGCCCTGGTTCGTAACCTTGGCTGCCTATTGGAATCTCCTGGGAGGCGGGGGCGGGGTGAAGGGGGCTGAAAAAATACTGTTCTGGGTCTATTTCCCTGGTCTGGGGTCTGGTTTGCAGCCTGGGCATGCGGTTTGCAAAGCACCCTCCTGGCGATTCGAATGAGCAGCGAGGCTGCGAATCACTGCAGAGGGTAAGCCAGGTGAACTTCAGCAAAGCAGGTGGGGTGGCCCTTTCCCTGTCCCAGTCCTCCAGGGTCTGCTTTAGAGCGCCGTCATGCTCAAAATCAGCGGTTCTCAACCTTCTGGCCCTTTAAATACAGTTCCTCATGTTGTGACCCTCAACCATAAAATTATTTTCGTTGCTACTTCATCACTGTAATGTTGCTACTGTGATGAATCGTCATGTAAATATCTGATATGCAGGATGGTCTTAGGCGACCCCTGTGAAAGGGTCGTTCGACCGCCAGAGGGGTCGCGACCCACAGGTTGAGAACCGCTGCTCTAAATGCTACCAGAAGAAAAGCAGTAGTTGGCTAATGGGTGCCTAAGCGGACCGACCGATGGAGTGAGGCCCGAACTCCCTACCTCCTCGGCGGCGGCCAGCCCAGCGGGTTGCTCATGGCAGGTCATCCGCGGACACTTGTTTTTCTTGACGGGAGATTTGCTTTCAGAGGCTCCCTTTCCCAGAATGGGATGAAAAAAAAAAATCTGCTTTTCAGCCTCAGAATCCTCGCCATTTCTGCCTTTTCCAGATTGCTGACGAAGCAAGAACCCTTTCTGGGTTAAGTTTCTAGGCCACAGAATGTGCCATTATTGCCAAACCCTAATCGCCTCCTATTCCCTGGAGTGTGACCCAGTCTCTGCCTCGCCCTAAAGTTGTAACCGGGACCAGCCTGTGCCTCGGCGGGGCCCACAGAGCCCCGAGACACCGATGAGCTTTCCTCCCGACTTCCCACCCGTGCCGATCGATTCCCAGGCTCCAGATGTAGCTTCTCCCCGGGGAATAGCTGTGTTCTCTGCTGGCTCTGCAACCTGCATGGGGTGTGTCATTCGTGAAGCAATTTGGGGCACTGGTCCTCCCCCAGCTGAGTGTCACTGGCTCTGACTCCCACGTTGTCTCGATGGCACAGACAATGACTAAACGCAGGGAGTTTGTCTCATTGGGGGTCACACCAGGCAGCAGAACAACAACAAAAAAAATGCACCGCATCCGTTACATTTGCTAGACAAATGCGAAGTGCCATTATTGTAAAGGGAGAGCAAAGGCATCCTGTTCCCTTTCTGAATCTGCCGACCAATCAACGCCGTGATTGATGAAATTCAGGAGGACAGTGATCACCGATTGTAGCTCAGGGAGGTGGGCGGCGAGCACGCGGCCACAGCCCCGCGCCATCGTGGCCTCTCAGCGGTGACATCACTGCTGTTACCACTCAGCGCATCAGCGTGAACGGCTGCCAGAACCGCCGGTATCCTGGTGGGAACCAAATAGAGCAGCCACTTACGCGAGGCCTCTCCCCGGGGAGCATGCGTGCTGTTGAGGTTGCGTCAGCGGGCTGTGCGGATGAAATGACAGCTTGTCTTCAGCGAGGCTGTGTAGCCCTGTTTGTATCAGGGAGGCGTCCAAACACGCCAGTGCGGGGCCTCAGATGCTTTTGGTCATGGCGATACCAGCTGCCAATCGGAACCAAGAGTGGTGGACATTGCGTTGCTTCAAGTTATCTATAAAGCATTTCAATCACAACTGCTATGGACTTTAAAATAGTTTTTTTCTTTTATTGATTTTTAGAGAGAGAGGAAGGGAGAGGGATAGAGAGATAGAAATATCGATGAGAGGGAGACATCGATTGGCTGCCTCCTGCACACCCCCTACTGGGAATCGAGCCCGCAACCCAGGCATGTGCCCTGACCGGGAAGCGAATCCTGACCTCCTGGTTCATAGTGACGGTCAACCACTGAGCCACACCGGTCGGGCCTATTGCGGACTTTAAGAGGAAGGCGGAGTGGGAGGGCATGTCAGAGGTATGATCATTCGGAACGTGCTTGCTTTCCTCCATAGTCTGTAAAGGTGGTGGGGACAGGGTCTGTGTAAGCTGTTCACTGCTCAGCCCCTCACCCCGAAAATGGCAGCCTGTCACCGAGGCGTACGACAGCCCTGTGCAGTGGGGATGGGGAGCTGAGACTCGAGGGCTTGCGCCACCTGCCCAGGTCACTCAGGTGGTACGTGCCGGGTCTGGATTCAAATCCACTCTGTTTCCCCAACCCCTGTCCTTTGTGGTAGACCCACGTTTCCGGGCACTAGGGAATAAGAACACGCTTCCCTGCATTTCTCAGCACAGATGCGCACCTTTGGGGTTTTCAGCGCAACTTGGACACCACTCTCGGCCACCCCAGCACGTTCCCGTTCCCGTGACCCACTGTCGCGTGCGCACGTGGGCGCCAGGCTCGCCTGGTCTCACCCATCCCCTCTCTGCTGATTCTCGTCCTCCAAGTCATCATTAGGCTGAGAGGTTTTGGTCAAAGGCAACCTCTCAGTTTCCAGGGGCTGTTGGAACTGGATGCAGACCCTGCGCCCTCAGGCTGGCCCTCCCGGGGGCTGTGTTAGTCTTCTGGGGCCACCGTTAGTCTTCTGGGGCCAGCCTGGTGGCTTAGACAAGAGACATTTATCTCCTCCAATTTCCGGTGGCTGCAAGACCCAGATCAAGGTGTCGGCCGTGTTGGTTTCTCCCGGGGCCTCTCTCCTTGGCTTGACGATGGCCACCTGCTCGCTGTGCCCTCACCCCTGCCATTTCCCAGGGGTTGGACCAAACGCAGCCTCTTCCTACTGCCACAGCTTTGCGGGCAGCAGCGTGTAAAGCCAGCCCCCGAGCTGAGACAGTTAACCCAGCACCCATGGGGCGAGGTCCGGGCCATTCATCCTCCCAATTAGCTTCGGCTCCTGTCTCCCCACAGGCCCAGGGTCAGGACCGAATCCGCGGGTGCAATGTGACCCTTTGCAGAAGTGCCAGCTGCTGAGTGGGCGGAAATGAGATCATGACCGTCACTTCTTTCCTTGTAGGACGTCCCTTCCCAGGAGGTCCCAGGTGCTCCCCTGCCCAGAGCTGGTCACTGGGTAGTGGGGGCAGCATGACCCATTCTGGGGCTCGCTGTCCAGGCTGCACAAAGACAGTCATTACATCACAGCAGTGCCCAGGGAGGCCGGCACCAGGCGACCCCTACAGGGCAGAGGAAGGAGGGGAGGGCCTCTCTCTTCGCCGGGGGAGATGAGCTTACCTAGACTGAGAAGACTGGTCCCTGGTTGCTCAGGAAAAGGCTTTTCCTTAACAACAATGTGTAAGTTGTCCTCCACGGCTTGGAAGATGCTAGACCAGCGGTTCTCAACCTGTGGGTCGAGACCCCTTTGGCGGTCGAACGACCCTTTCACAGGGGTCGCCTAAGACCATCCTGCATATCAAATATTTACATGACGATTCATAACAGTAGCAACATTACAGTTATGAAGTAGCAACGAAAATAATGTTATGGTTGTGTCACAACATGAGGAACTGTATTTAAAGGGCCAGAATGTTGAGAACCACTGTGCCAGACGTTGTGCAACGTGCTTAAGCGCATCATCTCACTTCACACTCGCCCTGGGGTGTGGCCTCCACTGTGCCCCCCGTTCACCGGCGAGGATGAGGGGGTGAAGGGAATGAAGCTGGGGCTTGTGAATCCAGGATCGGAATCAGATGGTCTTACCCCCGCCCTTTGGGTTTCTTTATTAATTGTCTTAATGATAAAGGTGGCATGTCCCATTGTGACCAGAACATGATGGGACACTGATAGGCAGAAAGGATCAGTTAGCTCCTCGCCCCTCTCTGTTCCCAGCTGGTCCGACGTGACTGATGTTAAAAGCTTGGACCTGTGTCCTGCTGTGATCTCCATGCGTTTCACACACAAACACACGCCCACACGTGTGTCCACACACGCAGGGGTGGCTTTTCGTTTTCTCTTCTTCCCAATAATGAAAACATGGTTTTTCTATAACTTTTCCCCCCCACATGCCATTACGGGGACAGCCCTCTAGAGCAGTGCCCGCACCTCTGGTGAGCCTGGCGAAGGTGCGTGCAGCATGGACACTGAGCGCCATCCACCAGGCGCTCAGGCCGTGGTCAGAAGCAAAGGCACAAGAGGACTCGTTTCTGCGCTTTGCCCACTTCTGGTCACGTGGTTTCCCCTGGTCAGGTGGCCATCCTGACTATTCCCTAGAACAGTGGTCGGCAAACCGCGGCTCGAGAGCCACATGCGGCTCTTTGGCCCCCTGAGTGTGGCTTTTTCACAAAATCCCACGTGCGGGCACGCACGTACAGTGTGAAGTTGACTTAAAACTTTAAGTAAAGTTTATTAAGTTAATTTTAGGGAACGTTGTGGAGTGAAAGAAGATGTAGTATCGAGGATGGAGAAAGGTATGTTGAGATGGTTTGGACATATAGAGAGGATGAACGAAAGGAGATAGATGAAACAAGTATACAAGACAAGTGTGGATGGGGGAGTTGGAAGGGGTCGACCTCAGCGAATGTACCTCAATCAGATTGAGGACGTTTTTAGCAAAGGCCAGCTTAGGAGTCCCCTCATTAAGTTCTTAACAACGTACCTACCTATATAGTTTCAGTTTAAAAAATTTGGCTCTCAAAAGAAATTTCAATCGTTGTACTGTTGATATTTGGCTCTGTTGACTAATGAGTTTGCCGACCACTGCCCTAGAAGGTCCCCTGGTTTAAGACAGGGCTGGGGGGCCCTGGCTGGTAGCTAAATGGTTAGAGTGTCAGCCCTTGTACCGAAGGGTCACGGGTTCCATTCCGGTCAAGGCCAGGTACTGGGTTGCAGGCTCGATCCCCAGTCTCTTGTGTTGGGGAGGCAACTAATCGATGTGTCTCTCTCACATCAATGTTTCTCTCTCTCTCTTCCCCCTCCCCCCCACCTCCCTTCCACTGTCTCTGAAAATCAATGGAAAAAATATCCTCGGGTGAGGATTAACAAAGAAAAAAAAAAGAAGAGGCTGGTGGAAAGGGTCCCGGTGTCGGTGTCACTTCTGCGGAAGGTCTGGCGGCGATGTCCGTGTAGGACATAAAAAAATGACGCTCTCCACCACCTCAGTGAG
Organism: Myotis brandtii; assembly: GCF_000412655.1. Classification (NCBI taxonomy): domain Eukaryota; kingdom Metazoa; phylum Chordata; class Mammalia; order Chiroptera; family Vespertilionidae; genus Myotis; species Myotis brandtii. Next base: position 1,441,797 of record NW_005358689.1, read on the forward strand.
GAATGACGCTGAGCGCCCCGGGGTGCCCCGCACCCCGACATCCTGCCTCCTGCCCCCAGACAGCTCTTCCTCGACATCTCCGCTCAGAGGCCATTCCCCTCCCTCAGAATGAATGGCTTCTCTCTCTCCTTTCGTCCCGCATCGCGCTGCTCACGGGCTGGCTCCGTTAATACTGTGCTTCCCATGTATTGACGCGTGGAATCCGCGATGCATACGCTCATTTGCATGGCAGTCTCCCCGGGCCAGGCCGCTCTGCACCCGCCGCCTGGTAATTGCTGATGATAAATACCTGCTGAGTGAGGGCCTAGGCGGGGCTCTTCGGCACCGGAAGGCTTGCTAAACCCTTGCCCTTCTCATTCTAGAACATTCTCTGCTGTTAGTGTCTCTCCTCTCAAGTAATCATCTTTGCCTAATTGCTCCCTGTACTCCAGACACGATTCCTACCCCCCACCCCTGGCTTAAAGGACAGAAAAGAAGTGGGTAGCTGTTCGTGTTAACTTAAGATGCCTCTCAGTTGCCAGCCAGTTGTGGGAGAATTGTGTCCCTTTCAAAATCTGGCACGATTTGAGAGAGCACTTTTATTCTCACCCCCTCCCTGAGTGGGCTGGTAGGTGGTTCAGCACCTTAACAAGGGAGTGAGGAAAGGCGTTTGAAATTCAAGTGTGTCTGAAGTTGCATGAAAATGAGGATCAAAGACAGGCTGGGAGGTGTGGCCAGGGCGGGGCCAGAACCCCAGGTTTGGTCCTGAAAGGAACCAGTTGCTTCCCAGGAGAGTCCTGGGGACCCCAGGAAGGCCAGAGACAGGTCGGAGAAGCTGGTGAGAGTGAGGCGCAGAGGTGGCCGGCCAGGGCCAGGCAGGAGGTGGCGGGAACTGGAGGCTGTGGGTTCCCAAGACAGAAGGAGCCGACCTCCATCCCAGGAAGATGCCAAGGCCCAACCCTTCAGGAATAGAGACCGCGGGCCACAGGGGAGCATTGTGGGGGCTCTTCCACGTGGTCATGGCTGGGGGAGCTCTGACCTGCCAATGCTGCCTGTCCAGACTCGAGTCCAGAGCAGCTGTTAGCGACAATGCACCCTGCACACAGGACCACCCCGCCCTGCAGGGGGCGTGGGTGAGGGCTGGGACAGGCGTCTTCAAAAGGAAAGGCTCTGCCTCAGGTGCTCCTCAAACCTCTGTTCCGTGACTCTCAGCCCCACTGTTTAACAAAACCACCTGAGATGTGTCTAAAAAATGCAGCTTGCTGGTCCAGAGAGGCCAGCTCAGTGGACTGGGGTGGAACCCGGAAACCTGCACGTTAAACCAAGGCCCCGGGTGGTTCTGATGCAGGTGGCCCAGGAACCCTGCTTTGGGAACCAGTGCCGAGCACCCACTTCTTCTTTTTTTTTTTTTAATTGCTAAAAGTATTACAAAGGGTATTACATATGTGTCCTTCCCCGCCCCCCCCCCCACCCTTGACAATCCCCTGGCCTCCCTTACCTCCCAGTGTCTTATGTCCATTAGTTATTCTTATATGCATGCATACAAGTCCTTCGGTTGATCTCTTACCCCCCTCCCTCCTGCCCCCCAACCCTCTCTGGCCTTCCCGCTGCAGTTTGACAATCAGTTTGAGGCAGCTCTGCCTCTGTATCTATTATTGTTCAAAAGTTTATAATGGTCTTTATTATCCATGAATGAGTGAGATCATGTGGTATTTTTCCTTCATTGACTGGCTTATTTCACTTAGCATAATGCTCTCCAGTTCCATCCATGCTGTTGCAAATGGTAAGAGTTCCTTCTTTTTTACAGCAGCATAGTATTCCATCGTGTAGATGTACCACAGTTTTCTAATCCATTCATCTACTGATGGGCACTTAGGCTGTTTCCAGATCTTAGCTGTGGTGAATTGTGCTGCTATGAACATATGGGCGAGCACCCACTTCTTAAACTGGAATGTGCGTCTGCCTCACCCGGGGGGTCTTGCGGAAAATGCAGGTTCTGGTCCAGCAAGTCTGGGGGTGGGAGCCCAGAGGCTGCCCGGCTGGCAAGCTCCAGGTGACGCAGGTGAGGCTGGCCCGTGGCTCACGGAGAACCGCTCACAGAAGCTGACCCCAGGCTCCGAACTCAGGCCCACTGAACCGGAAGCTCTGAGGCCAGGGCCCAGCCTCAGTTTTAGCCAGACCTCCGTGATCCGGAAGTCTGAGAGCCACTGCTAAGCCACGGAGGAGCTTAAAGACACGGGCTGGCCCTCTCTGTGCTGTCTGTCTCTGTGCAGAGGTAGAAGCGAGTCCATGTGGGAGCCAGGAAAGCAGAGGCGACTGCCCCGGGGGAGGGGGGTAACTATGCCCTGGGTGGGCGCTGAAGGAGAGGGTGCGAGAAGCCAGGGGGCCCTTCCCGGGTTGGGAACAGCCCTCTGTGGCCCCTGCCCTGCCTGTGTCCTCAGTGACCACCGGCCTTCCCAGGCCAGAGGAACCCCTCTGACTTCAGGCCGCGGTCACCAGGCAGGCATTCCTTCTCTTGCCTCCTGTTCCCCTGCACTCCTGGGGCGCAGGAGCGAGCCCTGGGGAACATGGTCTGTGACAGTTCCTCCAGGATCAGCCACGAGGGGCTGATCTTGACCGTGACCAGGTCAGGGCGATACCTGGAGGTGGCATTTAGGGGAGTGGCTGGCAGGGCAGAGCTGAGAGCCACCGCCACCGTTCCCGGTGCATATACGACCGGCTCGAGACAGATGAATGTCACGGTGACTTTAAATTACACTCTGGACTCGGTGACTCTGTGCTCAGTTGCTAAGATGTAGAGTCGTCTGCTCAGCCCTTAAAGGTATTTGCTAAGCACTGGTGTGAAAGTAGGTCACACAAGTTAACCCACCAGCACCAGCCAGCAGGCAACGCTCGCGTGAGCCCAACCCCCAGTCCTGGCTGTTGGGGTCCCCAGCACGAAGGGGTCCGAGGCCTTCAGGGAATCCTGAGAGGCTGGGCCGCCCTCCCCACCGGGTCTGACTGCTGGGGGGAGAGGTGCTGTGCTCAGAGCAATTAAAGAGGAAGTGGCCTCCTTCGAGCAAAGGGACTCAGAGTCAGGGTTCCTGACAGCGCTTGGGATGCTGTGCTCACACTCGCCCAACTTAGCGAAATCCCAGCTTCCCAAGTGCACCATCCTCCCCGCCCCCACCCCCCCTCGTGAATCGTGCGCTTGATGATTCATTTGGGGACAAAGGGAGAACCGACCTCCAGGACCAGCATTTATGGGAAAGTCCCTGCTCGCCCCAGGCGGCTCCTCTGTCTGAGGGTCCGTTAGCGTAGGTTGGGGATTCCAATGGAAGAGCCATTACCCTTTCCTTCTTCCCACTTCTGGGCACCGGGAAGGCACACCTCAGGGCAGGCCCTGGGATTGGATCAGTGTCGTCGCAGACAGGGCCTCTGTGGTTGGAGAAGCAGCCCGCGGTCTTCCTTCCTCCTGGGGCAGCTGGGAGCTTGGTTTCACGGGAGTGTGGGCGGGGCGGGCGGAGGCCAGAAGGGACCGGGTGGAGAATTAGGCAGGCGGATTTGGTTCTGGGGGCGACTGTCCTCCTCTAACTCAGCCTGTGCCCCTGCTCCCCCCCCAGCTGGTGCTGCCGGAGTACTCCATCCACAGCCTCTTCTGCATCATGTTCCTGTGTGCGCAGGAGTGGCTCACGCTGGGGCTCAATGTCCCGCTGCTGTTCTATCACTTCTGGAGGTAAGGGCTGGGCCCGGCTGCCCTTCCCCGTTTCTGTGCGGGTGGCCGCCCCAGAGACGACGACCCCCCGACGGCCGGCCAGCGGGAGGCTTTCTTCCACCTCCTCCCGGGGGAGAACCTTCTCCAGCGCCTGCTTCCCCGCTTCTTAGGCAGCAAGTCCCGAAAGGAAGGCTCTGTGCAGGCCCCACCGCCCACAGCCTCACCCGGGGTCAGTGTGAGAAGCAGCGACAGCACCATTCAGAATAGGAGCTGGAGCGGGAGAGGCAGCCAGTGTCTGTGCACCTGGAACGTGACTTTGGTATAAGGAAGAGCAGGAGGGGCTTGTCTTACTTTTTCTTGAATCCCTGACAGGGTCTGGCCTGGCCTGGCAATTCGTAAGCGCTCAGACAAGGAAAAAAAAAGGAACGAGGAGGGAGGGGTCCTTTAAAATGAGAGTCCCACCCAGCAGGCAGCCGGTGTGGCTCAGGGGTTGAGTGTCATCCCATGAACCAGGAAATCCCAGTTCGGTTGCCCGTCAAGGGCACATGCCTGGGTTGTGGGCTCCATCCCCAGTACGGGGCGTGCAGGAGGCAGCCGATCAATGATTCTCCCTCATCATTCATGTTTCTATCTCTCTTTCCATCTCCCTTCCTCTCTGAAACCAATAAAAATTAAAAAAGAGGGTCTGGGTAGAGGTCAGTATTTAGGCCGAGTGATGGCTGACTGAGGTAGGACTGTGGTCCAGTGGCTTCGAGCAGTGAGCACGGCTCTGTCTGTCCACACCTGCACCTGCTCTGATACCTGTGGGTACGCACCGCAGGCCCCTCCCCCAGCCCGGGAGAAGCGGGCCCTGCCAGGTGCCTCCCAGGTCCCACAGGTGACTCGGTCTTCCTCCTGTCGGAGCAGCTTGGCCAGTGGGTGAGGTCACCAGGGCATCTGCAGCTCTGAGTCCTGGGAGAGCCGCCATCTGCGAGGAGAGAGCGCCTGGGCCGCTGTTAGTTTCAGGCCGGGATCCGAGCCGAAGACAGATAACTGCCTGGCAGGGCTTCCTGGAGGCAGTCACCCTCGGGAGGGCTGGGCCCCGGGGACTTCAGATGCCCCTTCTCAGCCTCAGAGCCAGCAACGCCATGTCCTCCTCCCCCGCAGGTACTTCCACTGCCCAGCGGACAGCTCCGAGCTGGCCTACGACCCGCCAGTGGTCATGAACGCAGACACCTTGAGCTACTGTCAGAAGGAGGCCTGGTGTAAGCTGGCCTTCTACCTCCTCTCCTTCTTCTACTACCTGTACTGGTGAGCGTGCGCCCTCCCGGAGGGTCTGACTCC
>NW_005358689.1:1446993-1458907 GCF_000412655.1 Myotis brandtii
TTGGGGAGGTAGCCCATGAGCCTGTGGGCTTTGATGCCACTGTCTGACTCGTATCGGGAGCCAGGGCTTCTGTTGTGTATGAAGTGAGGGGCAGCGGTCCCAACGTCTATAGCAATCTTTGGCACATCTAAGTGCTCAATAAATTTTTTTTTTAAGTGTAAAGCAGGTTGACATGATCTATCCAAGATAGCACCACCCTCCTGCCCAGGTATATGGTTTACTTGATGGTAGAGACGGCGTCTGTTTCATTCACCTCTGTGTCTGCAGTGCCGGGCGCATAGTAGGTGCTCACTAAACCCTGGCACATAGTAGGTACTCACTAAACCCTGGCACACAGTAGGTGCTCACTAACCCCTTGCTATTGCTAATGGTATAGGCTCCAGGCGAGCTTGGGGCTGCACACTCCATCTTTTACCGGAGACACTGTGCTCTCCTAACAAATTCGACAGGGATGAGAAAGTGGCAGGAGTGACCCGAGATCCGGCTTTGGCAGGTCCCTCTTGGGAGGACCAGTCCCAGGCCCCTGCGGGCTCCCACTAACGCCTCCTCTCCCCCTTCTTTTTGCCTTCAGCATGATCTACACTTTAGTGAGCTCTTAACTCAGAGACCACGCACGTCGTCAGAGGCTGGACGGGAGCGCGCCGAGGCTGAGAAGTCACTTGTGCGGGCGACGGAAGAAGGGACGGGGTGGGTGAGGAGACCTGGCCGACACGGACTGCCTCGGAAGGAACGGAGCGGTGGCAGCGGGAGCCGAGTTAACCGCCGTGTGTTGTCACCTGTGAACCACAGCAAACATCGCTGTTTCCCGAGTCCACTTCATCTCCCAGCTCCCAGCTGGTCCGCTCTGGTTTCCTGGACCGTGGGAGTGGGGGCTGGGAGGCCCGAAGGTGCCTGCTACCGAACGGAACGACCAGAGTCAGGCTGAGTCTGTGGGACCCACGGTGGGCCTCAGGGGGCCTGGGCTACCCAAGGCTGTTTCCTCCCTGCCAGGGCCGGCCATGCCCTTGCCCTCCGCGGAGGGTCCGGAAGGTGTGCCATGGCCTTCACCGTGGCCAGCGTGACCTGCAGGGTCACCGTGCTCCGCCCTGTTTTGTGAGAGCCCGGCTCAGTGACACCCTGAGCTGGGTTTGGGGCAACGCGTTGCTAATAAAGTTGCCCCAAGTCACGGACGTGGGGTGGGGTGGGCTGGGAAGGGGGAACCAGGGAAAAATGACTTGGAGAAACATTGACTCCACGTTCAAGGTGTTACCAGCCAAAGCCATCACAGCCCCCGAGTGCAAATCCACTGGTCGGCACTCGTCAAAGCCGCGTCTTGCAAGGAACCCCCAGCTGCTCCAAGGCCGCTCTGAACGGTGGGCATTCGGCAGCTCGGAAAGGAGACCACATAGTAACAGCTTCGTTTTACAATGCCGCGTCGTTCATGCTGCTTAACCCGAGGATGCTCGCTTCTTTAGGATTTTCCACGTGGCATGCTCTCCGTTTTGAGGAGGAGTTGTGGCAGGAGGTGGTCAGTAACGGAAAGGCTGAGATGCGTAGGATGCTCAGATTGGGCGCAGTGACTTTTGACCTTATTCCCCCCACTTCCCCTCTTTCCTCCTGTTTGACGCACGGGGTATTTATTGTACATGTGCCCAGCTCCCGCCGGAGCCCTGTGACTCAGGCTCAGGAATGGTGTTGGTGGGACACGCGTGTGCTATGTTGGACACACGTGTGCTATGTTGGACACGCGTGTGCTATGTTACAGCACAGGGACAGCTTGAGTATCCGGCCCACCTGGCCGTCTCATGTAGGCCTCATCCCTGGCTGGCTGCGTCTCCATAGGGTTGGTGAACTGGTAGGTAGAGAAGGGCAGGGTTTCCAAAAGGGCATTTGGCTTCTAAAAATTCTATAGGAAACAAAATGCAGACGTCTGCCTTCAGGCTGAGGTTATGAAGCCGGGGACGTCGAGGCACTAATTTTGGGACCAGGCTTCCCCTCGACCGATCCCGTGGGCCCAGCTGGGTACGTGTGGTTGGGACAGAGTTGCCTTCAGGGCTGGTTGCCTTGGTCTTTGACGTCATTCCTGAGGAGACCTTCGTCCCGAGAAGCAAGCCTTGCGTCCAGGCTGCTGGCAGCAGTGCTGTCTCCACAGCCGCCTCACAAATACAGTGGATGAGGGCGTCCGGGGTCCAGCTCATTCTCCCCGTGGAGCTGTTGGGTTAGTTGTGTACTTGCCTCCTTCCAGGAAGATTTGAACGAGCTTATAATAGTGGACACCAGGACACAGGGACTGCTCTAATGGGAACTCAGCTTTATAACGAAGATGAACACAGAGATACCCGTTTCCTGAGAGAGTATTTACCGCGACTGAGCATTAAATCCACGATTTCTCTTAGCGGTAAATTGCAGCAATTCACAGAGCGCTTAACATTTCACACTTTGCTTTCACTCCTTCTCCTTTGACCCTCCTCTCAAGCCTAAGAAGTTGATACTGTTCTTTTCCTCTAAGTGAGGCAGCTGAAGCCCAGAGAGGGCCAGTGACTTACCTATAGTCACACAGCAGTCACAAACCTGCCTCTGAAGCTACTAGTACATCGTCTGACTTTAAAAACCCCATGTCCGCCCTAGCGGGTTTGGCTCCGTGGTTAGAGCGTTGGCCTGCGGACTGAAGGGTCCTGGGTTCAGTTCCAGTCAAGGGCATGTACTTGAGTTGCAGGCTCAGTCCCCGGCCCCGATCAGGGGGCATGTGCGGGAGGCAGCCAATCGATGTGTCTCTCTCACATTGATGTTTTTCTCTCTGTTCCTCTCCTCCTCCTTTCCATTCTCTCTCAGAATCAATGGGGGAAATGTCCTCGGGTGAGGATTGACAAAAAATAAAAAACATTAAAACCCATGTCCTTTCCTGAGTCCCGCCTGAGTGCTGGCAAAACAGCTTAGGGTCCGATGAAAGCTTGGTTGGTAACATCAACTTTCGGAGACGAGAGCTTTAAAATAGAGCCATTGCGGAAGCGCGTGGTTGCCGGTCCCCTGGGCGCCAGCCTGGCTCGCTGGGCTGGGGGAGGTTCTTCGCTCAGGCGGTGGGTCCTTTGAAAGCTGCCAGCACCTCGGAGGCGGTGCTTATGTTTCTGAAAGAGAAACATCCACAGTTTCCCTCCCACAAGTTGTGCTGGGGAAAAAACACAAAACCCCAAGGAGTTGGTTGGGAGTTTGAGCCGCTTTTCAATCCCTGGGGCAGCCGACCACGAGGATCAGAGAGCAGAGCCTGTGCGGTGTGCCGGGCGCCGAGCTGAGTGGCGTTTGCCAGGACCTCGCCCGCCGGCACCATGATCCCACAGAGCAGCCTGTTCTGATCAGGGACCAGGAGGCTCAGGGCAGGTGCGTCTTCCTGGGGGACCTGCCAGACATCAGCCCAGGCCTCCGGGGACGTGGCCGGTAGTCACAGTAGCCACTCCCCGAGGTGCCCAGCGTGATCCTCTGCCCGCCCTGTGCTGCTGTCCGGTCCTCACAGCCCCAGGCGGCCGCCCTGTCTCCTTGCTGGCTGAGCAGCGCCCGCTGCTGGTCAGGGCGAACTTTAACCCCAGTCTGCTCCTGCTCACATGGCTCCATCTGCCTGGCCAGCTCTGTCCCTCCTCGCTGTCAGAGGGAGGAAGGAGAGGGAGGCGTGGCCCTCGGGTGGATCTCGCAGGGAGTGGTACCCCTGGTGGCCCCTGGTGGCCCCTGGTGACGGGGAGCTGTCCCTGCGGAGTCTGAGTCTGGGCCCTGGGACAGAGTTTCTGGGGGCACAGGCAGCACGGAGGGCGGTGTGGGTAGCCTGGTCCCTTCTCCTAGGGAGGCTGGGCTGTTGCGCCCACAGAGTCAGCTCAGGCCCTGGGGATGGCACCGAGGCCTACTTTTCACTTGGCCGAGCGGCGGGAATAGTGGCCCCTCTGCACGGACTTGTTACACAGACGCGATGAGCTTGTGTTTGCGGAGAACTTCGAAGGGGGCCCGCCCGCGGTTAGCCTACCAGCTCTGTAGGGGTGAGCTTCCTCGCCACCCTCCCTGTGCCCCGTGCCATCCAGGGCCAGCGCCTGGAAGGGAGGGACTCGCCGGGCCCCGTGGGGAGGAGGGACGACCCTGCACCCCGCTGCCCTCCCGGCTGTCGTGTGCGGAGGGCAGTGCAGGCTGGGACCCGAGACCTCTTTTAATGCCATGTTCTCCAGCCAATGTGAGCATCCGCCCTGTGTCAGGCCGTGTACGCAGCACATGACACGCATGTTCTCCTGGAATCCCCACCACGTGTTGAAGTAGGAACTCTGCCCGTCCCCAACGGAGCGCCGAAACCCTGCAGCTTTCAGAGGTTAAACAGTGGAGCCACGGTCACAGTTATCAGTAAGTCCCGGGGCCTGGACTCCAATAAGAGTCTTTTCGACCCCAGGCCTGGACCACTTCTGTGTTCCAGGCAGGACAGGGGGGACCATGGGATGGGAGAAGAAGAGAAAAGGGAGAAAAGGCAGCAGGCGTGGGGCGGTCTCGGGAGCGTGGCTCACTCACCTCTCTGCCCCACAGCAAGCAGCTCCGCGGGCGTAAGCACAAGACTTTGGGCTGCGGGATCTTGGGGAGCCCTCCTGAGACTCAGCTCTCCCAGCTCTGCAAGGGGGTGATGCTGTCTCCCCTTCGCGTGTGGCTGTGATAAAGTCACTCGTCCCGGCCGCTCAGCAAATCTCCCCTCCGGACGCCGAGTTAAAGGGAGGATCACATAGACCAGCGGTTCTCAACCTGTGGGTTGCGACCCCTTTGGCGGTCGAACGACCCTTTCACAGGGGTCGCCTAAGACCATCTGCATATCAGATATTTCCATGACGATTCATCACAGTAGCAACATGACAGTCAGGAAGTAGCAACGAAAATAATGTTATGGTTGGGTCACCACATGAGGAACTGTATTTAAAGGGCCAGAAGGTTGAGAACCACTGACATAGACTAACATGGCAACACGCTGCTCACAGTCGCAGGTGGCAGCGTTCAGTGCCTCTCAGCTTCCTTCCTGTCCGCCCTCGATCCCGGGAGCAGAGAGTCTCAGGCAGGAGACGCGGGGGAACGGGGCTGAGCCCTCAGAGAAAATCTCCCCGTTCCTTCCTATTTTTAGGCCTGGTAACGGCACCGGCGTGGAGTAAAATTGTCACCGTGACGACAGCTCTGTTCTCCCCGAGGAGAGATGCATGCCGCCAGCGAAGTGTTTTGACAACAGTTGATTGCGCTCACGCTGTGTCCTCGCACAGATCCATCCCGCAACCCTCTCCATTCTTGCACTGGGGCTGCTCTCCTGCCAGACGTGCTCAGGCAAACGGCATCCGATCTCTGGTCTGGGGCTGCCTCTCCAAGCTGGCCCTCTGGGGTTGCCTCTGCTCCCAGGCCTTAGGCAGAAAGCCACCACCATGGTGGCGAGGCCTGGGGTGTGCCCTGTGCCTGGTCTCATTCCAGGCAGAGGGGACAGTGAGCGGAGCAGAGGGGCCCTGCATTCCTAGGGAGAGCGGGGGACAGGCCTTAGCTTCGTTCTGGCTGGGAGCCGGGAGCAGTGTCCTCGTCACCAGGAGCTCTGCACGTGATGGGAATATTTTGCACGGCGGCGTCCGTAGAGGAGAAAGATCATATACTAACACCTTGGATGGGCATTCAGTTGCTCCCGGCAATCAGGGATAGAAACAGGATGGGCATAACCACGAAATTGTGTCTTCCAGGCTCTGCCCCAGCCTCTGTGTGGTCATTTCTGCTCCTGTTCACTTCTGCCCAGAGAGCTCTAGATGCCCCTTCCTGATCGTGAATTTGACCCCTAGGACACCACGTCATGCCCACATTTCCTCCCTCCCTGGCCAGTGGTGCACTGGTGCTGGCTCCCACGGGCTTGTGAGAGGCAATGGTTCCATTTCTAAAGGATTTTGCTAAGCAGTTGTTAAACACGGCTATCGTTAAAGCTGGTTATGCAAGCTTACAGTTAAATAAATGATGTTAAAAACAAAGGTAATAGATAGTCAACATTTATCACCTCCTAATTATTTTTTAATATATTTTATTGATTTTTTACAGAGAGGAAGGGAGAGGGATAGAGAGTTAGAAACATCGATGAGAGAGAAGCATCCATCAGCTGCCTCCTGCACACCCCCCACTGGGGATGTGCCCGCCACCAAGGTCCATGCCCCCAACCGGAATCGAACCTGGGACCCCTCAATCCCCAGGCCGACGCTCTATCCACTGAGCCAAACCGGCCAGGGCCATCACCTCCTAATTATTTTACCATCTTCTTTGTTCTCAAGGTTCTGTCTATTGTGTCCATGGCAGCAATACCATATAACAGCACGCTACCGTGCGTCTTTCCCATCGTTGTCAGTGATGTCTTGGTGGTAGCTTGAAACGGGCTATGGTGGGAGTATTTACACCACAGAAATTGGCAAATACTACAGGTTTGTTCCCTCCGGCTCCCTCCCCGCCCCCCGCCCCACCCCGCCTTCCTTCTCCAGGGCTAGTTGTTAGCCGTTTACTAGTACTCACTGTTCACATTTCCCAGCTCTGGCACACAGCATGGCCACAGGGGCCGGGCTTGCTGACAGCTTTTAATCCTCATCACTCACTCACTCATCCCCAATATTATAGCTCTGTGAAACTCTGACAGGCCTCTGTGTGCTCCCCCTCCTCTCTGCCTTTGTGTTTTTGGGCGGCCTGGACAGTCCTCATTTTGACTGATGAACGTAGTCTTGCCCCATCACTGCCTTTGTCTCTTCTATTCACATGCCTCAATGACTTTGTGAGTTTAGTAATTTGACGTAAGATGGGGGAGGAGCAAAGGGAAGCGTCATATCATGGAGCCTGTGACCTTCACCCTTTTCCTCTCCCTTTCTCTCAGTCTTCATGTGTTTCTTCTAAAGATACATGAATAAATGAGACTTCCACCCTCCTCACCCCAACAATGTATTTTACAATTATCATGATTGCAATGGCCGACATTTCTTGAGCAGTTATATTCCATGCACTATGGTAAGTGCACTGCCTATCAGTGATGGCGAACCTATGACACGCGTGTCAGAGGTGACACGCATACTCATTTTTTTGGTTGATTTTTCTTTGTTAAATGGCATTTAACTATATAAAATAAATATCAAAAATATAAGTCTTTGTTTTACTATGGTTGCAAATATCAAAAAATTTCTATATGTGACACGGCACCAGAGTTAAGTTATGGTTTTTCAAAATGCTGACACGCTGAGCTCAAAAGATTCGCCATCACTGGCCTAAGTGATTACTGTTACATTCCATGCACTATAGCACGTGCACTGCACAAGTGATTACCATTATGGTAAATGCACTGCATTAGCGATTACTGTTATATTCCATGCACTATGGTAGTGCACTACACAAGTGATTACCATTATATTATGGTGAGTGCATTGTATAAGTGATTACCGTTATGGTAAGTGCACTGCGTAAGCGATTCCCGTTATATTCCACGCACTATGGTAGTGCACTGCATAAGCGATGACCGTCTATCCCAAACCATACGCCCACTGTACAGATGATGATCCTGAGACCAGTGATGCTGAAGGTCACCCGGCTGGAGTTTCTGTGCCGTTTGTTTGTTCATCTCGCGTTTCTTTCAGCAGAACCTCCCTGGCCACTCACTGGCCACGGCCAGCCAGGTTTTCCCATGTGGCCAGGAAGATGGATTTCGTAGCACAGGGGCTGCCCCATCGCAGGCGGTGGGAACATCCTACGGAACTGGATGGGAACATTAGGCATGGCAGGAAGATTAATTAGCAGACATGCCAGAGTAAGCAATCACTTTGTTAAGCCTCCGACTTGGCCTTCATTGCCACCATTAGCGAGCAGAAATCGGCTTTTGCAGGGTGCATTCAGCAGCTAACGGTATTGAACGCTCTGTAAAAGGTCTTCTCTCAGAATGATTTTCTCTCATCTGTTTAAGTGGATGCTACGTGTTTTTTTAAAAATATTAAATTTTGCCGTCTTGTGGCTTGCCTCACAGCTGCTGAAGAAGCAGGGGGCTTTTGAAAGGTGACAAAAGTAAAAATCCTAGAGGAAGGCCTGTGGGAAATGTACATTTCAAACATGTATACACCCCCGCCCCCTCTGCTAATTGAAATGAGAGGATAAGGAGTCAGATTTCCCCAGGAAAAGTAGAGAAATCACTTACATACCAAGCACTTCATCCCACTCTACTGTGCTTATGTCTCATTTCATTGTTTATAGTTTCATCCTGTTTCTGGTGTGTTCTCATTCACCAAGCTGTTGAATGGAGGACTGGAGATAAATAAGATCTATTTCTGAGACGGGGAGTGCTCATTCATTCATTCATTCATTCAACAAACACCCGTTGAGCTTTGGCATGTGAGGTATGACTGAGTGGATTTTCAGCTCCCAGACATCCTGACAGATGCTGTGAAGTTTAAAGAGAAAAGGGAATAAGGTAGGTGAGACAAGCGTCTTGTTCCTAAACGATCTTGAAGTATCATTAGAAAATAAAATTAGTGCCCGGCCAGTGTGGCTCAGTGTTTGAGCATTGACCTTTGAACCTGGAGGTCACGGTTTGATTCCTGGTCAGGGCACATGCCTGGGTTTCGGGCTCCATCCCCGATAGGGGGCATGCAGGAGGCAGCCACTCAATGATTCTCTCTCATCACTGATGTGTCTATCTCTCTCTCCCTCTCTGAAATCAATAAAAAATATATTTAAAAAAAGAAATTAAAATTGGCATGAAACAATCAAGAAATAAGACAAGCCCTAACCGGTTTGGCTCAGTGGATAGAGCGTCAGCCTGCGGACTGAAAGGTCCCAGGTTCAATTCCGGTCAAGGGCATGTACCTTGGTTGCGGGCACATCCCCAGTAGGGGGTGTGCAGGAGGCAGCTGATCGATGTTTCTCTCTCATCGATGTTTCTAACTCTCTATCCCTCTCCCTTCCTCTCTGTAAAAAAATCAATAAAATATATATTTTTTAAAAAGAAATAAGACAGAACTCGACCATGCTGGTCGCGGCAGGAGGCATCATTCGACTCGCCCCCGAGAGGGCTGCAATATCCAAGTCAAGGTGCTTAACATGCAGAAAAGGTGGGTAAAAATAAGCCTTGCTCATTAGCTGCCCCCCTGCCCTACACAGCTGTCCCCAAATCTGTCTTGTTCCGCCCAAGTGTAAGTAGTCTCCCTCCTTAGAAGTGGCCAGAGGGAGGGAAATGAGCCGGCTGGAGGAGACCAGTCATAACTCATCACTCTAAGAGGCTTCAAACTCTTTATATGAAAACAAAACAAAACACAACGCCTCTCAGCTGTTGAAACCAGGCTGGGTGCTAAGGGCTTTCCATGCATTATTGGATCGAATCTGCCACCAACTCCGCAAGGCTCTTCTCATTCCGTTTTACAGAGGAGGAAAGCAGGCTCAGCAACGTGAAGTCGCACGCTCAGGCTCACGCAGACAGTGCCAGAACACCGGGAATCAGACCCTGGGCACTCTTGTCCCACGGCCGGGTGAGTCTCGCTAGACCCCACGTGGTCAGTGGCTGGCCAGCTGCCGAGGTTAGCAGGTGCACTGTCAGACCTCGGCCCTCATTACTGTCATTATTGGCCTGATCCGTGGCTGACAGGTGCTCTGCAGTGAGGCTGCTTATGAAGGAAAAAGCCTGAAATTAAAATCCCTCTTGCTGGCCTAGCCTGTGCGGCTCAGTGGGTAGAGCGCCGGCCTGCGGACTGAAGGGTCCTGGGTTTGATTCCTGGTCAGGGCACATGCCCCGGTTGCAGGCTCGATCCCCAGTAGGGGGCGTGCAGGAGGCAGCCGATCAATGATTTTCTCTCATTGATTTCTCTCTCCCTCTCTCTCTCTCCCTCTCCTTTACTCTCTGAAATCAATAAAAATATTAAAAAATAAAAGTCACCTAATTTTTAATATATTTTTATTGATTTCAGATAGGAAGGTAGAGGGAAAGAGGTAGAAACATCAAAGATGAGAGAGAATCATGGATTGGCTGTCTCCTGCACACCCCCCTACTGGGGATCAAGCCTGCAACCCGGCATGTGCTCTGACCAGGAATTGAATGGTGACCTCCTGGTTCACAGGTTGATGCTCAACCACTGAGGCACGCCAGCCAGGCAAAAATCACCTAACTTTTAGTCCTCGGGTTTTAACCAGTGTGTTTTGAAGAATTTGCTGGTCTAGAAAGTATTCTCGTTACATTTAAAATAATTAGTGTCTCTAACCAGGTCTGCTTCACTGTTGGAAGGTGCTTTTCTTTCCAGTTAGTGAAGTCTGGTAGGAGTGAGAATTATGAAGGGCTAAAAAAATATTGCTTACATTTTAACACACGAACAAAGGTCCTACTTGAGTAACCAGTATTTTTTACCGGTCCACTCTGTTTTGCATTTCTTTGACTCTCCATGAAGAGCAAATGATTTTTTGACACTGCTTGGTAAGAGGAAGTGAAAAGACTATTATAAGAAAGGCTGCATTAAAGATATGGTCCCAGAAGCTCCCAACCCCTGAAATATGTGTTTAAAGATGCAAGTTCAGGCATCAATGTTACTGTAATTGAAGAGCCCTTGAGGAAGACGGCTTGCTGCTCTTCAGCGAGGAATGGCCAGCAGCCCCAGAACCCACACTGAGGGAGGACAGCGGGTACTGAGGTGTGCATATGTCCACTTTCTACCTTGGCCTTATTCCCCACACAGACTTGAGTCCATGTATCATCTAAGTTTGTAACATTGAAAACACGTGGGGGGCCCTGGCCAGTTTGGCTCAGTGGATAGAGCGTCAGCCTGCGGACCAAAGGGTCCCAGGTTCGATGCTGGCCAAGGGCACATGCCCGGGGTTGTGGGCTCGACTCCCCCCAGTCGGGGACGTGCAGGAGGCAGCCAATCAATGTTCCTCTCTCATTATTGATGTTTCTATCTCTCTAGCTCTCTCCCTTCCTCTCTGAAATCAATAAAAAAAAATATTAAAAAAAAAAAAGCCAAGAGCTTTCTTAAAGAAAAACACGTGGGGGAAGTTATCATTTAGCTCAAGGTTCTACTTTCGGGATTTCAAAACCAAATTAAATTTGCATTTGGGTAACACAAAGCTACCTATATCTGTATAGAACGAACGTCTCCGTGAATGTACAGCTAGCCAGCACTTCATTTGTGAAGGCAATAACAGAAGCTGGGTCATCTTCGAACACCTATCACTTACCAATAAATATTCTTAGATACTGTGCTTCAGTCGTTTCTGGGTCCGAGTTTTTTTTAATTTATTTTTTTCCTTTGTAATTGGTTACTGTTGATACCACCGTGGCATCTCGATTAACCAAGGGGTGCCCGCCTTTCAGATGGTTTCCTGTTGTGGGAGAAAGATTTAGACTCCGTTATGCAAACTCTTGGTCTAATCCAGTGGTTCTCAACCTTCTGGCCCTTTAAATACAGTTCCTCACGTTGTGACCCAACCATAAAATTATTTTCGTTGCTACTTCATCACTGTCATGTTGCTACTGTGATGAATCGTCATGGAAATATCTGATATGCAGGATGGTCTTAGGCGACCCCTGCGAAAGGGTCGTTCGACCGCCAAAGGGGTCGCGACCCACAGGTTGAGAACCGCTGGCTAATCTATAAAACGGGGTAACAACACCCACCACGGGATTGTAGGAGACGACAGGTAGAAACAGCAAAGCCCAAGGCCTCGCCTGGACACAGTAGCGCCCCGATTGCTCGCTCTCCACTGCGAATGAGGTTAGAGGTTTTCCCGAGTTCAAAGCTAAGCGGCCCAAGGCAAACAGGCCAATCAAGGGAGGAAAAAACAAAGAAAAGAAAGAAAGTCGCTCTTTGCCAGGGTTCCCAGAATCACCTGTCCGCGGCCTCGCCTCCTCCCGCCGTCAGGCCCCACGCGGGGGACACGCAGGGGGTCGTGAGCCTGGGCAGCCGGTGCA
>NW_005358689.1:1459318-1481717 GCF_000412655.1 Myotis brandtii
TGGGCGGCCAGGGCCAGGTTTGGGGGGTGAGGGTGGGTTGTGGGAGGGGGGACAGGGCCCAGGCCGGCCTGGTGCTGGCCTGGGGGGTGGGTTGGTGGGTGCCAGGCCGTGGGAATTCGTGGGGCACCCACCTTGCGCCAGGCATGGCTCCGACTAATGCCCCTCCCCTAAAGGGGCTTCCCCTCCTCGTGCAGGAGTAGCCCCCCCTTTTTTTACCTTTTTATTGAATTTATGGGGGTGACCTTGGTTAATAAAAGTATATAGCTTTCAGGTGTACAATTCTATAATCCATCGTCACCCCACCCCCCCCCCAAATCAAGTCTCCTCTTTATCAGGTAAGTGAGCTCTCTTCTAGATTAATGGGAGTTTGGGGGTGTCCCTCCCCCCCCCCAGTTATAAGTGAGTAATGAACTCTGAGAAAAACTTGCCAGCATTTACTGTGTAATATATGCACACACATATATGTACACACACAGCACAAATATAGATGAATATATGTGATTTAATGTGCACAGACATAACTTCTAAGTTAATACAGAGAATTACATTAGCAACATTCACGGATATTGTACCAGCATTCATGGGATAAACTCTATCAATCGACCGATAGATATTTCACACACACACACACACACACACACACACATCAACACACGTTGTTGGATTTGACTTACTAATATTTTATTTAGGATGTTTGCATTTAAGTTCAGAAGTGTTATTGTCTGTGAATATTTTTGGTGCGTGTCCTGTTCTTGTCTGGTTTGGGAAGCCTTGCTACTTTTGTTTCAATACATGAGCTCAGTAGCTTTTCTTTATTTCGGGAAGTCTGCCTGAGGATTTTTTTTCTGCCCTCGGCGTCTTTGATGACGCTCACCTGTGAAGGTCGTTGGGCCCGTGTCTTTCACTTAATTGGGGTCAGGGAGAGCCTTTGGAGTACCGTTTCTTTTTTTCCTTCACCAGCTTTTAGTTTTATTGATCTTTATTATTGTTTTCTGTTATAGTAATTTCTCCTTTTTGGGGCTTATTCAGTTTCTAGCTTCTTTATTGAACACTTATTTTTTTTTCCAGTCTTTAAAGTACTAAATGCATTTAATACTCTTATAAGTTCTAAAAACTGCTACAAAAAATAAAAACTGCTACAGCTGCATCCAAGTTTGAATAAGTGAATGGTTCAGTGGTTTAATTGTTGAATGGTTCTAACTAATGAGTAATGTCTACTTTTATTTTCTTTTTGATCCATGCTTGTTTTGAGTTAACTGTATATTTAAATAAGCTTAATGCTCTTATTATTTTCTTTATTGGCATATTTTTCTTTTGTTCGTTAGTTTATTTTGTTCGTTATTCCATACATAAGTGAATGCGTGGTGTTTGTCTTTCTCTGACTGGCTTGTTTCACTTAGCATAATACACTCCAGGTCCATCCATGTTGTTGCAAAAGGTAAGATTTCCTCCTTTTTTGTGGCTGAGTACTATTCCATTGTGTAAATGTACCACAGCTTTTTTATCCACTCGCCCACTGATGGGCACTTGGGCTGCTTCCAAATCTTGGCTATTGTAAATAACGCTGCCATAAACATAGGGGTGCAAATTAGTGTTTTGGGGTTTCTTCCGATAAATTCCCAGAAGTGGAAAGATTAAAAATGGTGGCGGAGTAAATGGATGCTACACTGACACGCTCCCAGAACCAAACTGGAATTACAACTAAAATACAGAAAAAACACCCTGAATAATCAACTGAAGACTCGCTGGAGAGAACCCTGAAAACCAAGGACAGAAAGTAGAGACCACATGCAGTGGTTCTCAACCTTCCTAATGCCGCCACCCTTTAATACAGTTCCTCATGTTGTGGTGACCCCCAACCATAAAATTATTTTCGTTGCTACTTCATAACTGTAATTTTGCTACTGTTATGAATCGTCATGTAAATATCTGATATGCTGTATGTGTTTTCCGATGGTCACGACCCACAGGTTGAGAACCGCTGAAGAGGAAGGAGAGAGGGAGAGAGGGAAGGAAAGAGAGAGAGGCATTGATGTAAGAGAGACATTAATTGGTTGCTTCCCACACATGCCCTGAATGGGGCCAGGGGTCGAACCTGCAACCCAGGGACATGCCCTTGACAAGAAATCGAACCCATGACCCTTCAGTGTGCAGGCTGATGCTCTAACCATTGGGAAACACCTGTCGGGGTTCTGTGTGCAGTTTTGAATTCCTGTAGTCATAGTTGTGAAATCATCTTTGACATTAAAAAATTTTTTTTCACAGCCTATTACTTCATAGTTTTATTCGGAAAAAAACATGGCATCATATATACCCACTGATTTGACAAGAATATGTAAAGACGTGAATGAGGGGAAAAGCCACAAAAAATTAAGGTAAAATAAGATATAACTGTTAAAATGTTAACAATATATATCTAGCAGTACGTCAGTCTGCCAATGAAAAAATGTAAAGGCCATATGAGGGTTGGTAAGGATTCGAGTTTGGAAAACCTTATTTTCCTGGAGGGTGGGACCTATTGAGATAGGTCAGATTAGCGCTGGCTGCTGGCTCCTTCTCCCAGACCCACCTTGACATGCCAAGAGAGAGAGAAAGAGGTTGATGGATGGGAGAAACTAACCAACATTTGAGAAATCCCAGGGAGGCCAAGGCTGTTGGTTCTGGGTATGGATATGGGTAGAAAATGGCCGTTCAGAGCAGATGGAGAAATTAGGAATCTGTTATAAAGAGGGTACGTAGAAAACTTCCATACCTTTGGGAAGGAAACATCATATCTGAAAAAATAACAAATACTTTTATGACTAACTCATGGATGAAAGGAGTTACCCCTAAAGGAAATTAGAAAAAAACTTAGAACTGAATATATAGTAAAATAAAGAAAAAAGGGGGGAATCTTTACCTACTGCATTAACTATGCAACACATGTAAAAACTGTGAGATAGCTACTTTAGTGTTTAGAGAGAAATTTATAGCCATAAGATGGATATTATAAAATAAGAAAGGCTGAAAAATTAATGAGCTAACAGTCAGCTTTAAGAAATTAGAGGGAGCAACCTGAACTGAATAAAACTTGCTTTTTCTGGAAATAAAATATTTCAATTCAGTTCCACTTAAAAAAACAATAGTAGTTTCCTTACTCCAGCTATGAGCACATTAACCACATTTTCACATGCAAAAAGCTTAGGTACCTTCAGCTGCTTACAAGACTTTCACATTCATGTGAAGTATATGACTTTATTACAGTTATGTATATATTTGTGACGTTCCCATCTGGTAACCTTTTAAAACTCACATGTCATATGATCACAGAGTAAACCGCAAAGTCAGTGTGTTTGGCCCAGCCATTCTGGCTCAAAGGTTGAGCGTCGACCTGTGAACCAGGAGGTCACGATTCAATTCCCCAGTCAGGACACATGCCCGAGTTGTGGGCTCCATCCCCAGTGTGGGGCGTGCGGGAGGCAGCCGGTCCATGATTCTCTCTCATCATGGATGTTTCTCTTTCTCTGTCTCTCTCTGTCTTTGTCTCTCTCCCTCCCCCTCCCTCTCCCCTTTCTTCTCTAAAATAAATAAAAATATATTTTTAAAAAGGTTAGGAGAGTCTCTTTTGAAAAACTTTAATAGTTATATTCATATAAGAATTCAATAATTTTTTTTGAAACTATAAACTTCAAGCGAAAGCTTGAGCAGTTTAAGTTATCTGACTGGCAATGCAGGGAATTCTTACCAGGTTGTGCTATTTGGCTTATAGTTTGTCATTTCAAGTGGCATACGATTCTTTTTTTTTTTTTAATATATATTTTATTGATTTTTTACAGAGAGGAAGGGAGAGGGACAGAGAGTTAGAAACATTGATGAGAGAGAAACATCGATCAGCTGCCTCCTGCACACCCCCCACTGGGCATGTGTCCGCAACCAAGGTACATGCCCTTGACCGGAATCGAACCTGGAACCCTTCAGTCCGCAGGCCGACGCTCTATCCGCTGAGCCAAACCGGCCAGGGCGGAATACGATTCTTTATGCAGAGGGCAAAACACTCAAAGAAAGTTGAAGGAGGATATAAAGATTATCCGACCGTCACCATAATAAAAATCACGGATTTAAGAACTTATGAATGAGTTATAAGACCTGTGAAAGGCTACACTTTAAAACTGTTAGGAAAAAATCTAAGAGAATTTTGCCATTACCTTGGAATAAGGAGATATTTCCCAAACAAGACAGACAACACATACATATCGGCAAAGAGTGAGGATTCTTAAGTCCCTTCCAGCTTTACAAATTTATGATAGCGTCACTTAGACCTGTTTAGCATTTGAATAGGCTCATCAGACCTGCTTATCAAAGCACCCATCAAAAATCGCTGGAAATGATAGATACTGTGTTGTAAAGTACAGAATAAAGACGTGTGCTTTTAAGTTATAGAGAATGTTAAACATAGCATTTTCTTTTCCTTGTCATAGTAAATTTGTTCACTATGAAGAGCAGAATTACCAAGGTGTCACCCCATCGCAGAATCAACCAGCTCCAACGACAGAAAACGAGACATTGATATGTAGACCATGCCCTGCATCCTCGAAGTCAGAAAAAACAGAAGTTTATTACCCAGATGATGACTATCCAGGCATGTTGACTTATCTTTTCTTTTATGGAAATGAAAAGGAGTTTTATAGCATTGAGTCAAGATAACAAGTGAAATACATTGAAATACTATTTCCTTATTCGTAGCAATTAGCAATATCTTTCGATATAAACCTTGGCTTTTTAAAGGGGACATAATCACACGGCTGGTTGTGTTGCCTCAAGAATCAAGAGGTCACGGTTTGATTCCTGGTGAGGGCACATGCGCGGGGTTGCAGGCTCGATCCCCAGTAGGGGGCGTGCAAGAGGCCGCAGATCAATGATTCTCATTGATATTTCTCTCTCTGTCCCTCTCACTTTATCTCTAAAACAAACAAACAAAAATCAAGAAAAACATGTTTATTTTAAAAATATAAAGGGAACATAATCTAAATACTGATCATAATATTAAAAATAACAGCGATACCACTGCCACCACCAAGAACATGGGACATTCCTGTAGCAATTTACAGTTCACATCACTCTTTCACAAGTATCATCTTTTTTTCCCGAGGACAACATTCTCCTAAATCCCAGTGCCTTCTGGCTGTTGCCACCTTTCTCTCCACCCCCACCTCTACCCCCACCCCTTCACAAGCCCCTCCCCCCCAAAATTGGGAATATTGGCTGAAATAGAACTTACTGTTTCATTTGTACTCATTTTGTTTTGCTTGTCATTTCTGTGTCTTATCACCTACTTGATTGTTGCTCAGTGCCTTGCACTACATAAATATTTGTTAAGTCAATGAGGAGAAAAATGTATTTGCTCTTTAGCAACCCCGTTGTCAATAACTCCCCCATTCTTCTTCATGTTAAAAATCTACCAATCAGGTAAGTCATAGGAGGAATGAGAAAAAGGCCCTCTATAACTTTTCTGAACTTGTATCTAAACATTTTCTGGGCTCAGTTACCAAATTACAGTTAATAAAAAGGGGTTTGGTATGTATTCTGTAATGAGGATTCACATTTTTGTAATAATAAAATCAAATGCTAACATTTACCTTAGAAAGCACTTGCTGTGTGCTTTAAATATATTTACCAATTTAATCTTTACATCACCCTATGAGGCTTTCACTGTAACAATCTTTATTTCAAAGGTGGGTATAGTAAAACAGACTGATAACTTACAGAGTAAACCGCAGGACAGAGGTAAAGCTCATAATTGCGCTGGGAACCACGGTGTCTTGACTCAGAGCTTGTGTAAATCCGTTAACGATATAATGATCAACTGTATTGCTTGGTGTGTGGAATTACTACGTGGTTATTCATTTAATAATGGTTTGATTCTCAGATTATCTTCCAGAAAGTAGAACTCAACAGGTTGTTGCTCCAGTTCCCCAGAAGAAGAAAGAGAAATCAAAGGAAAAAAAGGATCAAACTTCTCCTTCTCCGAAAGCCAAGGAGAAAAGGCTTGTATCCTATGATAGGACAGGTGCGTGGTATTCCTTGTTTAGAAGATTCGATACTTTTTCAAGTTACGCTGCGGTTTTGTGTGCTTACGTATATTGCACAATGATTTTAGACCAGCGGTTCTCAAGCTGTGGGTCGCGACCCTTTTGGGGGTCGAACGACCCTTTCACAGGGGTCACCTAAGACCATCGGAAAATACATATATAATTACATAATTTTTTTGTGATGAATCACTATGCTTTAATTATGTTCAATTTGTAACAATGAAATTGGGGGTCACCACAACATGAGGAACTGTATTAAAGGGTTGAGGCATTAGGAAGGTTGAGAACCACTGCTTTAGAAGAAACAGTCTTACTGCATTTTGTGTTTGGTTGCTTAAACAATTATTTACCATCTTTTTGAAAACCTAAAATATCAAGAGATTAAACAGTTGACAGACTGTTCAATCACTGTTTTTACTTAACACAAATCTCTGAAGGTTATGATTATAGAACTAGAAATAAGATAAACTTTGATGGTTTTGTTTTATACTTTCAGTGGCACTTTCTGTAATTACTACATTTAATAGGTTTACGTCTTTGTCTGACAAAAAGTTTAAATCCCCAAATAAATAATTCATTGAAACAGATTTATCTCCACTAGCATTTTCCAGTTTATACTCTCTCTATACCGGAAATTCTTATTTGTATTAATATTTTAAGTTTTATAGGAAAAAGAAAGACTTCTCACTTGAAGTGCCATGGTCCAGGGCAGGTTCATCATAAAGTTATTGAAGCTTGAACTTTGGGGCCCCTCGTTACCCAGGCTTCATGTGTTTTTAAGTACAAATAGCACAAAACCCGCATGGATGTGGTGGTGTCCACGCCCTTGTCTAATCCCCTCCCCTTAATGTGGGCAGGACCTGTGACTGGTTCCAACCAAAGCAAAGGTGATGCTGGGCTGTCATTCCTGTGATTATATTACACTAGAGGCCTGGTGCACGAAACTTCATGCACTCGGTGTGGGGGGGGTTGTCCCTTAGCCCAGCCTGCACCTTCTCATAGTCCGGGACCCCTTGGGGGATGTCCACCTGCCAGCTTAGGCCCGCTTCCCCGGGGGATCGGGCCTAAGCTGGCAGTCAGACATCCCTCTGGCAGCCCGGGAGCCCTTGGTGCTAAGCCACAGTCTGACATCCTTAGCACTGCTGAGGAGGCGGGAGAGGCTCCCGCCACCGCCACTGCGCTCGCAGCTGTCAGCCCAGCTTGTGGCTGAGCGGAGCTCACTCTGTGGGAGCTCACTGACCACCAAGGGGCAGCTCCTGCATTGAGTGCCCCCTGGTGGTCAGTGCATGTCATAGTGACCGGTCTTTTCACTGTTAGGGTCAATTTGCATATTACCCTTTTATTATATAGGATTCTGGACGACTCCATTTCCCAGCAGACTTTATCAACTCTATTAAATCTGCCAAATTACCGTCAAGAATGAATGTGTTTAATTTTTACTTTACAATATTGCATAAGAGGAATACCCTTGCCAGCAGTTGATATTTTCCCATTTTTACTTTAACATATTTTGATTCTTTTTTCAGGAAGCCTTTGCTCGTCCAGGTTTATAAACATAGTCTCCCAGATTTTCTTCTAACATTTCTATTATTTTCTACATTGACTTTTCTAACCCATCTATATATGGATTTCTAATCCACATATAATTATTATCCACCTTGTAATAATTATGTATGCTTGCCTAAATAGCCGCTAACCACTCTCCCAGTTCCTCTTTTGATTTGAAATACCACTTTTTCACTTACTGGATTGTATTGTATAAATTATCTTAACTGTTTTTCTTTTCCTATGCCAACACCACACTGCTTTGATTTCTATGTTTTTACATCCGAGTCTGTGATATTACTCGTGCGTACATAGTTTGTGCAATTTCCTTATACCAGTTTTCCGTTCCTCTTCCTCCTCTCTTTTATACCTAATGTTAACCAGCTTTCTTTTCAATTAACTATTTTAAATGTGTTTCCATGTTTAAGCAACTGACAAGACATAGGCTCGTCAATGCCTGGAGCACAAAATTGAAAGGGGAACTTACTCTGACATGCAACGCCTTTCCAAATTCCTGACACTCTTTTTTTTTTTAATATTTTATTGATTTTTTACAGAGAGGAAGGGAGAGGGATAGAGAGTTAGAAACATTGATGAGAGAGAAACGTCAATCAGCCGCCTTCTGCACACCCCCAACCGGGGATGTGCCCGCAACCAAGGTACATGCCCTTGACCGGAATCAAACCTGGGACCCCTCAGTCCGCAGGCCGACGCTCTATCCACTGAGCCAAACCGGTCAGGGCCCTGACACTCTTACATGATCGCTCAAATCGCATTGCATCCCTCGCGAGAGAGTTGTTTTGATCAGCCAGTGTTTGTGATTTCTGGAGGAACAGAAATCTTGAAGGACTTCATAGGCCTTGTCCGTTTTGCCAGCATGGCGTCTGGCACGCTCCTCCCATGATTTTTTCCCCCCGAGAAAAGATGTTTAAGAGCTAACAGGGCAACCTGTAGGGCCTGGCGAACAAAAGCCAAGAAAAGCGAACGTTTCAAGAAGAGCATCGTCAGCTGCTAGGAGAGCAAGAAAGGTTTGGTCTGAAAGGTGTCAATGGGCTGAGTAGTCTCAGGAGGATGAGCTGCATCTTACGTAGCCATCTCTTCTCTTCTGACCCCATTGCCCTCACCCTGCTTAGGCCTCTGTTAAGAAGATCCTTCTGACTGTGTGTCTGTGCTAGTGTCTCTTTTTTGCTAGTCACCTGTGTCATTAGGTCTTTGGTGATGTCTTTCTCAAATGGAAAAAATATTACATCTTCTTTCCAGCTTCAGTTAAAATTGAATCTTAAGCTATATTTTCTCCTCCAATTGTGTCATCCGTGTAAACTTTCAGTATCAGTTGCCATTGAAATTTGTTCTCTAGGTAGAAAAATTTGGACTAGTATACATACCCTTAAGCGATGCCCATACTGACACTTACATTGGATCTTGTTTTAATATTCTCAACCAGAACCAGAGGATGACAATGTGATTAGACATATCCTCAGGCTGAGAAGAAAGCTTGGGTGGCAGACAAAATTACCGCACTGTAAGTTGGATTACGGGAATCCCGAAACTACAGTTCAGAAGATTACTGTAAAGGTATTATTTTATCCAACTGCGTACTATAAAAGTTAATGTTTGAAACTGTATCTTAATCTTGATATCATTCATTATACTACACTAGAGGCCCAGTGCACGAAATTCGTGCATTGGTAGGGTCCCTGGCGGCTGGGCCTTCCTCCCATTCACCCGCTGGTCCCACCCCCTGGTCGAACTCCCGGTCGAGGGGACAATTTGCATACTATGCTTTTATTATATAGGATTAGAATCATTATTATAGTAATGTCAAGTCATAATCTCGTTTCATGGTGAATGCTTATAAAAAGTATTTGGCATCACTTCATTTTGCTTATTTAAAGAATGGAACGGGTAAGAAAATCAATCTGCCTGAAATTGGAATGTACTCTTAACTTCATGTTTATCAGCTTTTTGTGATTTTAAAAAGAAATCCTGATGGAAAGATGGATGCAAAATTCAAAATTACAGTCATTGGAAGCTGTTTAATCAGTTCAGCAGCCTCTGAAGGCATCATTCACTGAATTAGAATAAGGAACACTAAGAGCTCTTTTATAATAAAAGTTAATTATCCAGAAAAGGCTAAATGAAACTTTTTTTTAATTTAAATTTTTTATTGTTTAAAGTATTACATATGTCTCCTTTTTCCCCCATTGACCTCTCCCTGGCCCTTCCCACCCCCCGTAAATGAAACTTTCTTACAGAGTTTTATCAGTAAATGTTAGAAGTTTCAAAGCTAAAGTAAATAAATTTGACTTAAAAACTTTCTTAGCAGGGAATGTCTGATTTCTCGGGCCCTCAAGTGAACGAGGAGGAGACACGAGAGTACATTGCAATAGCTCAGAACATGGGCTCAGGGTCAGCCTTGTATTCCAATGCCTACCTTGCCACTCTCTGACTTTGTGACTTTTCTCCAATTACCTAAATTCCCAACATAGTAATTTATACATCTGTTTACTGAGATTAAAAAGATCAATTTAAGAGATTAAAGTTAAGACGTTAAAAATTCTGTGGTTGTAGCCAAACCGGTTTGGCTCAGTGGATAGAGCGTCGGCCTGCGGACTGAAAAGTCTAAGGTTCGATTCCAGTCAAGGGCACGTACCTTGGTTGTGGGCACATCCCCAGTAGGTGTGCAGGAGGTGGCTGATCGATGTTTCTCTCTCATCGATGTTTCTAACTCTCTATCCCTCTCCCTTCCTCTCTGTAAAAAAAATCAATAAAATATATATATTAAAAAATTCTGTGGTTGTAGAGATATGTATGTAGAACACATGTTACTCATTAACTATTTATTGCTTGACAAATATTAGCTGTTATACTAAACCATCATCATTATCAAAAGAAATGATAAATTTCATATGCTCAAAAGGCTTCTGGTGTTGGCAGACAGATTTCCTGGAAGTGCAACATACCTGGCAAAGGTATGAGTTCTTTGAGTTAATAAGCATGCATGGCCTTGGTTGGTTTGGCTCAGTGGATAGAGCATCGGCCTGGGGACTGACGGGTCCCAAGTTTGATTCTGGTCAAGGGTACATGTCCAGGTTGCGGGCTCAATCCCCAGTAGGGGGCTACCAAGTTTGATTCTGGTCAGGGCACATGTCCAGGTTGCGGTCTCCATCCCCAGTAGGGGGCGTGCAGGAGGCAGCCGATCAATGGTTCTCTCTCATCACTGATGTTTCTATCTCTCCCTCTCCTTTACTCTCGTAAATCAATAAAAATATATTTTAAAAAAATAAGCATGCATGAGTAAGCATACAGATCAATTTTCATGAATGTTTTTTTTACCACATTATATATAAGAATGAAAATTAAATGCATTAAATCTTAAGATTGATCTTGTTGAACTCTGATTAGACACAATTTGATGTTAGCTTTTCTCTCAATATTATTTTTAATCTGTATTGACATTTCAGTTTACTGAGTAATGGGTCCAGTCATTTTACTACTTAATCTGGTCAAGTTAATGAAAAAAACTTCTTTTAACCTCAGAAACCTTTGGAAGATGATGGCGAGTTTGTATATTGCCTTCCTCGGAAAGACCCTAACATCTTTTGTAATCCATACAATCTTCAGGTGGTCTCTGCCCACAGAGCTAGAAATTGCAAAGAATTTTGGACTGTTACTGCTTCATTCGTTACAAAGGTAATATATAATGAAAGAAAATCAAGTTTGGCTATAGATGAGGCAGTGGGGGTCAGAGAGAGAAAACGCTTAATTATCCAGATAAGTGGTTCTGAGACAAACACAGGCTTTCTTCATTTCTTGAAGATAGTTCAGATATTTTAAAGAAATAAAGTCCTTTCATGCCTTCTATCTGCAGGTTACCAAAATAGGTGTCGTGGAAGATGTAGAACTCATACCTACTCTGGAATGGCTAATAGAAAGGAGATGTTTCTACGTATTACAAAAATTCAAGATCGTTTCTAATTTTCGGTGAGATGAATGAAACGGAACCCAATTGTTTGTAATGTGATCCTTTTGAAACAGTAATCTGCTGGATGATGTCTGGGTTTTGCTATAGTAAAGCCATATTTATGGGGAATTATAGAGGAAATGGAGAAGTCTATACGTTTTTTTTTTAGATAAAGGAAGCTTACCCACTTAAGTATTACAACTCTTAATTTTATCTTTTTGGATGAATATTGTAAGAAAAAGGTATTTTAAAGTCAAGTAACTTAAATGGACTATAATGACCTTAATTTACTTTCTGTTTTTCATCCCTTTATTTATTAAATGAATATTAATTGAGTCTGCTGCAAACCAGGCATTATTCTAGATGCTGTTGAACAAACCAAACAATTGTCCAGCTCTCAAAGGTCTTAGATTATAATGGGTGAGAGATAATGAAAGCACACATATATGCAAAATGTCAGATGAAGATGAAATACTATCCTTTATCATAAAAGGGTAATATGCAAATTGACCCTAATGATGGGACCACCGGGAACAACTGGTTGCTATGACGTGCACTGACCACCAGGGGAAAGACGCTCCTCAGGAGCTGCCCCCTGGTGGTCAGTGTGCTTCCACAGGGGGAGCTCCGTTCAGCCACAAGCTGGGCTGATGGCTGTGAGCACAGTGGTGGTGGCGGGAGCCTCTCCCACCTCCTTGGCAGCGCTAAGGATGTCCAACTGCGGCCCACAGGGATCCGGCCTAAGCCATCAGTCGGACATCCCCTGAGGGCTCTCAGGCTGCCAGAGGGATGTCTGACTGCCAGCTTAGGCCCGCTCCCCAGGTGGACATTTCCTGAGGGGTCCCAGACTGCAAAAGGGCACAGGCCGGGCTGAGGGACCCTCACCCCCTCCGCAAGTGTATGAATTTTCGTGCACCGGACCTCTAGTCTATATATATAAAAGCCTAAGTGACTGTTCGACCGGTAGCTATGATGCACACTGACCACCAGAGGGCAGACACTCAGTGCACAGGCATGGAAACAAGGAGCAGACTGATGAATCTCAGAGGGAAGGGGGAAAAGGGGAGGGGTGGAAGAGATTAACAAAGATCGTATATGCATACTAGAGGCCTCGTGCACGGATTCATGCACCAGTGGGGTCCCTCAGCCTGGCCTACGCCCTCGCGCAATCCGGGACCCCTCGGGGAATGTCAGACTCCCAGTTTCAGCCCGATCCCTGCAGGCCAGGCCAAGGGACCCCACCGGTGCACGAATCGGTGCACTGAGCCTCTAATGAAAAAATAAAACAGCATTCAGGAGCTTGGCAGTTTTTTTTTTTTAATATATATGTTTTTAATTGATTTTTTACAGAGAGGAAGGGAGAGGGATAGAGAGTTAGGAACATTGATGAGAGAGAAACATCGATCAGCTGCCTCCTGCACACTCCCCACTGAGGATGTGCCCGCAACCAAGGTACATGCCCTTGACCAGAATCGAACCTGGGACCCTTCAGTCCGCAGGCCGACGCTCTATCTACTGAGCCAAACCGGTTAGGGCGCCAGTTTGTTTTTTATTAAATTGATTGCGGTGACATTGGCTGACATGATCACATAGGTTTCAGGTGTGTGCTTCTATGTTACAAGATCTGTATGTTGCACCGTGTGCCCACCACCCAAAGCAGCTTACTGATTCAGACCATCGTTTAAAAATGTGTCTAGTTCGAAGTTTCTACCACAGCAGGATTCCTGAGACTCTGTGATCCTCCACAAAGGAGTTCCAGACCGCTGTTCTTCAAGGATTTATATCTTGTTTTGTACTTTTTAAATTTCCTCTCTAATGTGTGTCTTTTCTTGTGGTCTGCTGCTATCTGCTGGGGACTAGGAAAAGAGAGAAATAACATTTTCTTTCTTTCTTTTTTTTTGTGGGTTCAAGGGTGAGAGTGAGGACTGGGAGGAGGTGGTAGAGGTCAAAGGAGGAATGAGAAAGTGTCAAAAAATAGCATTTTAAATGATTACATTTAATATTGTGAAAATAGCTGGAATAACTAAGGAGCTAGAGAACTTTCTGTAAGACAAGTGAATGGGTTTTGTGGCAGGGAAAGCATTCACTTACTGAGCAGATACTTCTTGTGCCTGTTCTGTTCCACTGTTATGAGCCCTGGAGGTGCAACCATGTGAAAAATATACGAGGACTCTGTCCCTAGAGAAGTTCTAGTCTCTGGAGGGAGATAGATAACAAGTAAATCAGTGAGTTCATTTCAGGTAGTGAGAAGGGCCAGAAAGATATGTAAGACGGAGAAAACAGGTGTGTGTGTGTGTGTGTGTGTGTGTGTGTGTGTGTGTGCGCGCACGCGCGCGAGAGAGAGAGAGAGAGAGAGAGAGAGAGAGAGAGAGAGAGAGAGAGAGACTGGTAAATAGGATGGCTGATGAAAAGGGACACATCCATGTGAGGTCTTGAAAGAGAAAAGTTCCAGACAGAATACAGCGAGCAAGTTTAATAAGGGTGAGGAATGATCACCAGAGAAACCTTTTAGTTCCTTCTCTTTGAGTTTCGAATATTACAAATGCGTCTTTTTAAGAAAGCATACGTATTAAATGTTATCAAAAGGACATACATTGTCTTACATGTTTACTTACCGCGATACAGTGATTTCTTATCAATGTACCTTTTCACTTCATTATCACTTGAAAATAGAACCTTGACTCCCCTTGGAATATAAGTCTCTTTTAAAAATAGCCAGTAAATGTTTAAGGGGAAAGAATATATTTTTATAGTCTTTCTGTTTATTGGAGTGTTGCAACTAAATCGCTCATGCATCTATGAGGGTTATAATGACTTTCATTTACATTTA
Organism: Myotis brandtii; assembly: GCF_000412655.1. NCBI lineage: Eukaryota > Metazoa > Chordata > Mammalia > Chiroptera > Vespertilionidae > Myotis > Myotis brandtii. Next base: position 1,473,726 of record NW_005358689.1, read on the forward strand.
CACTTTGTTCTCTATGCTGTTGGTTGTTTGGGAGAAAGTGATACGGTTTAGTATTTGCTTTAGGTGAGTCAGGATGGATGAAGTGCCCTAGAGAATTTTCTAGTTTTACCAAGCCTTTACTGAATTGATGTAATTGTGACTTATGAATATAGACTGTAAGAAGTCTTTTTCTTTTTCAGAATGAATAAAGCATTTGTTACTTGGAAATTGACTGTTAAAAGAATTAAGACAGACAGAAGCAGGTAAGTCTTGATAGAAATCTCAAGAGGAAGCCTTATTTTTAAATATTGTAGTATGGAAGCAGACATAAATCAATATTCACTCGGTGATTAGAAAGTCACATTCTATAACATGTATGATTAAGTTGAATCCATCTGCATTTGAATATTTTTTGTTAAACATAATGTTATGTATGTGTGTATATAAATGTGTAGGGGTGTGTGTGTGTGTGTGTGTGTGTATGTACACGTTTACACCATGCTGTGCTGTAAGGGAATCAGAGTGCTATGAAGAGCCTAGGATGAGCCCTAGCTGGTTTGGCTCAATGGATAGAGTGTCGGCCTGCGGACTGAAGGGTCCCAGGTTCGATTCTGGCCAAGGCTACATGCCTGGGTTGCGGGCTCGATCCCCAGTAGGTGGCGTGCAGGAGGCAGCCGATCAATGATTCTCTCTCATCATTGATGGTTTTTTCTCTCTCTCTCTCCCTTCCTCTGTAAAATCAATAAAATATATATTTTTTTAAAAAGAGCCTAGGATGAGATTCCCTTGGTCACTCGATATAACTTTCTGCTTTCAAAAAGAGGAGTGATTCAGTAATCCAAGGTAGATGACAGTGAATTCTATTTTGTAGGCTATCTGACAGCCAAGTTTCATTGCTGTCGTTGTTACTAAACTTTTTACTTGGAGATTGTTGTGATTGAGATGCAGTTGCAAGAAATGATGAAGAGGGACCCTATGCCCAGTTTCCCCCAGTGGTAACATCTTGCAAATCTGTGGTAAAATACGACAACCAGGACAGTGTGGTAGATGTAATACCTGTTAGCTATAGGCATATGAAACAAATTATACTAGTTATCTCTAAATTAACTCCATTCATTCAGAAGGAGAGATAATAAAGTCTGTGGACATGTTTTTAACTTTCAGGTCGTTTTTGTACTGCCATCTTTTCTGGGCTGATGAGTTATTTCAAAGCTCCTTGCTTTACATAAAGAGACTTTGTGAAGATGCTTTTAATCGCAGAAATGATGACGGATGTGAAGATAATTCATCTGCCATGTGCCTTGTAAAGGTGGGGAAAAGTAGCCCTTGTTGGTTTGGCTCAGTGGATAGAGCATCGGCCTGCGGACTGAAGGGTCCCAGGTTACATTCCAGCTAAGGTCACATGCCTGGGTTGTGGTCTCCATCCCCAGTGTGGGGCGTGCAGGAGGCAGCCGATCAATGATTCCCTTTCATCATTGATGTTTCTATCTCGCTATCCCTCTCCCTTCCTTTCTGAAATCAATTTTTAAAAAAGTATATTAAAAAAAAAAGAAAAAGTATACTACTATAAGCTAATATTGGTGGATAGAAACAAGGAAGAACAAATGGGGTTTTGAATCAAAGGAATACAGATATCTAGGTCCATAAGTAAACCATCACTACGGATGACTAATGTCCTAGAATACCTGTAAAGACCTTTATTCCCTCGGGTAGTCAGTTTTAATAGTTAGCATTTCTTATAAATAATTTCTTCCTTACACTTAACCTAAGTCTGTTATGCAGCCCTTTGTTTGCAAAACTCCAAATGTGCAATATTATTTATAAACAATCTATTGCATAACTGATAGTTACTAGCTAATCTTCCCTCAGTATAGCATGTCAAAAATTGTAATAAGTTGCAACTCAGGGGTTTAGGTTACATTTATGAATTCTCCTGTTCCACAGTTCTAAGAAAGGGTGAACTTCTTAATGAATGATTTAATTTATATGGACTAGTTCTTTCAAAAAGGTTAAGTATATAAACTATAAATTTTAAGTGTTTAATATACAATTGAACAGGGTTCCAGCGACTTTCACTTCCCTTACCCACTGTGGGAGGGAGATAACTGAAAAGTAAAATTGATAATCATCTAGACTCAGAAAGAGAAATAGTAAGAGGGCTTGGACAAGTTATACATTTGACAAGCAGCTCAAATTAATCGTGTTGACTATACACATATAATAAGATGAATACTTGTACATCAACAGCTTATTTTTAGAATTGGTCATGTGTATTGACTATTACATAGTAGGTGCTCAGTAGTCTTTGAATGAATGAGTAAATAAAAGAATGAATGAAGAAAGATGGATTAATCATTACATATAAAGTAATATTTTGTACTAGAGGCCCGGTGCACAAAAATTTGTGCACTCAGGGGGGTCCTTCAGCCCAGCCTGTGCCCTCTCGCAGTCTGGGACCCCTCGGGGGATGTCCACCTGCTGGCTTAGGTCCGCTCCCTGGGGGATCGGGCCTAAGCTGGCAGTCAGACATCCCTCGGCAGCCCGCAGCCCTCGGAGGATGTCCACTTGCCAGCGGGGAGCAGGCCTAAGCTGCAGTCGGGCATCCTTAGCGCTGCTGAGGAGGTGGGAGAGGCTCCTGCTACCACCGCTGTGCTGGCAGCTGTCAGCCTGGCTTGTGGCTGAGCAGAGCTCCCCCTGTGGGAGCGCACTGACCACCAGGGGGAAGCTCCTGCATTGAGCGTCTGCCCCCTGGTGGTCAGTGTGTGTCATAGTGACCAGTATTCCCAGTCGTTCTGCTGTTAGGGTCAACTTGCATATTACCCTTTTATTATATAGGATAGTTCTATTGTGAATATTAATGTTTCCAAAGGATTAAATTTCAGTTAAGTAGGAGACATTTCCCAGGGGAGTGTTTTTTTGATACAGTTTTAATGTAGAAGGAAATTGGTTGGGCAGCTGTGGTATTCGAGTGTTTGATGAATGGCTGAGTGACAGGATTTATCACTTCACTTCATGGTGGGTTAAAGCAAAGGAGACTTTAGAATATCTCTGCAGACTGTGCTTGAAATATTAGTGGATGATAACCCTAACAGAAAAGGGAGGCTAGGACTCTTTCCTGGAGACCTTCGCCTCGTCAGCTTCCGCCAGACATCAAGGGTCAGGGAACAGACCTTCCCAATCAGACGCGTGTTTGTGAATTACCCTTTATACGCAAAGTGCTGTGCAAAGGAGATGCGTGTGAAGTGAAAAAGGAAGCACCTCTTACAGTTCATTGGAAAAGATTATCCTTTGCATGTAAAAATGGTAACTGATTCTCAGGGTATTCCCTCCATTTTGCTAAGCATTGTAACTCACCAACCAATTAGGAGGCAATGAGCAATCATGCCAACGGGCAAGCAATACTGTAAAACAGCTAAGCCACAGACACTGCGGAAGCCTTTGGCATTGGTTAGGGCACGTTTCACGAAGGAAGGCTTCCTGAGCTAGGCCTTGCGGGGTTTGGGTAGCCAGGGGGGAGCAGCCAAGTGAGGAATAGGAATGTGAGTAAAGCATTCAGTTTTGCAAGTTAGTTGGGTCTGGAACGTGGGGCCAAGAAGAACAGACGAAGGGAACAGTAGGAGCAGAGCCTGCCCTTAGGGCAGGGGCGCCCCTAGCGAGGGCGTGAGGGCAGTTGGCAAGAACAGGAAGGGGTTCCTGAGGCTGGAGGAACCAGGGTCAAAAGGAGGGGGAACGGAGCCTGGGGTGGGGAATCGGAAGCTGGCCAATGGGGCATTAGGACTGGGGGCGCTATTCATAGCTGGGGGTGCAGGTGCCAAAGGATTGACAAGGAGGAGGTGAGACAAGAAAGGTTAAGGATGCATACAAGGGGGTTGTTCAAAGGTGGGGACCACGAATGGAGTTCTTGAGTTGACCCGTCTACTCCCCAGTCGAAAGCACACCTTTAAAGGGGCCTGGCACGTCTGGAACTAGAAAGGAGGGAATACATGTGGGTCATTTTATCCAAACCTTCCCTTTCAAATGACAGATGGAGTCCGAGAGAGAGAGTGTGACTTAGCCAAGGCCACAGAACCAGCGGGAGTTGGGACTTTGTTTCCCATTCAAGGGTGATTGCGCTTTCGGGGGGACGGTATTTTGAGCGTTTCATAAAATGTAAGTTTTCGTTTCCCACCGCTATGGGAGGAGGGTGCTGTGAGTGGGAATGTACAAAGTCCCTCAGCTGGTTTGTGCGGAGTAAACTTGGAGAACTGTTCTTAAAGAGCAACCCTTGCAAGTGTCTGAACGTGCTACTTAAGAAAATTCGTGTGACGTTGGTTGGCTTGTGGGGAAAATTGTAGGTGCGGAGGTACGGAATTAAAGAGATCGGTTAGTATGGACTGTAATAATGTAGGCATAAGCAACAGGAACTTTAATTAGGGCGTCGGCAGTGAGATCAGAAAGGAAGGGAGATTGGAGACATTTAACCTGGAAAATTGGGGCCTAGAAAACAGATATGGGACCAGGAGAGAGAGAACACAAAGAGTTAATCCACGGTGTTAAGGCCAGAGCAGTGCTTTTCAATCGTATTTTAACTTTGGAAGATGATTTGTTATAAAGTGGTATCGCCATATAACTAGGGATAAAGATGTTCACGTTTATTGATGGAAATGTATTTTGGCAAAAGGACTAACGTGATACGGGAAAAACAAGAAAAAATACCGAAAGGAGGAAGAAGGATGGGGGATATATGTGAATGGGTGAAACGTTCAGGGAGGAATTCAGTAGCAGAGTTAATGGAAATTTCTGAATAAATTCAGAAGAATACTTACCTTACTTGTATAGTTAATTTGAATCTCTTTATCCTACATTTAGTGTTTATGTTTTTTTAAGTTTTACAAATCATTGGGACTTCAAGGTGAAGCAATTCCTGAGATTGGTGGTTCCCCGGGGTTCGTGGATATTTCAAAAACACATCAGCTCTTGAATTGTTTTCCTTTGGCTTACTTTAGTTACAATTAAAATAATGTATTTTTCTGTGTGTGTTTTTTAAAAAATAAAGACTTATTTATATTTAACTATGGGTGTTTGAATAGGAAAGACATATAAGGCATATAGTGTATAAAGCATAACCTACAAATGAAAATATAAAATATGCTCGTTATGATATGAGAAGATGGCCAAAATGTTTTTCTCCTCTCTCTCTCTCTCTCTCTCTCTCTCTCTCTCTCTCTCTCTGAAATGAATTTTGACTTTGCAACATTTATCATTTTTGACAAATTTTGACATTTTTCAACATTTATCATCCTTTAGCTGGATACGTCTCGGACATACTCTCTGGATGAATTTTGTGAGGAACAGTTACAGCAAGCTTCCCGCACATTCAAACGACTTGAGGATATCAGGGATAAAGCCATTGCAGAAATGAAAAGGACACTTTTAAAGGTAACTCTTCCATGATATCCTCGCAGTGGATCAGTTTGTATGTTACTGACTAAAGCAATGGCTTCAAATCGCATCCCCGGAGAAAGGGTTGGAAATGGGCAGGTAGAGGGACCAAGGACTAGTTAATTAGCCAACTAACTAGTACTGTGCACTCCCTAGCTGCATGTACAGGAAATTTTCCAGGCGTTGTATAGAAGGCAAATATTTGTGCGACTAAGTATATATGTGTGTTTATTGAATTGTAGGTGGCAGAAAAGGAAGAAATTAGAGAATTTTTTGAATCAAGCTGCTCTAAAAATGCCAGATCGCATTTCAAGCTGCCTGTATATCGACGTTTATTAAAAAAATTTTTGAGGTTTTTCATGCTGGTTGACTACATATTTCAGGAGCTCATCCGCCAGCTGATGAACACTGCAGTCACCCTGCTTTTGGAATTATTTCATAGTTCTGCTAGAATGCCATTTACAGCGGAAAAAAGGAATGAAAACCTAATCAAGTAAATCATATTTTCTTTTTACTGATAAAAGGAATTTGTAATCATAGCGTTGCAAACATTGATTGTCCATGATAGAGGAAATAGCCAATAGTTGAAGTGAGAATTTGAAAGTTCTTCTTATAGCAAATTGTATGTGCTCAATTTTTACAATTATCTGGCAATACTTTGCTTAATACTGTCCATAACATTTAAGAAAAGTTTCCAATATTTCTTCAAAATTCTGCATATGTCTGATGGCCATATAAAATATGGGCTGGCCAGTACAATTTGAAATTCAGATATGTAATAATTTTTTAGTGTGTCTCAAGTATTACCTATCCTAAAAATTATTGTTTGTTTGAAATGCCAGTTCAACTGGGTGTTTTGTACTTTGATTTGCTAAATCTGGAAATTCTGTGTATAGGGCTAATTTGAAGTTCAGGGCCAGTTCTTAAAGATTATCAGGGTGATTCGAGAAGGAACCCATAAGCTTCCATTGGAATTTGAGTCAATTCTGCTTAAATGAGACATACGAATTTTTCATGGTAGTAAAACATAAATAACAAAATTTACCATTTTTGAATATATAATTCAGCGACATTAAGTACGTTCAGTCTTGTGCAACCATCAAGGTATTCATTTCCAGAACTTTTTCATTATCCCATTCTTAAATTTTATGAGACTCTGCACCCATTAAACAGTCACTCATTGTCCTATGTGTACACCCCCCACCAAGCCTTTGTAACCTCTATTGTCCTTTCTGTGACTACGAACTTACTATTCTGAGTACCTCAGATAAGTGGAATCATACAATATTTATCTTTTGTGTTTGCCCTATTTCATTTAGCACCATGTGTTTAAGGCTCATCCGTGATGTAGCATGTAACAGAATTTCCTTTTTAAGGCTGTATAATATTCCATTGTGTAGATATACCATGTTTTGTTTGTTTGTTCGTTCATCTGTTGATGGTAGTTGGGTTAGCCTCCTGGCTATTGAGCCACAACAGCTGGGCGAAGCTGCAGCATTTTAATTTCCACCAGCAAAGCACCAGGCTTCTACCTCACTACTATTTTCCTTTTTAAATAGTAATACCCAGCCTAATTGGTATGAAGGGATATCTTGTTATGGTTTCGATTTGTAATTCCCTAACGATTAGTGATGCTAAGCATATTTTTGCATGCTTATTGGCCATATTTCTTTGGGGGAATGTCTAGTTATTTATGTTTTGTGGATATTAACAAGATAACAAGAATTTAAAAGACTGCATCTTTGCTTTCCATTTCTTAATCTAGAACATACAAGGATATCTTTGCTCTTACTGGAAAGATAACAAATGATTATGAAGAACTTGTTATTAATTCAAACTTATATGCTACTTCTGTTCCAAAGTCGGACTTAAAAGCAGAAGCTGATATTAATGAGGTAAATGGTCTTTGAAAAATATAAACATAGATTTTTAATGAATGAATAAGTGAAAAGTAAGTGAAATAAGTTTGGAAATTAAAATGTGATTTATGATGAATGCTCAATTTCTTACCCAAAACACACACACGCACGCACGCACGCACGCACCTACCTCTGCTTCCACTATAGAAAGCTATATTCACACTTACCTTCATGCATTATTGTGTTCATACTATGTACCAGGCACTGAATTAGGCACTGAAGTAGACCAGTGGGCAGTGCTAATGAAAATACCAGGCAGAGGTCATTTTCCAGAGCAAGCGATGCAACACTTTATATATTCGTTTGGAACTGCCGGTGTGGGCTTTTATTTATTGTGGTCAAACAGCAGAAAATGGGCCACTTGAACCACTTGTCAGTGGACAATTCAGTGGCGTCGGTGCGTTCCCAATACGGTGCGACCATCTCATCCCACTTCCAGGACTGTCTCATCCTCCCACACAGGAACTCTGTCCCCGTGCCTGTAGGACTTTTAAGACTTGCAAGTCGCCGTCCGCATCCACCTAAGCTCTTTCCCAGCAGCTTCACCGGGTGCCAGTGGCGTTTCTTCTTTTTTCTTTTTTTAAAAATATATTTTATTGATTTTTTTATAGAGAGGAAGGGAGAGGGATAGAGAGTTAGAAACATCGACGAGAGAGAAACATTGATCAGCTGC